>NC_139695.1:15662849-16092225 GCF_964106915.1 Podarcis gaigeae | reverse complement strand
GGTGAAGGCGCTGCTGGATTCAGGCAGCTCCTGCAATTTCTTCAGCAAGGACTTCGCTCTGGAGCACCAACTCCACCTGCTGCCCCTAGATTTCCCCTTGCAAGTGACCACCATCGATGGCAGAGAACTTCTGGGAGGGGAAGTGACGCACCAGACCCCACCAATGAGAATGAGGGTTTCCAGGCACATGGAGACCATTGCCTTTCACGTAGCCACACTGGCAGGACCCCCAATAATATTAGGGATGAGCTGGCTGGCACTACATGATCCAGTAGTGGCATGGCATCAGCGGACAGTCACCTTTGGGTCAGCTCACTGCTTGGAACACTGTCTAGGGGAAGAAAAACCAAGGATGACCGTGGCCAGGGTGGCTGGGGTGGCTGTGGAGCCAAAAGGGGAGGTGCCACCACAATATGCTGACCTGCAGGAGGTCTTCAGCGAGAATGAGGCGGATAGGCTACCCCCTCATAGGCCCTTTGACTGCCAAATCAACTTACTCCCAGGGGCTCAGCTGCCAGTGGGTAAACTGTATGCCATGTCGGACCGGGAAATGCAGGAGTTGCGGGAATTTATTGACAAGAACCTGAAAAGAGGTTTCATAAGAGAATCAAAGGCAGTGGGAGGCAGTCCGGTGTTCTTTGTGGACAAAAAAAATACTAATCAGCCCAGGCTCATTGTGGACTGCCGGGCCGTCAACCTGGTGTCAGAACCCGTGACCTTCCCAATGCCCAGGATTGATGACATTTTAACACGGGTGAGGCAGGGGAAATTTTTTACCAAGCTGGACCTCAGGGGAGCGTACAATTTGATTAGAATGAGGGAGGGGGACGAATGGAAAACCACCATGTTCACCCCCCTGGGGGCCTTTGAGTACTTAGTTACGCCATTTGGATTACAGTCGGGCTCCGCCTGTTTTCAAGCTTTAATGCACCACGTGTTAGGGTCCCTGCTGTACAAGAACTGCGTAGCCTTTTTGGACGATGTCTTAATCTATTCGGACAATGAGAAGCAACATGTCAGAGACGTCAGAGAAGTGCTAAAGAGACTGCAGAAGCACCAGTTGTGGGTCAAGCTGGAAAAATGCCAATTTCACACAAGGGAGGTCGAGTTTCTGGGGTACAAGTTGTCAGACAAGGGCCTAGCTATGGACCCCAGCAAGGTGCAGGCGGTACTGGAATGGAAGGCCCCCAAGACCCGGAAGGACGTGCAGAGGTTCCTAAGGTTCAGCAACTTCTACAGGAAGTTCATCAAGAACTTCGCCCATTTAACAGCACCCATCACAGACTGTCTCAGTAGCAAAAAGAAGTTCGTCTGGACGGAAGGGGCCCAGCAATCCTTTGAAAGCCTGAAGAAAGTGTTCGCGTTGGAAGAGCAGCTCCTGCACGTGGATCTGGAGAAGCCCATGAGGCTAGAGACCGACGTGTCAGACCGGGCTATAGGAGCCGTACTTTTGCAGCCAGGAACCCAGCAAGACTGGAGGCCGTGCGCCTTTTTCTCGAGGAAGCTGAACAAGTCGGAGCAGAACTACACGGTGTATGACCGCGAACTGCTAGCTATCTATGCAGCGTTTCGCCGATGGAGACATCTGTTAATAGGGGCGCGGCACAAGATCCAGGTTTGCACGGATCACAAGAACTTGGAGTACTGGAGGACTGCGTGAGTACTCAACCAGAGACAGATTCGATGGGCACAAGAGTTCTCCAAGTTTTCCTTCGAGATCCGGTATGTGCTGGGAGAGGAGAATGTTAGAGCCGATGCTCTCTCCCGGAAGCCGGAGTACATGGAAGGAGAGGGACCACCGGAAGCCCGACACATGTTCCCCAAGGACAGATGAGTGTGTGGGGGAGTGTTGGTTGGGAAACGAGAACTAGCCGGTCTCACCAGGGACGACGAGTTCGCCCAAACTAAAATCAGGGAACTACGGGAAGGAAGGGAAAACCATGGAGAGTTTGAGGAAAAGGAAGGGGTACTGTACTATAAGGGAGCACTGTACATACCGGGGGAGACCTTGAGGGGAAGGGTACTCAAACAACTCCACGACAACCCAACAGCGGGGCACTTTGGTCAGCACAAGACCATGCTGCTTGTCACCAGGCAGTTCTGGTGGCCAAGGGTAAGGGAAGATGTACGGGAGTATGTACGGGGGTGCGACCGCTGCCAGAGGGCAAAGGGGGAGAGGGCGGCCCCTGCAGGGTTACTGGAACCCTTACCCACGCCGGGAAGACCCTGGGAGGTGGTGTCCATAGATTTTATGACAGATTTGCCCAAATCAAGGGGGAAGACAGCAGTCATGGTAGTAGTCGATCTACTGACAAAAATGTGCCATTTCATAGCTTGCTCACATGCGGTGACGGCAGAGGAAACGGCTAGATTGTTTGTGGATCACATCTTCAGGTTGCATGGGGCTCCCTCGAGGGTCACCTCAGATCGCGGGAAACAATTTACTTCAAGGTTCTGGAGGAAGCTCATGAGCTTGCTGCAGGTCGAGGTGGGCTTCTCGACGGCGAGACACCCGGAAACCAACGGGCAAGCGGAACGAGCGAACAGTATACTCCAGCAATACCTACGCTGCTACCTCAGCGAGAGACAGAACGATTGGGTAGAGAAACTAGCACTGGCTGAATTTGAATACAACAACGCTGAACACGTGTCCATGGGAATGAGCCCGTTCATGGCCAATTATGGGTGTCACCCCAGGGCCTTCCCAGGGAAGGGGGAGGAAGAGTGGAGCGTACCTGCTGCAGAGCAGTTTGTGGAAGAAATGGAGGCCTTGCACCAGCAACTCCAGATGAATTTGGAGAGGGCCAAAGAAATCTACAAGAGGCAGGCAGACAAGCACCGTCGGGAAGGGGAGACCATACGGGTGGGAGACTGGGTGTGGTTGTCAACCCGAGGGTTACCCTTTAAGGGAGGGTGCAAGAAGTTGCAGCCGAGGCGCCTGGGACCTTTTGAGGTAACTCAGCAGGTGAACCCCGTGGTGTTCAGGCTCAAGCTGCCTGACAGCATGAAGTTACACCCGGCGTTCCATAGGTCCCTACTCTCTCCGTACAGGGAGGGGCAGGAATTCCCGGGACGGGAGGGAGAAGTCACCACACACCCACAGGTAGAGGAGAGGGAACACCACAACCAAGCCACGGAAATACTCGATTCCAGGTGGCGAGGGCGCAAGGTAGAGTACTTAGTAGCGTGGGAGGGAGAACCCCGGTCAGAAGACACGTGGGTTCCCGCAGAAGCAATCAATGACGGGTATCTAGTGGAAGAGTTCCACAGTCAGTTCCCACACAAACCACAACCACCAGCGAGGTTCTGGGAGGAGCACTTTGGCGCCACCGATGACGAGGAGGACTTTGAGGGTTTTCCTGCCTCCGACGAGGAGGGAGGAGAAGCATCGGAGGGGGAGGATTCAGACTGGGAGGCCCAACCCGCGGGGAGAGATCAGATCAGGTGGGAAGCGTGGTTTGAATCCTCTGAGGATGGCGACAGCTCCTTCCAGGGATTCCCTGCATCGTCAGCCGAGGACAGGGACGAAGTTGGATCCAAAGGTCGGGCCGGGGGTGGAGGGGGTTCTGGGGGGGAGATGGATGTCAGGGAACTGCCATCACAACTAGCGGAGGAGGCGAGGCTCCACAGCGATGCTGGAGAGGGGCCAAGTAAGGAGAGAGGCAGGTCTCCGGCTGGGGAAGATAATCAGTGCTACACCAGGGATAGAGGGGGGCCGATGGGGGAAGCAGAGAGGAGGCTCCAGGACTCTTCGCAGGAGACCAGCGAGGAGAGGAGAGCACAGGTCCTCCACTGCCCAAACCCACCCTGTAGGCGGCGACTTGGTGTCAAAGAGCTTCTTTGCTGGAAGAGGTTCAAGAAACGCCCACAGACGGATTCTGCCAGCGACTGAACAGCCACGGAGTGGATGGCTGTCCAGCGAGAAACGGTTTAACCAGGCAACCTAGCCCAGAGAGGCGGTAACTTATGCACAAGCAACCCCATATAACCATTACAGAGCCCAAGGAGTCGTTTTATGGGAAAGGTATTAGACAGGAAGCAAACCTAGAAGCATAAGGGTCATAGGTTCAGGATATTCTGCAGAACCAGAACCAGGAAGCATTCTTCAGAAGGGTTGATTGATTCATAAGCCATAGACGTTCGGTTAGCTGTCCAAGGCTAATTGTTTGTATTGCAATAAATCTTCAGGCTAATTACAACTTGTGTGCTGTATTATCAAGACGGCAGCCTGGGCTTCTGACATCAGCTGGATGTCTGAATGTGGTTCTGCTGTGTGTGTACTTTGCTGTGTGTGTGGTCTATGTTAAAGTTAAGAGCCACTAATTTATTTGTCTCTAAGGAGCTCAAGGTGGCGTCCATGCTTCTCCCCCACTCCTCATTTCGTTCCCACAACAAGTTTGTGAGGTTGGTTAGGATGAGAGGCAGTGGCTGGCTTCACGGCAGAGTGGGAATTCAAGCCCTGGTCTCCCACGTCCTAATGTGACACTCTAATCCTCACAACAACCCTATAGCCTTCATGGCTGGTGTTTTCTGTTCTAGTGGCAGTGAGTTTCACAGATGCAGTGAAGATGTTAGTTGGTGTTGCAGGAATTTATGTATAGGTTGGGGGGGTTGCCCCTCCAGCAGATATCATGCACATGCAGCCCACTACCAAAATCAGCACAATCACTTTTGTGACTTTTGTGATTTGTCCCCACAAAACACTTCATCACAGTTTCTTCCTATCTATTCAAAGGGCCTCTGCTGCACAATACCAAATGTAACATAACAATTCACTGATAAATGTATCTATGTACTGGCTCACTGGGAAAACTTCCGAAATTCATATAGACATGTGAGCTCAGCTACTCAGCAGCCCCTCTGCCTGAGTGATAATTCCTGGCATCCTGATACCTGAGTGCCAGACAGGTAGCCATTCCAGAAATAGCAAACCCAGATGAAGACAAAAGGGTGTGATTAACTTGGCTGGGAAACAGGGAAGTGTAAAAATCTCTTTTGTTACACTTGATGGGTGTTTGGTGGAGGGCAAGGGGAACCATGGGGCAGGGTCCAGGATGCTCAGATTACTGCCACCAGACCGCCCCTTTCATGATGTAACCATGATGTATTAGTGATGTAGTTTGGGGGGGTGTAACATGGAGATTAGCAGCTAATAAAAGTTTGGGTTCTCTTTTGTTCGGGGCTTCTGCTATGTACTGAGTTGAATAGGATCCAAAATGCAGCAGCCTGATTGGTCCTAGAACAATACAGCAGTATGATTGGTCCACAGGAGCCACCCAATCCAGCTCCAAGTGGAAGTGAAGCCACAACCTGATTGGCCTACAGGAGAATCCTGGAATTAGCCAATCACGTGCAGCCCATTGTGTAAATAATGTATATAAAGCAGATATTTGGGGGGAACATTCATTCCTCCTCACCACTATGAGCTGAATAAAAAGCATGAAATCCACTCTTGACTCCAGGTATATTTCACTGACGACGAGGATGGGATCCCGCTGAGCTGACCACCACAAACAGCACCGTCACCTGCCGCACCGCTGCCTCGCACCGTGTATCTGTCAGAATCTCCGCTCGGCTAAGCTGATAAAGCTCATTTTCCTCTAGCAGAGTCCTCCGATGATAATTAACAACCTGAGCCTTTGATGAGGCCTCAGGCACATTCCCGTTCAGCAGAGAATCAAAGCAGCACAGGGAAGTGATGAGATTTATGGCTACATCGCTATGCTTCACTTCTTACTACGCAGGCAGCAAAGAAATATACATTCTCTCTCTATGAAAGCAGAGAGCAACTGCACAACAAAGGAACAAAGGAACAGGAAACCACTAACGTCACATCCCGTCTCCCATCTCCCGTGAGACTTCCAACAGCCTGGACTGTCTCTGGAATGTAAACAGAGTCCTGTGACTCTAAGCAGCTGCACAGTGGCACAAACAGAAACTACCATCCTCCCCCTTTCTGTGAACACCACTGGGCAGTGTGTCATGTACAATCTCAGTACAAACCCAATTTCTGTACATAGGTACAGTGTTGATCCTTCGGAACAACCTTGGACAATAAATCAGCAGGAATTTCATTACCTGGCATGTAGAACACCATTACGAGTCCTTTCTGAACACATTCCCTAGCGTGTTGCAGCTTCAATTGCAAGTGCTTTGTGCTTTGTGCTTTGCTTACAACCTTCAGAAGTCAGCAAAGCCAAACATGCTTTGTTGTCCTGATAAACCTAGATTGGACACTTGACAGGAATTCTCATGTCTTTACACAATTGTAACAACCATTCACAATCCACCAGTGAATAAGACAGTGCATTCAGTTCAGCTTCACAAGAACTTAAGCTTACTGTTGTTTGCTTCTTGCACGACCAATCAAATAGACCCTGGTTGTACATGTAGCAAACTCCAGGCGTGCTTTTCCTGTCTGTTGTGTCACTTCCAGAAGTTGCATCAGCAAATATCACAAGACCACCAGACTTCTGATTGTTAAACCTCAGTCTGTAATGCATAGTGCCTTTCAAATAATGTGCTATGCGTTTCAGAGCTTTCCAATCCTTAACAGTAGGATTGTTGACTTCTGCTTAGCAAATTCGTGCTAACTTCAGGGTCAGGTCTTGAACATCTGGCAATGAAGTTTAGTTTGCCTAGCACACTTCTGTACAGTGTCGTGTCAAAAAATGCTTCTTAAGTATCCTCTACCTGATAACCTGTTGTCATTGGTGTGTCTACAGGGTTAGCATCCATCAGGTTTAGTTTGGTTAACACATCAGCAATTTTCTGTGACTGGTGTACTAAAATATTACCATCTTGGTCTCTCTCTATTTTCAGAGATAGGTAGTTGGTTACCTCACCAAGATCTTTCATGTCAAAGTGCTCCTTCAGTTGAGCTAGGGCGCTATTGTACATCCTTCCAAAAGAAAAGAATATAATCAACATAAAATAAGCATCGTGTTGAGAAACATGTAGATTCTCTTCTGCAGCAAGTTTGAGCATAAGCCTAATGCTCTCATATCTCATGGTGGTCTCGTGATAGTCTTCTTCTGGTACCTGTGAAAAACCTCTGGCTCCCAATCTGGCTTTGTGTCTGACTTTGCTTTGAAGACCCATTTGCTGTCAAGCAGTTTCATCCCTGGAACTGATTGAAGTAGCTCCCATGATTTGTTCCTCTCTAAGCAATCAAGCTCAGCCTTCATGGCAGTTAACCATGGCTCAGCATCCTTCGAGTCCAAAGCCTGCATCTCTTGGAAGCTTGAAGGTTCAAATACCTTCCTGGAGTTATTAACAACAGTTACAGCTTTTGCTGCTTTAGCAAATTCATCAGCAAATCTCTTTGGAGGTCTACCCTTTGTGGCTCTTTCAGACCTGCGAATTAGACGTAAGTCTTCAACGCTCTCCTCTTCTTTCTGAGGAGAAAAGTGGCCTATAGTGAACAGTGGTTCCTCCGATTCTCGATCAGAGCCTTCAAAGGGTCACAGAGAGGCCTTAGCACTCTTGAAATCGTCTGAACCATCTGAGTCAGTTTCAGATTCAGAATCAGAATCTTCATCAGTGGGTGTGGGGTATTGCTGCTGTTTATCCTCAGTCTCTTCAGTGTCATCAGGATAATATTGGAAAATTCCCACATTCCCTCCCCCCCCCCCTTGGCATTGTACTCAACACTTCTAGTGAGCCTAATTGTCCTAGAGTCAGTCATCATTACTCTGTAAGAACCTTTCTGATATCCTAGAAAGACACCATGCAAACCATGTTTGCCTAACTTGGAGATTTGTGGTGTGTGAACCCACATGTCAGAACCAAAAATCTTCATGTGCTTGATGAATGGTTTCTTGCCAAACTTCTTTTCATAGGGGGTACAACCAATCGGTGATGACAATCTGCGATTATAAGCCTAAACAAAACAGCCGAGCGCTTCTGCCGATTGGGATCCCGCAGCAAGGTTTTCAAGCCCTGAAGCAAAGTTTGGCTTGCCCTTTCACAAAGTCCTTTTATCCAAGGAGACCATGGACTTGAAAGGTCATGTTGAATTCCTTTCTCAGTCAGAAAAGCTTCAAACTGCTGAGAAGTGAATTCTCCCCCTCGATCTGTAAATAAATATTTCACCTGTTTATCATGCACATTTTTCAACCAAGCACAGAATTCCTTGAACCTTCTGATTTCTGCTTGAGATTGAACAGATGAATATACCTGGAAAATGAATCATTGAGGACCATAAAGTACTGTGATGGCCTGGGAATCTGATTCAGAAGCTGAATCTGAGGAGTTCCAGCCTGCACAGGAGTCTCCGCCTCCAGGGCCGGCTGAGCTGGGGCAGGGGCTTGAATCTGAAGGGCCTGCACCTGTGCCGGATCCTCAGGAGCAGACACCAGATGCATTCATTCTGGCTCCGAAGGTGATCCTGTGGGAGGAGATAAAGGCCAGTCAGCCCAGTCCCAGGTTGCGGGAGCAACGTCGTTGGAAACCTGTTTCTGCCAGCACCCAGACCTGTTTTTCCGGAGTTCCAGACCACGCCCGGCTTCTTGCTTTGGACCCCGCTTCCCCCTTGGTGGACAGTCTCCAGACCCTCGGCCCAGGACCGGACTTTGACCACACCTCACGGTAACACCCCCCCCCCCCCGGGACCAGCACAAGTACCTGGCTCCACCCAAAGAGGGTGCTAGTGGACCAACTAGATCAGCATGCACTACCTGGTATGGTTCTGTAGCTTGTCTACTAGATACCTTACCCTTTGCAGCCATTTTGACCTTGTTTGCTGCACATGCCTTACACTTCATGTGGTAACTGCAGGGTTTAATAGTCATACCTTCAACTAAGGCAGGCATTTTGGAAACTGCCTCAAAGGTTAAATGACCAAGTTGCCTGTGATAATCATGAATACATCCTGCATGCAAAACCTTGTTAGTATCTGCAATGCAACCAGTTTCATCCTGCACAACATCAACAGAATCATCATAATGCAATACAAACAAACGATCAATATAATCAGCATGCAATACAAAGTCATCTTTCTTGGTGATGGTGCACTTCCTCTTCTTGAAGGAAACGTCTATGTCCTGTTCAGTCAGCTGCGAGATGCTCAATAGGTTTTGTGCAGCATCTGGAACAAAAAGAACATTGCGTATCGATGCATCCAAGCTGTGAAGAACAACCGTCCCGTAGCCTTGACTGGAGATCGTGTGGTCATCTGCTTGGTGAATCGCACCTTCCTGCGGAGTAAAGGACACGAACAGGTGTTTGTCTTTGCAGATGTGCCGGGTCGCTCCCGAGTCAACGATGAAGAAAGATCTAGACGTCTTCTGAACCTGTGGAGTGTAGCATGAGACCATAGCCTTGTGTTGCGTCGTCCTGGACTTCTGACCTTTGCCTTTGCCTTTTCCACGTGTTGAGCTTTTGCTGCGCTGCGCTGCTCTGTTGCCTTGGCCTTGGGATGTTTACATTCCCTCTTCACGTGGCCTAGACGTCCACATGAGTAGCATTTCACTGCCTTCAAAGCTTTCAAATTCAAATTTATTTATTTACGGCTATTAGCCCATAAAATATGTACAAACCTAAAAGCACAGAAACATAAAAACCAATACATCTAACAACAGAAGGGGAACACCACGATGCAAGGGTGGGTCATTGAGCAGTGACAAATAACAGCTTGGGGCCCGGAAAAATCCAAGGGACGGTTCACAGAAAAAGGAGAACTGGAGACGAGATCCGTCATGCACTCTCATCATAACTGTCCGATTAGTTTTTGTTGTTGATGTTGTTTTTTGGTGGTTTTTGTGTGTGAGATAACCGCATTCAGGAATCTCGCCACCTGCAGAGTTACAGAAGGATCTGTATCCTGCAAAAGCAGTGCGGCATGTGACTCAACAGGCCTGCCAACCAAGCGCAGTAAAGCAGGACCCAGGAATTTAGTCCTGGCTATGCTATGTAAGGGACAGTTAAACATTATATGTGGAAGAGATTCAACTGTTTTCCCGTCACACTCGCATAGCGGAGACACCAGACCCTTGGAAAATCTGTGGCTCAGCAGGTTCGATGGAAAAACATTGAACCTTGCACGAATAAATGCAAGTCGGTGTGGTACAGATGAAAGAGATGACATATATGATGGAAGGCCAAGTGGTGGGGTTATTCCATGATACCTGGGGGAGCAGACACCCCCACCCCTGGAGAGGTTGTGTTGATTTTCAATGTCTGCTAATCTTTGCTCGATAAGGCTTTTGGCTGAGCGTAGGTTCATCTTTAAGGAGTCTGCTGGGGAAATTCCGATGCTCAGAAGTTTGGCATGGATTTTTCCTACCCACGGATTAACAAAGTCATCCCGCCAGAGGCACTGAAAGAGGTAATGGTCGGGAAGCCTATGCCAGCTGGACAGCCAGTAGCCAAAGACTCGCTTCCAGATGACAGTCTCCAATGATGCAGTCCTTAGCTCCAGATGTATGGCTGCATTGCTCACACACATAGGGAGTTTCAGGAGGCGACGGAGAAACTGATTCTGCAATGTCCCCAGCGATGTTAAATTGGACCCTGGGGCCCAGAGTGGGGCAGCATAACAGAGGGTGGAAACCACTTTTGCGTGGTACACCTTCAATGCAGAAGGGATGTGGGAGGCTCCGTCGACCGCAAAAAATTGGAGTAGAGTGTAAAGTATTGTTTTCCCTTTGTTCAGTAAATACTGTATCTGTGGCTTCCAGCTTAGGTTGTAGTGAAAAAAGACTCCCAGGTATTTAAATTTGAAAACCTGTTCTAATTGGACTCCATCTAACTTCCAGCTGTAAGTTTTCCGAGACCTGGTAAAGACCAGTACTTTAGATTTTCCATGATTAATTGTCAGATGGTTGAGTTTGCAATAAGCCGCAAAAATCTTTAGAGCTCTGCATAAACCGACTCTAGTGTAGGAAAGGATCGCTGCATCGTCAGCATATAGGAGCAGAGGGCAGCGAAAATCAGCTAGGCGGGGGGCATGAATGTTGGCTTGAGACTCACTCAGAAAGAGCTTCATGTCGCTAATAAACAAGTTGAAGAGGAGTGGGGCCAAAATGCAGCCTTGGCGCACTCCTCTATTTATTGGGACCTCATTGGATAGGTTTCCCGCCGGTGTGAGTCTCACTCTAGCCGACGACCCGTGGTGTAATTGGGTTATAAGCCATAACAGCCTTCTATCTATGCCCCATCTCTCTAATTTCTTCCATAGACAGTTTCTTGGGATACTGTCGAAGGCGGCCTTTAAGTCTATGAAAGCGACACATAGGCGCCCCCGACTCGGGGCAGAATATTTTCTGGCAAGATGATACATAATTACCATATGGTCCGTGGTCGAATAATTGTTCCTAAAGCCCGCTTGCTCATGGCCAATCAAATTTGAGTCGTATGCCCAATGGGACAGCTTAGACAGCAAAAATTTTGCATAGATTTTCCCGATGATAGACAAAAGGCTGATGTTCCGGTAGTTCTCTGGGTCAGCAGGGGGACCCTTTTTATGGACTGGTACGATCACGGCCTCCTTCCATGACCTAGGGATAAGCCCCGTAGAATTAATTGCATCAAAGACTTTGGCCCTTCAAAGCTTTGGCACCATCTAGTGGTTGCACTGCATTCTGGGATGACATCTGTGAGGACTCCCTCTTGGTGATACAGCTGGCACTACGCTGATCCGCTTCATTCAACACCACAGCAGTAACATGCACTACCGTTAGCTGAGAAGTAGGCAAAACAGCAAGCTGGCTGGCAATTGCTTCCCAACTTGAACCCAAATAATGTAGAATCATGAAGGAATACACAGCCTCTGGAAAGGTGATTCATTCCATGCTGTTGCAACTCATGGCTGAGATTCTGCATTTCCATGAGGTGAGCACATAGGTCTGCTCCATCAGCGAGTGCCATATCATGCAACTTGGCATCAAAGAACAAAGAAGCTCCCGCCTCTGTTCTTAAATGTGACTGTTGAAGACTGTCCCACATCTCTTTGGCTGACCCTTTGCCACTCAAAAGACATAACTCTTCAGGAGACACAATAAGCGTCAGAGTCCCCCTTGCTTTGGAATCCTTAGC
This sequence comes from Podarcis gaigeae, assembly GCF_964106915.1. Taxonomy (NCBI): domain Eukaryota; kingdom Metazoa; phylum Chordata; class Lepidosauria; order Squamata; family Lacertidae; genus Podarcis; species Podarcis gaigeae. The sequence goes on along the minus strand of NC_139695.1, from coordinate 16,080,189 downwards.
CTCCCATTCTTCAGACACTGGAGCTGGGTGGGGGGGGCGTCTGATATCACATTAAACAGACCCTCTTTTCTTAGCAGAGCTTCTGCATACTGCACCCAGTCCTGATAATTCCCTTTTGAAAGCTTAGTGTAAGGGTTCCAAGGGGTTGCTCAAGAGCAAGCAGGCAAATACCTCCCTGCTTGGCGGTGAAGCCTTGCTTTTGATGCAAAAATAAACTTTATCTGTCCAGAGTGTCACTCTCCCGTGGCTGGCTCATTCACTGGCAGAATCCGTGAGTGGGCGGTCCTTAAACTTTCCCCAGCAAAGTAATTTCTTGACACCCAGTCTGCGCCTCCCCTCTCGGCACGAAAGCTTACTGCGCAAGGAGGGCATGGGTAACGGAGGACCTCTCTCCTCCCGGCTTTGCCCAAGCAAGGTGTCCTGGCACCGCCTCGCCTCCTCCGAGCCCTGCAGCTCCTCTCCACTGGCAGCGTGGTTACTCTCCTCCGCTGAGGAGGAGCTGCTTCACACGATCTTTGGGGGCTCTCTGTAATCCATCCGGCTTTTCCTCTCTTCCTCCTGAACCGATGGCAGTTCCCCGACACTTAGGAATTGCCATCGCAAATTGAAGAGCTTCTGTCACTCTCGCACTAGCCATCTTGTGTCTTTAAAGCAGGCTGTGTCTGTTTACAAGCAAGCTGCATTCCAAAGGCACACTACTTGAGGCTTTTGCTTTCTCCTGCCGCTGCCGGTAAGTGCTTTGGCTAAAAGTTCAAAGTCCACCCTTATTGACATTAATTAGGGACTGGCAGGCTTTCTGGGGCTTGAGCACATACCTCTCATCAATCTTCTTGACAGGCAGAGAAGATAACCTGCATTCTGTTCTTCTGGGCCCGGAACCAAAAATGTCGGGATCTCCGCTCGGGCAAGCTGATAAAGCTCATTTTCCTCCGGCCGAGTCCTCCGACGATAATTAATGACCTGAGCATTTGATGAGGCCTCAGGCACATTCCCGTTCAGCAGAGAATCAAAGCAGCACAGGGAAGTGATGAGATTTATGGCTACATCACTATGCTTTATTTCTTACTACACAGACAGTAAAGAAATATACATCCTCTCTCTATGAAAGCAGACAGCAACTGAACAACAAAGGAACAGGAAACCACTAACGTCCCATCCGTCTCCCGTGAGACTTCCAACAGTATGGAATGTGTGGAATGTAAACAGAGTCCTGTGACTCCAAGCAGCTGCACAGTGGCACAAACAGAAACTAACATGGACTACACTGACAGGTAGCAGTTCTCCAGAGTTTCAGACCAAGATGTCTCCCAGGCATACCTGGAAATGCTGGGGTTTAATCCTAGTACCTTCCACATGCAAGGCAGATGCTGTATCACTTAGCTACACCCCTTCCCAAAGAGGGCACAGCTGGGGAGATAAGCTGGGAATTCTTCTCCCGGTTGTTTATTTATTCCAAACATTTGCATTCTGCCCTTCATCTAAAAGATTCCAGGGTGATGAGCAACAAGTCTAAATAAATTATTTCTATCATAAACACTAAAATATACAATAAAGACATAGTATTAATAGATAATATGAGGCATCAGTTACAATAATTCAGGAGACAAAGGCATTCCACAAATTAAAGCACGTGGGAAAATTAAAATGTTTTAGCCTGGTGTTGAAAAAACTAAAAAAGGGGGCAATGTACAATACAACTCTTTGGAAAGAGATACAATTCTTTGGAAAGTGCTTGGGTTGTAATCTGAACTGGAGAACAATTCAGGACACCCTTGATACCCACAAATTTTAAGACAAACCCTGAAACTGATAATGGAGCCTGAAGACCTTTGCTGGCAGCCCAATAATAATAATAATAATAATAAATTTTATTTATATCCCGCCCTCCCCAGCCGAAGCCGGGCTCAGGGCGGCTAACAACAATAAACAGTACAAGAGTATAGCACAAACAACACTCTAAAATCATTCATTATAAAATTGATTCAAATCAAGCCACTGGCAACCATTGTGCCAGAGCTCCACGAAGATTGCCGAGGGAGGGAGTCAGGCTGTGCCCTGGCCAAAATGAGTCCTAGATCAGAAGAAATTAACTTTGGCTGCATCATGCAAAGTGATAATATGATTTGCTCTGCTAGTAAAAGAATGAAGAAACACTGGGGTGTACAACTGATGTACCACAGTTTAAAGCTAATTCAGGCCCTGGGTAATTTGATATTTAACAATTTGTGGTTCTATTTTTAAATTTGCGCACAGTGGTTTAAACATATGAGATGCATTTATTTGATACATAGGGGTTGATGAGGTAAATTTATAGAAACAGTAAATATACATACATATTCCCATTAGCCATAGCTGTTATTTTATAAACCCAAATAGCACCAACCTGCTATTTGTTGTTAAATGGCTTCCTTTCAGTTATTACTGTTGCTTCAGTTTATTTTTTATTAGTGTGGGATAATTTTTAACCATAATATGTGCATGATCATTAAAGTGAGCACTGAAACTCCTATATTTGGCTTGAACAAATCATTTGCAACTGAAACAGCAAACTCAGAGTCTGATTAACTAAACATATTCCATTTATACTAGAAGGAGTGGGAGGCTGTGAGCAACAATTCATGGTTCTTGTATGAATTCAATACTTATCAACCTTTGGCATAAATTCAGAATGTATTGTTCCTTGAAACACCAGCATTTTTTGGAGTCCTGTGGAGAACAGTGAGAGGAGAAAGACCAAAATATGTCAGCAAAAAGGTTTCTTGGAAACTGGTGGATCCTATCTGTCATCCTGACCTAAGGTCTTCAAGGTTGCTCTTGAAAGACTTTGTTTCCTTAGTGGCACACCATAAACATGGCAATAGCTATGTGGAGATATTGTTTTATAGCTGATCCATTCCTAAGATTAAAACCAGTTAAGTACATGAAGCCTGCTAGAAGGAACCTGCCCTTTGAACCAATGCTCCCTAGTAAATACCGTATTTTTCGCTCTATAGGACGCACCAGACGATAGGGGGGGAGGAAACAAGAAAAAAAAATTCTGAATCCCAGAAGCCAGAACAGCAAGAGGCTATCCCAGAAGCCAGATCCCTCTTGCTGTTCTGGCTTCTGTGATAGCCGCTGGGATAGCTGGTCTAGCTTTGTACGAAGCCTCTGCAGGGCATGGGGAGCCTACATCCACGTGTCCTGCGGAGGCTTCTGGGACAGCCCGCGAAGCCCCCAGAGGGCAGTGGGATGAAGGCACCCCGCTGCCCTGCGGAGGCTTTGCGCCGCTAACCCCGAAGCTAGAACAGCGAGACGGAGTGCTGCGCAGCGCTCCTTCTCACTGTTCTGGCTTTGGGGACAGCCTTTGAAGCCTCCGCAGCTAACCCTGAAGCCTTTGGAGCGCAGCGGGACCTCGCACTGTGCTCCAAAGGCTTCAGGTTCCTTTCGCTGAAGCCAGGAGAGTCTTGTTCTCCTGGCTTCAGCGAATGGAACCTGAAGCCTTTGGAGCGCAGCACAAGGTCCCGCTGCGCTCTCCAGGCTTCAGCGAAAGCAACGCGTAGCCTCCGGAGCGCGGAGGGAGCTCTCTCTCTGTGCTTTGGAGGCTTCGCGTTGCTTTCACTGAAGCCAAGGAGCCTGCATGCGCTCCATAGGACGCACAAACATTTCCCCTTAATTTTTGGAGGGGAAAAAATGTGTCCTATAGAGCAAAAAATATGGTACATCTAAATGTCTGTGAAGTTTTTTATATATATAATAATATTTATTAACATTTCAAAAAATTACAAACATAAGAAAAAAGTAATAATAATAAAACAAAAAATTACAAAGAACTGAAAAATAAAATTAAAAAACAAATCAATTTTTCCATAGCTTATCTTTCATTTACTTGTTTCTTTGACCTCCTCACACCTTCCTTTTTTGTATTCTAGTTCAATTAGTTAATTCAGCAAATCCTTTCCATCTTTGTTTTTATCTTAATCATTTATCTTAATATGTTATGATTTTACATTCTCACCTCTTGACAACCCATTTTTACATACTCCTTTATAACATTACTGCTAAAACCACATAACTTCATTCCAGCATCCTTCTAACATTCCTTAATTTTGCAATGTTTCTGTAAATAGTCTTTAAACTTCTTCCAACCTTCTTCTACCGATTCTTCTCCCTGGTCTCGGATTCTGCCAGTCATTTCCGCCAGTTCCATGTAATCCATCACCTTCATCTGCCATTCTTCCTTGGTGGGTGAATCTTGTGTCTTCCAATACTTTGCGATGAGTATTCTTGCTGCTGCTGTAGCGTACATAAAGAAAGTTCTGTCCTTCTTTAGCACCAATTGGCCGACCATGCCCAGGAGAAAGGCCTCTGGTTTCTTCAAAAAGGTATATTTAAATACCTTCTTCGTTTCATTATAGATCATCTCCCAGAAAGCCTTAATCCTTGGGCACGTCCACCAAAGGTGAAAGAATGTACCATCGATCTCTTTACATTTCCAGCATTTATTATCGGGCAAATGATAAATTTTTGCAAGCTTGACTGGTGTCATGTACCACCTGTATATCATTTTCATAATATTCTCTCTTAAGGCATTACATGCCGTAAATTTCATACCTGTGGTCCATAACTGTTCCCAGTCAGCCAACATAATGTGTCCAACATCTTGTGCCCATTTAATCATAGCAGATTTCACCGTTTCATCCTGAGTGTTCCATTTCAACAGCAAGTTATACATTCTTGATAAAATCTTAGTTTTGGGTTCTAACAGTTCTGTTTCCAATTTTGATTTTTCCACCTGGAAGCCAATTTTCTTGTCCAAATTGTAAGCCTCCATTATTTGATAATAATGAAGCCAATCTCGCACTTTGTCTTTTAGTTTCTCAAAGCTCTGCAATTTCAATTTGTCTCCCTCTTGTTCCAAAATTTCCCAATATTTCGGCCATTTGGCCTCCATATTGAGCTTTTTCTGAGCCTTCGCTTCCATCGGTGACAACCACCTTGGGGTTTTATTTTCAAATAGGTCTTTATAGCTTATCCAGACATTAAAGAATGCTTTCCTGACAATATGGTTTTTAAATGCTTTATGTGCTTTGACCTTATCATACCACAAATATGCATGCCACCCAAATACATTGTTGAAACCTTCTAAGTCCAAAATGTCTGTGTTTTCAAGAAGCAGCTATTCTCTCAGCCAGCAAAATGCGGCTGATTCATAGTAAAGTTTAAGGTCTGGCAGGGCAAATCCACCTCTTTCTTTTGCATCAGTTAGTATTTTAAATTTTATTCTGGGCTTCTTGCCCTGCCAGACGAATCTAGAAATATCTCTCTGCCACTTCTTGAAGCAGTCCATTTTATCCAAAATTTGCAATGTTTGAAACAAAAACAACATTCTTGGCAATACATTCATTTTCATCACAGCAATACGGCCTAGCAATGAAAGCTTCAGATTTGACCATATTTCTAAGTCCTTTTTCACTTCCACCCAACATTTTTCATAGTTATCTTTAAATAAATTCACATTCTTAGCAGCCATATTGACCCCCAGGTATTTCACTTTCTTAACCAATGTTAATCCTGTCTCCTTCTGAAACCTTTCTCTCTCAGTCTCTGTTAGATTTTTCTTTAAAACCTTAGTTTTTATCTTATTCAGCTTAAAACCCGCAACCTGACCAAATTCTTGAATCAATTCCAATACTCTTTTAGTACTAGATTCTGGCTCCTGTAATGTCAATACTAGGTCATCAGCGAATGCTTTCAATTTGTACTGTTTAGCTCCGACTTGTATTCCTTTAACCAATTGATCCCTTCTAATCATATTTAAAAGAACCTCCAGGACCGATATAAAAAGCAATGGGGAAATTGGGCAACCTTGTCGTGTTCCTTTCTCCATCTTAAGTTCCTCCGTCACTACATTGTTGACAATTAGTTTAGCCTTTTGTTCTGAATATATTGCACCTATACCATTTCCAAAACCTTGACCAACCCCCATCCCCTGTAGGTTCTTCTTCATGAAGCTCCAAGAAATATTGTCAAAAGCTTTCTCCGCGTCTACAAAAATCAAAACTGCTTTGGTATTAATATTCACTTGTAGTTTTTCTAAAATATTAATTATATTTCTCGTATTGTCGGACAAGTGTCTGCCCGGGAGAAAGCCTGCTTGATCTTTATGTATCTCTTCTACTAGTACTTTTTTTAATCTTTTAGCTAAAATATCTGCAAAAATTTTGTAATCCACATTGAGCAGAGATATGGGGCGGTAATTCTTAAGCTGTGTCTTTTCAGACTCTGCTTTCGGTATAAGTGTAATGTAGGCTTCCTTCCATGACTCTGGTGCTTTTTTCCCTTCCAAAATTTCATTACAAACTTCCTTTAATGGTTGTATTAACCATTCTTTCAGGGATCTATAGTATCTTGAAGTTAAACCATCCGGCCCTGGAGATTTGCCCAATTGCATGTTCTGAATGGCACCTTCTACCTCCTGCTCGGTTATATTATAATTCAGCATTAGCTTGTTTTCTTGAGAGATTTTTTGCAATCCATTTGTTTCCAAAAATCAATCAATGTCCATTTCTTTCTGTGTCCCTTGTGTATATAGTTGTTTAAAGTACCTCTGGAAGCACTTTCTAATCTCTACTGGATTCTGTATGTTCTTTCCTTCCACTTCCAAATTTGTAATAGTATTGAGTTTTTGTCTTTTTTTCATTTGCCACGCCAGCAATTTCCCACATTTGTTTGCCGACTCAAATGTTTTCTGTCTCATCTGTTTAATTTTCCATTCTATTTCCTGGTTCATCATTTTCATTTTTTAAAAAATATATTTATCAGCATTTTTTTAATTTAGTTACAATTCCAATAAACAATACCATATAACATATCTTTTAACATAATCTTCTTAACTTCTTTGGACTCCCTCACATTTCCCGCTCCTGCGTTCCTAACCAAGAAGGTTTTTCCAGCAAATTTATCCCCTTATTTCGATTCTTATTATCTAATTTTCCAATATTATATCTCTAATTTTTAATATCCTTTATTCAAATCTAAAAGAATTAAATATAACTTAAATTTTTTCCAAAAATTTATCTTTTCTTAAATTTAACTTATCTTCATATATCACTTCCTCTATCTCAATGGTGCCCAATTGTTTACATTCTAGCATCCTCCTTAACATTCATATAATTTACAATATTTTTGTAGATAGATCTTGAATTTCTTCCAGTCTTCTTCCAACGTCTCTTCTCCCAGGTCTTGGATTCTGCCCGTCATTTCAGCCAGTTCCATATAGTCTGTCAGTTGCATCTGCCATTCTTCCAGCGTGGGTAGATCTTGGGTTTTCCAATACTTAGCGATAAGTATCCTTGCTGCTGTTGTTGCGTACATAAAAAATGTTCGGTCCTTCTTTAACACCTTCTGGCCGACAATACCCAAAAGGAAGGCCTCTGGTTTCTTAGGGAGGGTATACTTAAATACCTTTTTCAGCTCATTATATATCATTTCCCAGAAAGCCTTCACTCTGGGGCAGGTCCACCAGAGGTGAAAGAATGTTCCTTCATTTTCCTTACATTTCCAACATTTGTTATCAGACAAGTGGTATATTTTTGCAAGTTTAACTGGGGTCATATACCATCTGTATATCATTTTCATAACATTTTCTCTCAGCGCATTACATGCAGTAAAATTCAGCCCAGTAGTCCACAACCTCTCCCAGTCCTCAAACATGATGTTATAACCAATGTCCTGTGCCCACTTTATCATAGCCGATTTGACCGTTTCATCTTGTGTATTCCATTTTAACAGCAAGTTATACATTCTAGAAAGTACCTTAGTCTTGGGCTCTAGAAGTTCAGTTTCTAACTTCGATTTTTCCACCTGGAATCCTAACTTTTTGTCAAGTTTAAAAACATCTTTAATCTGAGCGTAATGCAACCAGTCTCGCACTTTATCTTTCATTTTCTCCTGACTCTGCAACTTCCAATTATCTCCATCTTTTTCTAAAATTTCCCAATACTTCGGCCATTTGGCCTCCATATTGAGTCTTTTCCGGGCCTTAGCTTCCAATGGTGAAAGCCACCTTGGAGTTTTACTTTCCAATAAGTCTTTGTATTTTGTCCAGACATTAAACACTGCTTTTCTGACAATATGGTTCTTGAAAGTCTTATGAATTTTAACCTTGTCATACCACAAATATGCATGCCATCCAAAAGCATTGTTAAATCCTTCCAAATCTAGAACATCCGTGTTTTCAAAAAGCAGCCAATCTTTCAACCAGCAGAAAGCTGCTGATTCATAGTACAGCCTTAAGTCTGGCAGGGCAAAGCCCCCTTTTACCTTCGCATCAGTTAGTATCTTAAACTTAATTCTGGGCTTTTTGCCCTGCCAGACAAATTTGGAAATATCTCTCTGCCACTTCCGAAAGCATTCCATTTTGTCCACAATCTGCAAAGTTTGAAACAAAAACAGCATTTTTGGCAATACATTCATCTTTATAGCAGCGATTCGGCCTAACAAGGAAAGTTTCAGTCTCGACCAACTTTCTAAGTCTCTCTTAATTTCTGACCAGCATTTCTCATAATTGTCCTTAAAGAGACTCAGGTTTTTTGCTGTTATGTTTACCCCTAGGTACTTTACTTTTTTAACCACGTTTAACTCTGTCTCTTTCTGAAACCTTTCTGACTCTGTAACTGTCAAGTTTTTCCCCAATACCTTAGTTTTCTGCTTATTCAATTTAAATCCCGCCACCCGACCAAACTCTTGGATTAATTGTAGTACTCTTTTCGTACTGGGTTCTGGCTCCTGTAAAGTCAAAACCAGGTCATCTGCAAAAGCTTTAAGTTTGTACTGTTTCGCTCCGACCTGAATTCCTTTAACCAACTGGTCTCCTCTAATCATATTCAAGAGCACCTCCAGGACTGAAATAAATAACAATGGGGAAATAGGGCAGCCTTGTCGTGTCCCTTTCTCAATTTTAAACTCTTCTGTAACCACATTGTGGTTTAGCCTTTTGTTCTGAATAGATTGCATCTATCCCATTTTCGAACCCCCTACCCACTCCCATCCCTTCCAAATTTTTCTTTTTTTTTTTATACATTTTTTATTGCTTTTTTAAAGATACAGAAATACAGAAAAAAGAATAAAGAATGGTTATATGAAAGAGGGATATAAATAACAAATTTCCATATTCTTTTTCCATCTAACCTATAGGACTTCCTCACATCCTCCGAACCCTGCGTTCTCTGTCTTATAAGGCATCAGCAATTTCTTAACTTATTTCAAAACTTATTGTAACTTCCATTTTATCATGTTCCCTATTTTCAATTTTACTGTCACTCAATTCTTATATGTTTTATATTAAACACAATAAAGTTATTTCATTATTTTACCTCTGAATTCTTGTGTCTTAATTTTCATTCCAATAACTTACATTCGCTGAAGCTAGAATTTCCTGAAAGGTGCATTTTTTTTTTTAACATTCATACAACTTATAGTGTTTTTTCAAATAGTCCTTAAACTTTTCCCAATCCTCCTCGGTTGTTTCTTCTCCCGCGTCTCGGATTCTGCCAGTCATTTCAGCCAGTTCCATATAGTCCATCAACTGCGATTGCCATTCCTCCAGCGTGGGTAAATCTTGTATCTTCCAGTATTTTGCAATCAGGATCCTTGCTGCTGTGGTAGCATACATAAAAAAGGTTCTGTCCTTCTTAAGCACTCTCTGGTCCACCATGCCCAGAAGGAAGGCCTCTGGTTTTTTAGGTAAGGTAAATCTCAATACCTTTTTTAGTTCATTATGGATCACTTCCCAGAAGGCCTTCACTTTCGGGCAGGTCCACCAGAGATGGAAGAATGTCCCTTCCGCCTCTCCACATTTCCAACATTTGTTGTCAGACAGATGATATATCTTGGCTAACTTGACTGGGGTCATGTACCACCGGTATACCATTTTCATAATATTTTCCTTCAAGGCAGTACATGCCGTGAATTTCAAACCGGTGTTCCATAACCTTTCCCAGTCTGCAAACATAATGTTATGCCCCACATCCTGAGCCCATTTTATCATAGCGGATTTGACTGTCTCATCCTGTGTATTCCACTTAAGCAGCAAGTTATACATTCTCGAAAGTAGTTTACTTTTTGGCTCTAACAATTCAGTCTCTAGTTTCGATTTTTCCACCTGGAATCCAACTTTTTTATCTATTTTAAATACCTCTTGAATTTGCGCATAGTGCAACCAATCTCGTACCTTAGTTTTCAATTTCTCCAAACTTAGCAACCTCCAATTGTCTCCAGTTTTTTCAATTATTTCCCAGTATTTAGGCCAATGGGCCTCCATGTTGGGTCTCTTACGAGCCTTGGCCTCCACCGGTGAGAGCCACCTCGGAGTTTTACTCTCCAATAAGTCTTTGTATTTTATCCAGACCCTCCAAATTGCTCTTCTGACAATATGGTTTTTAAACAATTTGTGCACTTTAACCTTGTCATACCACAAATATGCATGCCACCCAAACGCATTGTCAAACCCTTCCAGATCCAGGACATCAGTGTTCTCCAATAAAATCCAATCTTTCAACCAGCAGAAGGCTGCAGATTCATAATATAGCCTCAAGTCTGGCAGGGCAAATCCCCCTCTTTCTTTCGCATCAGTTAATATTTTAAACTTTATTCGGGGCTTTTTGCCCTGCCAAACAAACTTAGAAATATCCCTCTGCCACTTTCCAAAACATTCCACCTTGTCCACGATCTGTAGGGCCTGAAACAAAAATAACATTTTCGGCAATACATTCATCTTTACAGCAGCTATTCGGCCTAACAAGGAAAGTTTCAGTCTTGACCATATATCCAAGTCTCTTGATTTCTGACCAGCATTTCTCATAATTATCTTTAAACAAATTCAAATTTTTGGAGGTCAAGTACACCCCTAGGTATTTTACTTTTTTAACCACATTCAGCTCCGTTTCTTTAGAGAACTCATCTGTTTCTGTAAGTGTCAAATTTTTTGCTAAAACCTTGGTTTTTTGCTTATTTAACTTAAACCCCGCCACCCGACCAAAATCAGAAATTAATTCTAACACTCTTTTAGTGCTGGAGACTGGTTCCTGAAGTGTTAATACCAAGTCATCTGCAAATGCTTTCAATTTATATTGTTTCACTCCGACCTCAATTCCCTGGACCAACCGGTCCTTTCTAATCATATTTAGCAACACCTCCAGGACTGAAATAAACAATAGGGGGGATAGGGGGCACCCCTGGCGTGTCCCTTTTTCAATTTTAAACTCCTCTGTCACCACATTGTTTACTATCAATTTAGCTTTTTGTTCTGTGTAGATTGCTTCTATACCATTTTCGAACCCCCGCCCCACTCCCATCCCTTCCAAATTTTTCTTCATAAACATCCAAGAAATATTATCAAAGGCCTTCTCTGCATCAACAAAAATCAAAACCGCTCTGGTATTCAGATTTGTTTGTAGAAGTTCCAAAATGTCAATAATGTTTCTTGTGTTGTCAAACAAATGCCTACCAGGGAGAAAGCCAGCCTGGTCTTTGTGAATCACTTCATTTAGTACTTTTTTAAGTCTATTTGCCAAAATATCTGCAAAAAGTTTGTAATCCACATTTAGGAGTGAGATGGGGCGGTAGTTCTTAAGTTGGGTCTTTTCAGTCTCTGATTTAGGTACCAATGTGATGAAAGCTTCTTTCCACGTTTCCGGTGCCCTCCCTCCCTCCATTATCTGGTTGCAAACCTCCATCAAAGGTTGTATCAAATAGTCCTTTAAAACTTTATAATATTTGGAGGTTAAGCCGTCCGGGCCTGGGGACTTGCCAAGTTGAAGATTTTGAATGGCACTTTCAATTTCTTGCTGTGTAATATTACAGTTCAGGTTTGTTCTCATTTCCAGGGGTATTTTTTGTAATCCATTAGTTTTTAAAAATTGATCCACCTCTGAGGCTTTTTGCGGCCCTTGTGTATAAAGTTCTTTGAAGTACCTCTGGAAGCACTTTCTGATTTCCTCGGGTTTCTGAACCATTCTCCCTTCAATCTCTAGATTTGTAACCGTATTAAGCTTTTGTCTCTTTTTCAACTGCCAAGCTAGCAGTTTCCCACACTTATTCGCCGATTCGAAGGATCTTTGTTTCATTTGTTTAATTTTCCATTCCACCTCTTGGTTTATCAGTTTTGAATATTGCGCCTGGAAGAATTTCACTTCTCTTAACACGTCCTTCGACTTAGGCCTAGATCTTAATTTTTTCTCACCTTCTCTTATTCTCTCCAATATCTTCTCCTTCTTTTCATTCCAGAGCCTTTTCTTAATCGTGTTTTGTTGTATTAGAAACCCTCTCATGACTGCCTTACTTGCGTCCCAGATTGTTCTTTTTTCCACAGTAGTATTCAAATTTATCTCAAAATAGTCCTTTAGAGTTTTTTGGGCCTTCTTAACAATCTCCTGATCTCTTAGAATAGTGTCATTCATTTTCCATCTAAAGGATCCGGTTGTATTTAGTCTCAATTCCACTTTCAAGGCATTATGGTCGGAGCAGGTTTTTGGGCAGATTTCCACTTTTCTAGTCTTAGGTGCCAGTCCTCTAGTTGTCCAGATTTGGTCGATTCGTGTCCATGTCAGATGAGCTTCAGAAAAGAAAGTCCCTTCTTTCCCTAGGGGGTTCTTAACCCTCCAAATGTCTACTAAGTCCATATTGTCTGTCATTTCAAAAAAAGTTTTGGGTAGTCTGCCGTCTTTCGATATGTTGGCACTTTGTGACTTATCCATATTTACAGACACAACCCCATTCATATCACCCAGCATAATGATGTTACTATAGTCCAAATAATCCAGCATAGTCTCATGCAGCTTCCTGAAGAATTCCGACTTTCCCTCATTTGGAGCATATATTCCTAATATCAAAATTTTTTCTCCTTGCGTCTGTATTTCAATCGCCAAAATTCGGCCATATTCATCTTTAAATAAAAATTTCGGTGACAGGCTCTCCTTTGCGTAAATCACCACTCCTCTCTTCTTAACTTTGTCTGAAGAAATAAATTCTTGGCCTAGTCTTTTGTTAATTAACACTTTTCTATGGAGCCTTGTCACATGTGTTTCCTGTAGGCAGATAACGTCCAATTGTTCCTTTTTCAAAATGTGAAAAACTTTCCTTCTTTTTTCCGGGGAGTTTCCGCCATTTATGTTCCAACTAAGAAGCTGTAGAGACATCCTGAATCAATTGACGGGTTCTACAATGGGGTATCTAAGCTTCCTCCCGATCCCGGGGGAGGTAATGCTGGTCCTGGTCCTGGTGGTATAACTCTTGGAGATGGTCCTGGTGGTGGTGGAGGCCAAGAAGCTGCAGCTCCTTTTTGCAGGTCCTCCTCGTGGTCGTGTAGGAACTTCTGCTGGTCTTCAGGTGATTTAATCTTTATTTTCCTTCCTTTGTAAGTAAATGAAAGTCCTTGTGGAAACTCCCACCTGTAAGGAATTCCGTTATGTCTCAACAATTTGGTCAAATCTATATAGGTAGTCCTAAGTTCCAAGAGATATTTGGGTATATCTCTGTAAATTTCGGCCCTTTTACCTTCTACCTCCAAAGATTTCTTAAAATGTAGGCCTAGTATCTTATCCCTTTCTTCTCTTGATCTCAGAGCAACCAAACAGTCTCTGGGCTTGTCTTTCTTTACTGATTTTCCCAGTCTAAAGGCTGTCACAATTTTAAAGTCCTTTTCTTCCTCAATTCCCCAGAATTTGGAGAACAAAAGTGTCAAAAATCCCTCTAGATTATTTTGTTCCAATTCCGGGATAGCCCTTATCCTGAGATTACTATCTTTACTTTTCAATTCAACCAATGCCAGGTAGGCTTGTTGTTCCCCTACCTGCCTTCTCAAAGGTCTTACCTCTGCTTTAATTTCCTCCACCTTTAAATTCGCCTGTTCTGCTTTTTGATTGGCTTCCACAGCTAATTTAAAGTTTTCTGCCGTAGCTCCTTGCAATTTCTCAATTGCCTGAGTGTGCTGCGAAACCTGTTCAGTTAATTTGCCAATAGAGGATGTAGCTTGGTCAATCTTTGATGTTTGATTGTCCACTTTTTGGTTTAAAACTGCCAATTGTTCCAAAATTTGTTTTAAAACTGTTTCAGATCCTCCAGTTGCCATGTCTTCTGCAGCAGGCTGCACTAGTTCCACCTCCTGTGCTGTCAGCACAGTTGGGACAGATGATCTGCGGTGATGAGTTAGAGTTGTTTGCAAAAGTTGCCCAGATTTTTTCTCTTTTTCTTTATCTTTAGCTTTAGCTGCTCTTGTTCTCCCTGTGCCGCTCATTCCACACCTGCCTCTGTTCAAGGTCAAATGGTCTTTTGTCCCATGGGAAAAACAAGTCCCAAATATAAATAAAAAGAACCACAAAAAGTTTCAATAAAGCTCAGTTCCCATGCAACTATATTTCCACAGTCCTATAGGGGGAGTATTTCAAAGCTTCAAAAAAGAAAGGAACTATTTTCCGCCATTGAAGTTCCTCAATTCCCCATATTAAGTTTTGTAATTCCCAAACACAAAAGGAAGGTTTCCAGAACTTCTAATCTCTTAAAATCCAGCCATAAAGTATCGATACAGGTCCATGCAACAATGTTTAATGTTAGTATCTCAGTCTATGCAACAATTTCGATCTCTGCAACAATGTCGTCAGTTTGACAGCAGTTTGACAGTTCTTTTTCTATGCACTGGCAGCCCGATGACGGGGTTATCTCTTTCAGCCCCGTTTAGCCCAGAAATTGGAGGGTAGTTCTAAAGAATAAAAGTCTATACAATCCACAGTTCTTTCCTTTTTATCTTCAAAATACAGAGTCTCTCAATGCACCCTTTCTTCCACTTTTACAATCCCTTTTTAAGTACTTCAGCTCGTTTCCGAGCCCTTGCTTTGATCTAATTAGCAGAGTCGGGAGGCGGACTTCCTGTTACTCGCCTCCCGCTTTCGGCCGAATTTCTTCAGTTTAGTTAGAAAATTTAGGACCCTTACTCACGGGTATGTTGCTCCAATTCCGATAATTTCAAGAAGAAAGGTCAGCGCTCATCAGCAGCAGCAGCGCGGCTTTGCTTCCACGAAAAGAGCGATGAACTCACAGCGCCGCTCCCCCTTTCACGTTCCGGAGCCTCTTACGAGGCTCCTTCCCCGCTTCTGGGGGGGCTCCAGGCGCCCGCCGAGTCCCACGGCCGCAGGCTCACTCTGCCTGCGGTTTTTCTTGATGGGTCTCCGCTTTGCCGTAGCGGACGACCCTTTTTCGCGGAGCCCCTCTTCACAGCGCAAAGAGGACCGCCATTGCTGTTTCGCGCCGCCTCCGGAAGTCCTTCCAAATTTTTCTTCATGAATTTCCAAGATATATTGTCAAAGGCCTTCTCCGCATCTATAAAGATTAGCACGGCTCTTGTATTAATGTTTGTTTGCAAGAGTTCCAAAATGTCTATAATATTCCTTGTGTTAGCAAACAACTGTCTACCTGGGAGAAAGCCTGCCTGGTCCTTGTGAATTACTTCATTTAAAACTTTTTTAAGTCTCCTTGCTAAAATGTCTGCAAATATTTTGTAATCCACATTTAAGAGGGAGATGGGACGGTAGTTCTTAAGTTGTGTTTTTTCCATTTCCGATTTGGGTATCAATGTGATAAAGGCCTCTTTCCACGATTCCGGCACCTTCTTCCCCTCCAAAATTTCATTGCCTACCGCCATCAGCGGTTGTATCAAATAGTCTTTCAATGTCTTATAGTACTTGGAGGTAAGCCCATCTGGCCCTGGAGATTTGCCCAGTTGCATGTTCTGAATGGCTTGTTCCATCTCTTGTCGTGTAATTCTGCAGTTCAGGATTGATCTATTCTCTTGTGACAATTTTGGTAGCCCATTCTTTGTCAAAAATTGTTCTATCTCAGCCTCATCTTGTGGCCCTTGAGTATACAGTTATTTGAAATACCTCTGGAAACACTTCCTTATCTCCATAGGGTTCTGTACATTTTCCCCTTCAATCTCTAAATTTGTAACTGTATTCATTTTTTGTCTCTTCTTCAACTGCCAAGCTAGCAGTTTCCCACATTTATTTGCCGATTCAAATGTTTTTTGTTTCATTAATTTAACTTTCCATTCAATTTCCTGGTTTATCAATCTAGAATATTGTGCCTGATAAAGTTTAATTTCTCAGAATCGGCTGTGACTTCGGTTTTGATCTTAATTTCTTCTCACATTCTTTAATTTTCTCCAAAATAATGTCTTTTTTCTCATTTTGTACCCTTTTCTTAACAGCATTCTGTTGTATCAAGAACCCCCTCATCACAGCCTTACTTGCGTCCCAGATGGTTCTTTTTTCCACCGTCGTTTTCAAATTTATCTCGAAATAATCTTTCAGAGTTTTTTGGGCCTTCTTGGTAATTTCCTGATCTCGAAACAAGTTGTCATTCATCTTCCATCTGAAAGAGCCAGCTGGTTGTAGTCTCATGTCCATCTTTAGTGCATTATGGTCGGAGCAGGTCTTTGGGCAGATTTCCACCTTTCTGATCTTAGGTGCCAACCCTCTGGATGTCCATATTTGGTCAATTCTTGTCCATGTCAGTTGGGCTTCAGAAAAGAATGTTCCCTCTCTTCCCAAGGGGTTCTTTATCCTCCAAATATCAATCAAGTCCATATTGTCAGTCAGTTTGAAAAAAGTCTTAGGTAGTCTGCCATCCTTTGTTACACTTTGGCTTTGTGACTTATCCATGTTAGTTGATGCCACCCCATTCATATCACCCATCATTATGATGTTGTCATAGTCCAGATAATCCAGCATACTCTCATGCAACTGCTTATAAAATTCTGATTTCCCCTCATTCGGTGCATAAATTCCTAATATTAAAAACTTCTTTCCTTGATATTGTACCTCAATTGCCAAAATTCTTCCTTGTTCATCTTTAAAAATAAATTTTGGTGACAGGCTCTCCTTTGCATAGATCACCACTCCTCTTTTCTTCACTTTGTCCGAAGAAATAAATTCTTGGCCTAATCTTTTATTTATTAAAACTTTTTTATGGAGCCTAGTCACGTGTGTTTCTTGCAGACAAATAATGTCCAGTTGTGCTTTTTTCAATATATGAAAAATCTTCCTCCTTTTTTCCGGGGAGTTGCATCCATTAATATTCCAGCTCAAAAGTTGCAGAGACATCCTGAATAAATCTGTTATTGCCCTGGTGGTGGTATCTTTTTCTCAGGGTCTTCAGGTTCCAAAGGTGGGGGTACAACTAATGGTCCAGGCCCTAGCAGTGTTTCAATCCCTTTCTGAAGGTCCTCTCCGTAAGCAATCAAAAATTTATCTCTGTCTTCTGCTGTTTTAATTTTAACCTTCTTCCCTCTGAAGGTAAAGGATAAACCCTGAGGAAATTCCCACCTAAAGATGATTGAGTTGCTCCTCAACAATTTAACCAATTCAAGATAGGTGGATCTAAGGTCCAAAAGCTGTTTCGGGATATCCTTGTAAATTTCAGCTCTTCTGTCCGAGATATCCAGTGACGTTTCGTAATGAAGGCCAAGTATTTTGTCTCTTTCCTCCTTTGATCTCAGGGTTATCAAGCAATCTCTGGGCTTGTCCTTCCTTGCAAACTTTCCAAGTCTAAAGGCCGACACAATTTTAAAATCCTTTTCCTCTTCTAAAGACCAGAATTTAGAAAATTCTTTAGTCAGGAACTCAATTAAGTTTCCTTGTTCAAGTTCTGGTATCGACCTCAATCTTAAGTTATTTTCCCGGTTCCGAAGTTCTATCATAGATAGATACATCTGTTGCTCGCCTACTTGTTTGTGCAGTGGCTTTACCTCTTGTTCTAAGTTTTCCACTTTTTGGCTAGTTGCCTCAGCCAATTTACGATTTTCAGCAGTGGCTTCAGATAACTGTCCAATTGCTTGTGCGTTCTGGGCCACTTGTCCAGTTATCTTATTTAGACAGGCTGCGTTTTGGTCAATCTTGGCCATTTGCTCGTCTACTTTCTTATCCAAAGTGTCCAATTTTTCCAAAATTTTATCTAAAGTCGAACCCAATGCTCCTGCAGCCATATCTTCCAACTGTGGTTGCTCAGGTTCTTCTTCTCCTGCCACCGGCAGAGTAGGAACGGAAGATCTACGTGCCTGTGAGGCTAAGGCTAAAGTTGTTTGTCTGGTTCTAATTCTGCCCTCTTTCTTTTTTGCGCCACTCATACCAATTTTGTCTAGCAGTCAAGGTCAAGCTGAGTTGTTCCCATGGGAATACAGCAGCCCAGAGAGTAAACAATTAAATAGGAGGAAAGGAAAGAGAAAGTAAAGCTAAGTCACTTCTATAAGTCCAAAATCCTCTAGAGGGAGCTCCTAATGTTATGAGGGAAGAAGCCAAATCAGAAAAATTCAATAAAATCCAATTAAATTCCCAAGAGCCTTCAGTTAAATTGTCTTAGCAGAGTTGGTTTAGAATGTATTACTTTGTCTCTGACAAGTGGCAAAATGATGTTTCAAAGTATCTAGTCCAAGGGCACTCAGATTGTAGCAAGTCCCAATTACAGAGTAACAAAGTCTGCAGTCTGGCAGCTCTATTGTTCAGGCAGTCCCAATACCTGGGTTTCTCAATGTAAATGTAGTTCCAAAAAGAAGAAGTTTAGCACAGTCCATATAAGAAGATAAATCACCAAATTAGGTTAAGTCTTCACTTTAAACAAAGGCAGTTTCAATGGATGCAAAGATCAATCTTTCTTTTAACGCCTCTTCAAAGGCTCCAAACGTCAGAGTCTTTTGCTTTGATGTTTAAGCAGCAGCGGAAGATGGACTTCCTGTTGACGTCTCTCCGCTTTCAGCCAAATTTATCTGTAATTTAAGCTCGAATTTTATAGTCCCCTCTTACTCACGGGTAGTTGTTTTTAAATCCGATCTCTCCAGAAAGAAAGGTCAGCGCTCACCGACAGCAGCTGTGCGGCTTCACTCCACGGGAATAGCGATCGACTCACAGCGCCGCGATACCCCCTCCACGTTCCGGAGCCCCTTACGGGGTTCCTTCTTCGTTTCGGGGGCCGCTTCTGGCGCCCGCCGAGTCCTGGTTCATCATTTTCATATACTGTACTTGATGTAACTTTATTTCTCTCAAAATCTCCTGCGACTTTGGTTTTGCTCTCAGTTTCTTCTCACCTTCCTTTATTTTCTCCAAAATTTTATCTTTTTTTCTCATTTTGAGCTCTCTTCTTTATTGCATTCTGTTGTATCAGAAACCCTCTCATAACTGCTTTGCTTGCGTCCCAGATTACTCTTTTTTCAACAGTAGTATTCATATTTATCTCAAAATAATCTCTCAAGGTTTTTTGGGCCTTCTTGGTCACTTCTTCGTTTCTAAACAAGGTGTCATTCATCCTCCATCTAAAGGAACCAATTGGTGTTAGTTTCATCTCCATCTTCACAGCATTATGGTCGGAGCAAGTTTTAGGGCAAATTTCCACTTTTCTTTTCTTCGGAGCCAGTCCTCTGGTTACCCAAATTTGGTCAATTCTTGTCCATGTCATTTTGGCTTCAGAGAAGAAGGTTCCTTCTCTGCCCAAGGGGTTCTTTACTCTCCAAATGTCAACTAAGTCCATATTGTCAGTCATATCAAAAAACATTTTTTGGTAGTCTGCCATCCTTGGTAACTACCTGTCTCTGTGCCTTGTCCATATTTTAGACACCACTCCATTCATATCTCCCATCAAGATCATATTGTAATCCATATAGTCCATCAAAGTCTCATGCAGCTTCTTAAAAAATTCTGATTTTCCCTCATTTGGTGCATAAACGCCTACTATCAGGAATTTCTCTCCTTGTATTTGAATTTCAATTGCCACAAATCTTCCTTGGTCATCTTTAAATATAAATTCCGGTGATAGGCTCTCCTTTGCATAAATTACCACTCCTCTTTTTTTAACTTTGTCTGATGAAATAAATTCTTGACCCAATCTTTTATTGCTCAATACTTTCCTATGGAGCCTTATCACATGTGTTTCCTGTAGGCAAATCAAGTCCAATTGTTCTAAATGTCTGTGAAGTTTTGTTCCTGCTACACCTAACTAATTTACTATTATGTTTTGTGGGCCTACCTCATCATTGACCCTTTGATGTGTGCAGATCTATGAATTTGTTTAAGCAGTTCAACCCAAAGTTTCATTTATTTCATGTGCATTATTTTTGGATACACATTTTGAGCTGTGCAAGTGGCCACTTTGTCTGCACAATGAAAGTGAAATGAGAAGGAGGAAGACATTGAGAAATCTGCCATTTGTCTTTGAAGTGCAACTGCTTGCTGAGTGTTATAAAGAAAGCTCTGGCAGAGCTTGAGAGCGGCCAGGGGGGAGCCATGTTACTCCTCTGGTCCAAATGTACTGTTTCTAAGACTTTACATTCATTCCTACATCTCTTAGATCAAGAAACCATACAGCCTTATCCTTTGGTCTGTGTTTTTTCTTCCATTTTCATGCTCAACAACATGCAATATGGCTAAACACTATTTTCCATGGAGGTCAACCTGAAATTAATCTTATATTGCATTTCTTTTAGCAAGCTTTATTTACAGAAAAAAATGCATTACATGTGATGGGAGTTATTTATTGGAATTAGACTTTACGTATGGAGGAGAAGGCCTGTCATTGGCTGTGATTGTTAAATGAACCTCTATGTTCAGAGGAAGTCTACTTCTAAATGCCTAGTGCAGCGGACTATCTGGTGATTCCCCTTCATCTGGGCCTGGTCAGTCTCTTCCCCTTCCTTACGTTGCACAAACAGTTGACAGTAATTGAATTAGCTACTTTTCTAATTTGAACCTCATTTCACTATCACCTTCAGCTCCAGCTTGTGAAAGCTCAAAAACATTTATATATCCAGTGCTGAAACGAGAGTAGATGGACTTCCATCATTCCTGACCACAGACCAGGGCTGATGGGTCTTGGAGTCCAACAAAATCTGCCTGGCCCTAATAAGGTCTTTTCTTAGGTTGTAGTTGCAAATCTTATTCTCAGTCAAAAATAAGAGTCTACACTTTCCCACTGAGAATAAGATTTGCAATAAGAACAGCCTTGAAGTTCAGCTATGTTGTATGGAAATGTTCTGTTTACAGCATGAGCTATCAGTGATACGTGGTAGAAAACATAATATTTGGTTGAGCATTATAATGAAGTGTGTACCGTTGAACTCAGTTATGCTTATTCCAAGTAAAAATGTCTACCATTATACCGTATTTTTCGCTCTATAAGACGCACCAGACCATAAGACGCACCTAGTTTTTTGAAGAGGAAAACAAGAAAAAATATATTCTGAATCCCAGAAGCCAGGACAGCCAGCGGGATCGCAGCGCGCGGCCAAGCAAGAAGCCAGGAGAGCCAGCGGAATTGCAGCACTGTGATCCCACTGGCTGTCCTGGCTTATGGGATAGCCGTGCGCAGTCTCCCCTTGCCCGGGAGAGGCTGCGTGCAGCCAAGCAAGAAGCCAGGCTGTCCTGACTTATGGGATAGCAGTGCACTGTGCTCCGGAGGCTTCCGGCGGCTATCCCTGAAGCCAGGAGAGCAAGAGGGGTCAGTGCACACCAATCCCTCTTGCTCTGCTGGCTTCGCGTTGCTTTCGCTTAAGCCATGGAGCCTGCATTCGCTCCATAAGACGAGCACACATTTCCCCTTACTTTTTAGGAGGGGAAAGGTGCGTCTTATAGAGTGAAAAATATGGTAAGTACTGATTATGGATTTGCTGCTGGGAGATTCTACTATAATTAGTTACGAGAATATTGTTGTTGTCAACTTCACTATTGGGTAGTTGAGGAAGTAAATTATAATTGATTGCTAAAGGGAAAGTCTGGCATGAATTACTGGAATCAGCGCAGTTAAAAAGCTGTTCAGAGGAAAACATCACACAGAGCCAAACAAACCCAGTCAGGTTTTTGATAGAAGAATGCAGAGGGAGAGAGGCGGAGGTCAAGCAGAGGAGGTCACAGGACAAATTTGTAGGAGGAAAATGTATGAATCCCTGTGACTCACATGTGTGGGGTAAATTATAAAAGAATCAGCTGGGTGCATGGATTCAAAATGTGGAGCTAAATTCACTCTGAAACAGGAGAGAGCCTCTAGTAGCTGAATTTAAACTCACAAAAGTCAAGCAGCAGTTGGAAGTGTAGGTTATTAAAACTTTTTCATATCCCATTTAGTCTGCTTGCAAAGTGCTCCCTTCTTTTTATCCCTATGTGAGTGACTCTAAGCAAAAGACCTGCAGCACAATACCTTTTTAAAGCAGTTTTCTTCTTCACCTTTCCCCAACCCACATCACCCCCCGCCCCACAGGGCACAGAAGCTTCATGCACAGAAGCTTTATCAACCTCTATTCAGGCTGTTGCAAGTGAACTCAATATTGCCCCCCTGCTAACTTTGTTTTTTCCATGTTTTGGAGCAACTGCCAAACCGACATTTTAAATTATCTATTTTGCACTGGCTTGCAAACAACTCCTCCATTACAGCTCAGAATGAAAAAACATAAGCTGTTACAAGTGTCAAACCACTGCAGCTATCATGTATTCACCCTGCATTATTTTAACGTTGACACTTGCTTTTCCTTTACTGGATTTCCCCCCTCGTGTTCATGGGACTAGTCAAAGCTTTGCAAGATCCGGAGCTGGGCCTCTCTGAACTCGGAGGCTATAGTCACATCAGTGTCACTCTGTAGATCAGACTTCAATTCCTAGCTCATTCCTTTTCAACCTGTCTGTCTCAAAATTCACTTGCATTCTGGATGTGACACTTAGCTGAATTACCATAGATTCCGGTGTATTAGGCGACTGGGCGTATAAGACAACCCCCCAACTTTTGCCTTTAAATTACAGAGTTTGGCCAAGCGCCGCCAGGGGCAGAGCACGCACCCCTCCTCTGCCTCTGCCTCTGCCGTCGCAGCAGCAGCAGCCCGAGGCGAGGCGTTTGGTGGGCGGAACTCCCTCTCTCCCAGCTCCCTCCCTCCCTCCGGGAAAAGGCCGCGAGCGGCTCCCAGCCCTGCGCGATCTGGGGAATCCTCGGACACGTCATCCCCAGGCCAGCCAATCGGCTGGCCCAGGGGGTGTGGCTTGCCTCATTTAAGGCAAGCGCGGCTGAGGAACTCCCTTTTTGGCTCGATGCCCTTGTCATTCAACTGGGTGAAAATGATCTGGCCTACCGGAAGGGCGTCGACTTAATGTGGAACATTTTTGATGATTTTGATGATCTGAGGATTTCTTTCCCAAATTTAGTCATAATTTGGTCATCACTGTTGGAAGGGCGCACTTGGAGGGAGTGCCGATGCCCTATTGCTATAAACAAATCCAGAAAGACCCAGTAATGCTCAGTGGCTCGTAGAGTGGCAGCACTGGGGGGGGGGGCGGGTCATTGACCATCCCAACATCCAGTTCAGCAAGGTGACCCTCTACCGCGAGGATGGCGTGCATCTTTCCAATGCGGGAAATGATGTTTGGTTGGCTGGCATATCTGTGGGGATTAGGGATTGATTGCAAGTCTGAGGGTATTGGCGGCGAGCTTTGCTCGAGTGGCGGTTAGGCATTGGTATGGGTATTGTTATGTAGATGTCTGGGGGGGAGCGCCATCACCTCCCCCGGATATTAAAGGGCAGTCCGGTAAAGGATTCTGGGGGGCGTGGCCCCGTCCAAAGCCTATGGAGGCCAGGGCCCAAGGCACGCCCCCGAGCAGTGACCCTGGGGGAGTGCCTAGTTGATGTGCATCAGCAGGGCTCCCCGTGCTGGTGTTAACCCTTCCCGGTCTTCAAGCAAGCATGCTGAAGCCGGATAGTCAGATAGGACCAATGCCTAAGCCAATACCAGTCATCACCTGTAAGCAATAAAGTTGTGGCCAATTTTAGCCCATTAACCTTAAATTAACAGTGTCTTGTGTCTTTATTCCTACTGGTGGGAGGTGGGAACTTGCCACGCGAAGGGGAAATTGGTCATCCAATGTCATCAATACTTCAGGTGACTGACAGGATGTGGGACCCTACTGCGGGTCAGGGGCTTTGCCAGTAGTCAGAGTCCACCAGCTGGATCCTGTCTTATGTTTTCAGCAGAGGTATGCTCCAGAGAAAAAGACAACCATAAAGAAAGTCTGTCAGGTCCTTGTTCAAGGATGAGTGCCTTTTATAATTCCCTCTTAACAGGGAGGAACAGTGAATGCTGTGATTGTAGCAAGTGAGTGTTGGAGAAAAATCAAGAATTCCCTAAATCTTTAATATTTTTCAAAACTAAAATAAACACACACAAAGCCTCTGGGATAGGAAATAATGCAGCCTGAAATAAACATATAGTGTTGTTGTTTAGGGAGGAAAGGGTCCCAAAAGCTTTAGCGTTGAACTAGAAACAATAGATAAAAGAAGCAACTAGGCTGAGATTAAAAGAAAAATAATAATTCAGGACTATTTTTTAAACCCTATATCTGTAACTCATAGCGTTTATTTGACTTGTGTGACTTCTATAGTTAATAATATACCACACTGCAGTTTGATGGTGAGTGCAGAATAAATAGTCTCTCTGTTTGTGGGCCAGATATTTTCTCATTTCATCCTTTATTTAGAATGCAGAGCAAAGACAGAATAAGTACAAAGCTTTAAAACAGCATACATGGGTATTGTGCTAAGGGAGTTTTTGATACATAAGCATAGTTATAATGACCATTGAAGAATGTTTCCTAGTTGTATAGATGCTAAATTTGGATCTCCGCTGCTTTGTTAGGCAAACAGGAAGATACATTGCAGAAAGATTGTGGAAGATGACATGGAGAACCAATTGGGTTTTTAGGAGGGAAATTCAGCTCCTAATGCCAGCACCTGACTGGCCAGTTAGGAAAGCTGAGGCGTGCATTTATAACATACCTCCTCCCCTGTTGGGCATGCCAAACATTTCCTTGCCTGTTTGCGATTACCTGAAGTCCATTATAATGGTCCTAATGAGTGGCAAAGGCATTTTTCAGCAAGGCAGCTATTTTGATTTTTCCTAAATGCACACCCTTGGTATAACGTTGTCATTTCAAGAGGCAATGTAATTTTGTAGGCTCCATCCAAGTGCTGTGCTGGCAAACAATAGAAGAGGAGATTGGAGATTTCCATTTAAATATATTTCTGACATGTTGCTTGTTCCATTTTTTTCTTTCCTGTTAAATAGCATTCCTTTCATATATGATTGTTCGGGTAATCAATCCCAGTCAGCACGGCCAATGAGCAGGAATGATTAGAGTTGAGTTTCACAACATCTGGAGGCTACTGAATTGGCTGCCCTGATGTAGCAGCAGGAAACCATGTTTTCCTGTCATATTTGAGCCATGCCCGTGGTTTTTCTTGGTTAACCTAGATGTCTGGAATATACATGACAGAAAATGAAGTGTCGCCATTAAAATAACTCTGCGGTCCATCAGGAGTATGATTTTTTATAATAATAAAAAACTGCTAATAAATACATATGAATTAATAGATATTCCACAATGGAGCACCGAAACACATAGATTTAGGTTGCAATTTTAACTTTTTTCTTTTCTTTTCTCAAAAGCTTATACTATAGGAAGTTCACAATGAAAGGAAAGCATAGTGTTGACATCACAGTGAGCATCTGAAGCAAATGTTGCTACCTGAAATATTTACTTCACCAAGTAAGAATGTTGAAAACAATCTGGCTGGGCCCATACTAAAACCCTTGCTTTGCCTGTAATGGGAGCTGGCAACAGCCTGATGAATTGACCAAAAAGGGGCTGGGTTGGATGGCAGTCATGAGATTTAAAGTACAAGATGATGATGGTTGTCTTCCCAGGGGCCCAAATAATTTTTCAACTCGCCTGTGTTTCTCCTTTCTATCCATATTTGCTGTGAACACTCTTGTTTGTTTCATCAAGGTATCTGCAGCTGGGATAGGAAACCTCAGGCCCATGGCCAAATGAGACCCTCCTGTCCTTCCCTATCAAGCCACTGGGACTCGTCCCGGGCCATGTCCCACTGTGGGTCACATCTCCTGTCCTCAGAACACATTCCTTACCCCCTTATCCACTCTCCTTTAGGGCTTTTGCCTTTGATCAACAGGTAGAGGGTGATGAGAGGGGTATCGATGTATAGAACTTTCTGACTCTTGCACAGCTGAGATGGAGCCTGCTGTGGAAAGGTAAAAATCACATTTGATTGTTTTGCCCACTTCCCTCTGCTCCTGGCCACCAGTGGAATACAGTCCCCAGAAGGATGTCCACAGGAGAATGCGGCCCTCAATTTCACCACTCCTGATCCTAAAGAATTCAGATAGCTATTAATGAAATAATATAGTTGGTGTTTTAAATCCAAGAACAATGAAGCAGATGTTTCTAACCATACTGACATGGTCATTCATCATCTCCAGCAGTCATGTATTTTGCTTATCATATCTATACGCCAACCTTCTTTCAAAGAAGGCAGAGTGTCTTGCATAAAGTTTCCAAGCAGTCTTTCATCCAGATAGCTGATAGAGCCAAACCTTTTTAAATGCTACCCTATCTAAGCAAAGTCAAGGTTATTTATTTACTTAGGCAAGTCTGGATTTAAGCCGATCACAAAAGGAAGTCCCTTTTCTGTCTGTGGAAGGCCTTTGATTCAGTGAAGGCAACATTCTGGCAGACTGAGAGAAGAAACTATTTTTGCTTATTCTCCTCTCCGTGTACAGCCTCCTATGTCCCCTAGAAATCTGCCCCAGGTGAATGGGAAGAGCCTCTGGAACAATGCAGGAGGTGAGCCTGGGAGCTGCAAGGGAGAAGTGAAATGTCCTGAGTGACACTCTACTTTGAGGATGCTACTGCCAATGATGGGATAATCTGTACCCAACTGTCAGCTTCCTTCCAGAGCTGACAGAGGCTGGGAATGAGAGCAGACAAAGAGAGATAAGGACACTGGAATGTGAGCTGGAATGTGAGAGGGAGGAGGGGCAGCCTAGCGGCATGGCTTCAGAGAACAGAGAGCAGGCAGCAGATAGCAATGGTAAAGCCACTTCCGAACCTGAGCAGGAGCTGAGGTTGCGGGCTTCACGCCCACCCCACTGTTTTCAGCCCCCGCGAGAGCAGGGGAATCCCGGCCGTGTCGTCCACCCAGCCAGCCAATCGGGTGGCTGGGGGGGCATGGCCTGCCCTATTTAGGGCCCATGCGGGCCGGGGCTTGCCCTCTTTTTGCTGTAGAGGGGTTTTTCTATCCTTCACCAATGCCTTTTCTTCTGCACCAAAATTAAGAAAATAGTATATTGTTGTTTACTAACTTTATGAGAAATCAATGTTCTGGTACAGTATGTGAACACATTCACTTTTGTTGTGGTGTCATATGTTGAAGACTTTTAAAGGAAAAAAAATGAGGTCTGTTAGAGTAAAATGGGTCCTTCAAAAATTATGGTAAATATGTTAGGCTGACATGCACTCAGTAGCCTGTGTGAATTTATTTTCAACCCATCAGCCCATTTCATCAAGATCCTAATTGGGCACTAACTGCTTGGGCAGGTTGGCATGAAATTTAATTTTGCTAATCAGCCCAAGGCAACATTAGCATGAAATAAACAATTTGTGTAGGTTTCATTTTTTTTGTAATGGGCAAAAGATCATCGTCTTGCTTTTGAAGAAATTCTGCTGTTTGAAGCAAAATGTATTTTGGCAAGTGGCATGAAAAATATGCATTAAGGCTAAGGTAATGTCAAATCTGTTCTCAGCAGTTCATTTCATTTTCTCTCTCTCTCTCTTATTTACTCTCAGGCAGCTAACTGCATCCCAAGTCTTACTGAACATTATGAACCTTCTTTGTGCTAATGCACAGAATGAAATTCCAGGAAATGCAACACTTTCCCTTTCTGTAATCATTAAAAACCAGACCCTCAATACTTAAGACTAGAGTACATATATTGGATGGAATCTTATAGTTTATAATTTTGGCAAGGAGTGTTTTAAGTATCGTAACAAGAGGTTGTTTCATCCCCCATACTGACTTAAGTATTTATTTATTGCTAAATAAAATAAGGCACTCTATAAATAAATAAAAAAATATTAATTATCATCACACACAAACATTTGGTTACAGTGGCTCTTTTCATTGCAACATGGCAGCAAGGAGAAAGCCGTATTCAGTAATTGTGAGATAAATATTCCACTGAAAATATGGTGCTTCCCTTTTTAACGTTTCATTTTCTTTTTGTTCCTCCACTGACGTATGACTGCTAGAGTTTTACATTTGTTGTTTTTTTAAAATAATTTTTATTAAGTTTTCCATTTTAACAATCCAATCAGATCACATTAAATATTCCAAATTATACAAATACATATCATAAAGTCCAAATATTTTGCCAAATTATAAATTTTTGTTGGGGCTTCTCATGTTTCAAGTTCAGTGGGGTCCAATCATCTTATGGTTCTACTGCCTTAAGTTTCCAATAGTTCTTTCTTTAAATCTTCCTGCTGTTATCCTTCTTTCTTTCATAGCCTCTGAGTTGTTTCCACAGGTGACCTGAAGTGAGCTATAACATGCTTCTCTGTGAACTTTGTATGACTCTCCTTTTTTTTTGCAGTTGGTAAGTCTTTTATTTTCAGTATGACCTCACACGCTGGTGTTTATGCCGAATCGATCCCAAAGTAATAATAATAATAATAATAATAATAATAATAATAATAATAATAATTTTTTAATTATACCCCACCCATCTGGCTGGACTTCCCCAGCCACTCTGGGCGGCTTCCAAGAAATATCAAATACTGTAATAAACTCAAACATTAAAAGCCTCCCTAGACAGGGCTGCCTTCAGATGTCTTCTAAAAGTCTGGTAGTTGTTGTTCTCTTTGACATCTGGTGGGAGGGCGTTCCACAGGGAGGGCGCCACTACCGAGAAGGCCCTCTGCCTGGTTCCCTGTAACTTGGCTTCTCACAGTGAGGGAACCGCAAGAAGGCCCTCGGTGCTGGACCTCAGTGTCCGGATAGAACGATGAGGGTGGAGGCGCTCCTTCAGATATACTGGACCGAGGCCGTTTAGGGCTTTAAAGGTCAGCACCAACACTTTGAATTGTGCTCGGAGCCAATGTAGGTCTTTCAAGACCGGTGTTATATGGTCTCGGCAGCCACTCCCAGTCACCAGTCTAGCTGCCGCATTCTGGATTAGTTGTAGTTTCCGGGTCACCTTCAAAGGTAGCCCCACGTAGAGCGCATTGCAGTAGTCCAAGCGGGAGATAACCAGAGCATGCACCACTCTTGCGAGGCAGTCCACAGGCAGATAGAGTCGCAGCCTACATACCAGGTGGAGCTGGTAGACAGCTGCCCTGGACACAGATTTGACCTGTGCCTCCATGGACAGCTGTGAGTCCAAAATGACTCCCAGGCTGTGCACCTGGTCCTTCAGAGGCACAGTTACCCCATTCAGGACCAGGGAATCCTCCACACCTGCCCACCTCCTGTCCCCCAAAAACAGTACTTCTGTCTTGTCAGGATTCAACCTCAATCTGTTATCCGCCATCCATCCTCCAACCGCCTCCAGACACTCACACAGGACCTTCACCGCCTTCACTGGTTCTGATTTAAAAGAGAGGTAGAGCTGGGTATCATCCGCATACTGATGAACACCCAGCCCAAACCCCCTGATGATCTCTCCCAGCGGCTGCATGTAGATGTTGAAAAGCATGGGGGAGAGGACAGAACCCTGAGGCACCCTACAAGTGAGAGCCCAGGGGTCTGAACACTCATCCCCCACCACCACTTTCTGGACACAGCCCAGGAGGAAGGAGCGGAACCACTGTATGACAGTGCCCCCAGCTCCCAGCCCCTCTAGACGGTCCAGAAGGATGTTATGGTCGATGGTGTCAAAGGCCGCTGAGAGATCCAGCAGAACTAGGAAACAGCTCTCACCTTTGTCCCTAGCCCGCCGGAGATCATCAACCAGCGCGACCAAGGCAGTTTCAGTCCCATGGTGAGGCCTGGATCCCGATTGGAAGGGATCCAAATGGTCCACATCCTCCAGGCGTGCTTGGAGTTGTTCGGCAACCACCCGCTCAATCACCTTGCCCAAGAATGGTAGATTTGAGACTGGGCGATAGTTGGCCAAATTGGGCGGGTCTAAAGATATTTTTTTAAGAAGCAGTTTAATGACCGCCTCTTTCAGCGGGTTTGGGAAGGCTCCCTCACAGAGGGAAGCATTCACCACCCCACAGAGCCCATCGTCCAGTCCTTCCCAGCTCGCTTTTATCAGCCAGGATGGGCAAGGATCAAGGAGACAGGTGGTCGGTTTCACTTATCCTAGCAGCCTGTCCACATCCTCGGAGGTAACAGATTGGAATTGATTGCCCAAGCAGCCTGTCCACATCCTCGGAGGTAACAGATTGGAATTGATCCCATGTAACAGGAAGCCCATGTAACAGGACTAGACAGAACTCTAGCACTCTCCCACCCTGGCCGATAGATTGCAAACCACCTGAAAAAGTCTCCTGCTGCTGTTTTCTGCAGATACAATGGAGGTGGCGAAGAAGGCCCTCTTCGCCGTCGCCGTCGCCACTTGGTAGGTTCGACGTTGAGCTCTAGCCCGTGTCCAGTCTGATTCAGAATGAGTTTTCCGCCACCAGCGCTCTAGCCGTCTCAACAATTGTTTCATCGCCCTCAGCTCCGGGGAAAACCACGGGGCTATCCAGGCTCCATGCAATCGGAGAGGGCACTTCAGAGCCAGACAGTCAATAGCCCTGTTTAACTCCGCATTCCAGCGGGCCACCAGGGAATCAGCTGAAAGGCCATCAACTTGGGATAAAACATCCCCTACCACTCTCTGGAAGCCAATTGGATCCATTAAGTGGCAGGGGCGGACCATCCGAATCGGTCCCACCTCCCTGCAGAGGGCAAGGGTCGTGGAGAAGTGCAGTTGCACCAGGAAGTGATCTGACCATGGCACTTCTTTTGTTTCGCTTTTAGTTAGTGTCAGATCACCAACATCCGTAGAGGTAAACACCAAGTCTAAGGCATGTCCGCGGCTATGAGTTGGGCCTCTAAACTGTAGTGGTGAGTGCAGGCCCCGCCCCCTAGGCCGGATGGAATTGGCAGGAGAGGGAACGGTTCTCCCAGCAGTCACGAGAGCAGCAGCAGCAATGTCCCGGAGGCCTCTCAAGCTGTGGTGGTGAGTGCAGGCCCCGCCCCCTAGGCCCGATGAAGTTGGCAGGAGAGGGAGCGGTCCTTCCAGCACTTACGCGAGCAGCAGCAGCAATGTCCCAGAGGCCTTGATGGAGGCCCTCAAGCTGTGGTGGTGAGTGCAGGCCAGATGGAGTTGGCAGGAGAGGGAGCGGTCTCCCCAGCACTCATGAGAGCAGCAGCAGCAGGTCAGAATGGCAAGATAGTCAGACACAAAGCCAGATTGGTAGCCAGAGGTTTTTCACAGGTACCAGGTGAAGACTGTCACGAGACCTACGCACCCACTGTGAGATATGAGAGCATTAGGCTTATGCTCAAACTTGCTGCAGAAGAGAATCTACACGTTTCTCATCACGATGTGAATATAGCATTTTTGTACGGAACCTTAGGTGAATCACTTTATATGCTTCCACCTGATGGCGTACAGGTAAAACAGGGATTTGTTTGTTTTCTGAAGAAGTCCCTATATGGTCTCAAGCAAAGTGCACGATGCTGGCACTCTAAACTCACTGAAGTGTTGTTTTCTATAGGTTTTCAGCAAGGTAAAGCTGATCCATGTGTATTTGTCTTTTTTTTTAATTTAATTTTTATTCAAATTTCCAATAACCATTCTGTCAGGGAACTGCCATCGGAAGAACAGGTGGTAGAAAGGCTCCAGGAGAATAGGAGAGACTCTGCAGCAGAAGAGGGAACCAGTAGGGGGAGAGCAGGAGCTCAAAGGGAAAGGGAGTCGGAGGGGAGGCTCTGGGATACTTCCAGTGAGAACAGTGAGGAGGTAACAAGACCCCCTTTAGCAACCCCCACCCCTCGCCGGAAGCTGTCACGCAGAAAGTCCAGGAGGCGCATGTCCGTCAAACAGCTTTTATGTTGGAGTAAGTTCCGTAGACGCCCACTGTCGGATTCTACAAGCGACTGACGGAGTCATGCTTTGGGGGCTCCGTTAGAGACTTAGGTTGGCTGACCAGCCAAAACCCGGAGGGATCAAGCTTTACGCACAAGCAGCTCATTATCCCATCACAGCAATCCGACAGTCTTTGAAAGCAGCTTGTGCAAGCAGAGGGCATCATGAGCGAACCAGCCGGAACCGGAGGAGCAGGAGCTGGAGCTGGAGCGGGTCCAAGCCTGGAAGAAAGGTACAGGGTGTTGGAGGTCCAGCTCGCGCTGCAAACGGCGAGGCTCGAGGAGAGGAGGGCTCAAGATGCGGATAAGGGGAAAACCACCCCACTTGCCAGAAAGGTGCCTGGATTGGTGCAGAAATTTGGGGGGGATCCCAGGAACTATCAAGCCTTTAGAACAGAGATGCAATATGGTCTCAATCTACTGTTTGATGACTTCCCCGATGAGAACTCTAGAGTGGCGTACGTTATTGGCCATCTAGAGGGAGGGGCGAAGGACTGGATTAGACCCCTGATGGCAGCCAACAATGAAATCTTAAAGGACACGAGGAAGTTTTTCCGCGCCATGGACCTGATGTTTTCCAGCGAGATTGAGCAGGGAGTGGTGCGCAGGCAGTTAATGGCGTGTAAACAGGGGAGCCGATCTGTACGTGAGTACTGGACTGAGTTCACCATGTTGATACATAGACTGGGGTGGGACCTAGTGAGTGAACCTATTCAAATGCTGTTTGAAGAAGGGCTCTCTCCGGCAGTGAAAGATGAACTTTCCCGGGCGCCTAGGGCGGAGTCTATGGATCATCTGACTAAATCTGCGCTGTCCATAGGAGCGCGCCAGGAGGCAAGAGCTTTGGAAAAGCGGGAAGGAAAGGGGGAACGTTGGAAGGACTTCCGCATTCCAGAGATTCCGGAGCAGCCTTTCCCGCCAGCAGAGCCGATGGAATTTGGAACAGCGCGCGCGCGCGCAGTTTCAAACACCAGTGAAGGGCGGAGGAAGGAGGGAAAGAGTGCCAAGAAATGTTATCTCTGCCAACAGCCAGGTCACTTTGCCAGAGTCTGTCCGCAAAGGAAGGAATGGCAAGGGATGGCGGGAACTGTTGGGGGGAAGGAGGAAGAAGAAATCAAGGAGCAAGTAAAAGCCAACGCCTGGCTGCCAACATCAGGGCACAGCAGCCAGGCCAAGGAGTAGTGAATGTGCCCACGCCGGAACCTCCAAGACCAGCGCTTGTGATAGAGGTGTTGTTGGAACTGTCAAACGGACACCCACTAAAGATAAAAGCGCTATTGGATTCAGGCAGCTCCTGTAATTTCATGAGTAAGGAGTTTGCAGCTGAACACCAGATACAGACTATCCCATTAAGTAAGCCTTTGCAGGTTACCACGATTGATGGGAGGGAACTGTTGGGCGGAGAAGTGAGCCAACAGACTGTGCCAATGATAATGAGGGTGGCAAGACACACAGAACTGATAGCGTTTAACGTAGCCACTTTGGGAGGAGCTCCTATTATTTTGGGGATGAGCTGGCTGGCACTACATGATCCGCTAGTAGGCTGGCATCAGAGGGTGGTTTCCTTTGGATCAGCACATTGCCTAGAACACTGCAAGGAGGGAGAGGCTCAGGCAGGGGCCAGGGCCACTCTAGCAGGGATGGAAGTGATGGACAAGGGGAGGGTGCCACGACAATACGCTGACTTGATTGACGTATTCAGCGAAAAGGAAGCAGATAAACTGCCCCCGCACAGACCCTTTGACTGTCAAATTACCTTACTCCCAGGAGCACAATTGCCAGTGGGCAAGCTGTATGCGATGTCAGACAGTGAGATGCAGGAGTTAAGGGAGTTCATTGACAAGAATCTCAAGCGAGATTTCATCAGAGAGTCACGAGCGGTGGGGGGCAGCCCAGTGTTCTTTGTGGACAAAAAAAACACGGGTAAACCCAGGCTTGTGTGTGATTTCAGGGCCCTAAATGCAGTGTCAGAACCAGTGACTTTCCCTATGCCTAGAATTGATGACATTCTGACACGTGTGAGAAAAGGGAAAATTTTTACCAAGCTGGACCTTAGGGGGGCATATAACTTGATATGTGTGAGAAAGGGGGATGAGTGGAAAACCACTATGTTCACCCCCTTGGGGGCTTTTGAGTACCTGGTTATGCCTTTCGGATTACAAGGGGGCTCAGCCTGTTTTCAATCATTCATGAATCATGTCCTGGGGCCATTGCTCTACAAGAACTGTGCAGCGTTCTTAGATGACGTCCTGGTGTACTCTGAAAATGAGGAGCAGCATGTGCGAGATGTAAGAGAGGTACTGAGCAAACTGCGAGAAAACCGGCTGTGGGTGAAACTGGAGAAGTGTCAGTTTCATACCAGGGAGGTGGAATTCCTGGGGTACCGGTTGTCTGACAAGGGATTGGCCATGGATCCCAGCAAGGTTCAAGCGGTACTGGAATGGAAAACACCAAAGACCAAGAAGGACGTGCAAAGGTTCCTGGGCTTCGGAAACTTCTATAGGAAGTTCATCAAAAACTTTGCCCATTTAACAGCGCCCATCACGGATTGTCTTAGCAGCAAGAAGAAATTTGTTTGGACGGAAGAAGCGCAGCGGGCATTCGAACGCTTAAAGCAGGCGTTTGCGTCGGAAGAGCAACTTTTGCACGTGGATCTACAACAACCAATGAGAGTGGAGACTGACGCGTCAGACCGAGCGGTGGGGGCCGTGCTTCTCCAGCCGGGAAAAGATACGTCTGAATGGAGACCGTGTGCATTCTTCTCGCGGAAGTTGAACAAATCCGAGAGGAACTACACAGTATACGACCGAGAACTGCTCGCCATTCATGAAGCATTCAGGAAATGGCGGCACTTGCTGATTGGGGCGCAGCACAAGGTTCAAGTCAGAACTGATCACAAAAATCTGGAATACTGGAGAACAGCACGAGTGCTGAACCAGAGACAAGTGAGATGGGCCCAGGAGTTCTCCAAATTCCACTTTGAAATTCGTTATGTGCCAGGCTCCGAGAACGTAAGGGCGGATGCTCTTTCCAGGAAACCTGAGTACTTAGAGGGGGAGGGAGCGCCTGAGGAAAGGCATGTAATCCCTGAGGACCGCTGGGTGTGTGGGGCGGCTTTGGTGGGGCAGAGGGAATTGATAGCGAGTCCTGAGAACGATGAATACGCCCAAGAGAAACTAAGAGAACTCAGGAGGACAGAGGAGAACACAGGGGGGTTTGAAGAAAAGAACGGGGCGTTGTATTACAAAGGGGCACTGTACATACCCGATGGGGAACTGAGGGGCAGAGTACTAAAGCAGTTGCACGACAGCCCCACAGCGGGGCACTTCGGGCAGCACAAGACCATGTGGTTGGTTACCAGGGAGTTTTGGTGGCCCAAGGTGAGGGAGGACGTACGGGAATATGTCAGGGGGTGCGACAGGTGCCAGCGAGCGAAAGGGGAGAGGCTGGCACCGGCGGGGCTATTAGAACCCTTACCCACACCAGAACGGCCATGGGAGGCAGTATCCATAGATTTTATGACGGACCTGCCAAAATCCAAAGGCAAGACAGCGGTCATGGTGGTGGTAGATCTATTAACTAAGATGTGTCATTTTATAGCCTGTTCACATGCGGTCACAGCGGAGGAAACCGCCAAGTTGTTTGTAGAGCATATTTTCAGGTTGCATGGCGCCCCCTTGAGGGTGGTCAGCGACAGAGGGAAACAGTTTACTTCCAGGTTCTGGAGGAAACTCATGAGCTTACTGCACGTGGAAATCAATTTTTCAACTGCCCGGCACCCAGAAACAAATGGGCAAGCGGAGAGGGCAAACGGGATTTTACAACAATACCTGAGGTGTTATGTTCAGGACAGAGAAAATGATTGGGTAGATAAGTTACCTCTGGCAGAATTTGCCTACAACAACGCAGAGAATGTGTCCACAGGGATGAGTCCCTTTCTGGCAAATTATGGGTGTCATCCCCGGGCTTTTCCAGGAGAGGGAGGGGAGAGGTGGAGCGTGCCGGCGGCGGAACATTTTGTTGAAGAGATGGAAGCGATCCACCGTCAGCTCCAACTCAACTTAGAGAAAGCCAAGGAAGAATATAAGAAGCAAGCAGACAGAAATAGGAGGGAAGGTGAAACTATAAGGGTGGGAAACCGGGTGTGGCTATCCACCCAAGGACTACCGTTCAAGGGAGGGAGTAAGAAATTGAGACCCAAAAGATTGGGACCCTTTGAGGTCATACAGCAGGTCAACCCAGTAGCATTCAAACTCAGATTGCCCAGTCACATGAAATTGCACCCAGTATTTCACAGGTCATTACTGTCGCCATACCGAGAGGGACGTGAGTGGGGGGAACGTGAGAGGGAGGTCACCCAAACGCCCGTGATAGAAGAGAGAGAACGCAACATGAACGTGGCGAATCATTGATTCCAGGTGGAAGGGGAATCAGGTGGAATATTTGGTAGAATGGGAGGGGGAAGTAGAGTCAGAAAACACATGGGTACCAGCAGAGGCAGTCAATGACGAGATTTTAATAGAAACGTTTCATAGGCGTTTCCCAAAGAAACCGCAGCCCGTGGCACGATTTAGAAGGGAACATTTCGGGACCACCGATGAGGAAGGGGAGTTTGAAGGGTTCCCAGAGTCAGGGGTGGATGAGGAAGCAGACTCCGACGAAGAAGAGGAAGACGGGGCAAGAGACGGTAAGCCGTGGTAAGAAGTGTTTGAATCCACGGACGACAAGGAGAGTTCCTTCAGGGGCTTTCCACCCTCACCGCCAGTGGGAGAGGAGGCGGGAGGGGGTGAAGGGGGCCCTGGGAGGGAGGTGGATGTCAGGGAACTGCCATCGGAAGAACAGGTGGTAGAAAGGCTCCAGGAGAATAGGAGAGACTCTGCAGCAGAAGAGGGAACCAGTAGGGGGAGAGCAGGAGCTCAAAGGGAAAGGGAGTCGGAGGGGAGGCTCTGGGATACTTCCAGTGAGAACAGTGAGGAGGTAACAAGACCCCCTTTAGCAACCCCCACCCCTCGCCGGAAGCTGTCACGCAGAGAGTCCAGGAGGCGCATGTCCGTCAAACAGCTTTTATGTTGGAGTAAGTTCCGTAGACGCCCACTGTCGGATTCTACCAGCGACTGACGGAGTCATGCTTTGGGGGCTCCGTTAGAGACTTAGGTTGGCTGACCAGCCAAAACCCGGAGGGATCAAGCTTTACGCACAAGCAGCTCATTATCCCATCACACATTCCATTTATAATTTAACATCCAATTTAACTTATACATCTTTTAGACTTCCATCAGCCTATCTGACAATTTTCGTATTTATCACAACTTCTCACATTTCCTAAATTTATGTTGCACTTTAACAATCCTTATTTTATCTTCTCTTTTAAGCGACATTCCTATCTATTCTTTTCACAGAGCTTCCTGAAATCCAACAAGCGTTATTTCCTTATCACAGACAGTTTTGATATACTCTGTAAATTTATTCCAGTCCTCGGTGAATCTCTGATCGCGTTGGTTTCGAATTTTTCCCGTTAATTTGTCCATTTCTGCATATTCCATCAATTTCATTCTCCATTCTTCCCTCGTTGGCATTTCTTCCTGTTTCCACTTTTGGGCCAACAAAATTCTGGCTGCTGTAACTGCATATCTAAATAACTTCACATCTTTCTTTTCAACATCGTTCCCTAATATGCCTAGTAACAATGCTTCTGGTTTCTTAACAAAGGTATATCTCAACATTTTTTTCATCTCATTATAAATCATTTCCCAAAAGCATTTCACTTTCTTACATTCCCACCACATGTGATAAAGTGTTCCTTCTTTCTCCTGACATTTCCAACATTTATTACTAACTTTAAACATCTTTCCAAGTTTCACTGGAGTTATATACCATCTATATATCATTTTCATGACATTTTCTTTTATCGTAGTACATGTGGTGAATTTCATACCCTCTTTCCATAATTTTATCCACTCCTCTAATTGTATGTTATAACCAAGATCTTTGGCCCATTGAGTCATAACCGTTTTTACTTCTTCATCTTTTGTATGCCATTCAAGTAATAATTTATACATTTTTGACAATATTTTTACATCACTATACAAAATTTCTTGATGAAACCTTGGTTTTCTTTCTGAAAAACCTTTTTCTCGCATCTCTTTTTTAAACATTGCATTCAACTGGAAGTAATGCAGCCAATCATTCACCTTTTCTTTAACCTCTTCATATGGTTTCAAATTCAGCTTATCTCCTTCTTTGATTATCAGATTTTCATATGTAATCCAGTTCCCTATCATATTGACTTTTTTCGTACTCATTATCTCCAGTGACGATAACCACATTGGCGTTTTAGGCTCTAATAGGTTTTTATACCTATTCCACACTTCGATTAACGTTCCTCTAAAAATATGGTTTTCAAAACCTTTATGCATTCTGTTCTTATCACACCATAAATACGCATGCCACCCAAATCTATTGTCATATCCTTCGAAATCCAATAATTCCGTGTTCTCTAATTTTATCCATTCTTTCAACCAGCAAAGACACGAAGCTTCATAATATAACTTTAGGTCTGGCAGGGCAAAGCCTCCTCTTTCTTTTGCATCTGTTAATATCTTAAATTTAATTCTTGGCTTTTTGCCCTGCCAGATATATCTTGACACTGTTCTTTGCCATTCTTTAAATATTGTCACACCTTTAATTATTGGTATTGTTTGAAACAAAAACAACATTTTCGGTAGCACACTCATTTTTATCGTTGCAATTCTTCCCCATAGTGATAATCTCATTCTTGCCCATACATCTAAGTCACATTTGATTTTATTCCAGATTGGTACATAATTATTTTGAAATAAGTCAATATTCCTAGGAGTTAATGTAATTCCTAAATATTTTACTTTTTTTACCACATTCATTTCTGTTTGTTGCTGTATTTCTTCTATAACTTCTTGATCTAGGTTTTTAACCATTATTTTGGTTTTTTTCCTGTTTAATTTAAAACCCGACACCTGACCAAAATGTTCAATTTCTTCTAACACCTCTTTAACACTCTGTATAGGATCTTCTATAGTTATAACCAAGTCATCGGCAAAGGCTTTAACCTTGTATTGATTACCACCCACTGTTACATTCTTCTTATGTTCCATTCCACTTCTTTATTAATTATCATTGCAAATTGTGTCTGAAGCATTTTTATACTCTGTTTAACCCTCTCATCATTTG
The DNA here is from genome assembly GCF_964106915.1 of Podarcis gaigeae. Taxonomy (NCBI): domain Eukaryota; kingdom Metazoa; phylum Chordata; class Lepidosauria; order Squamata; family Lacertidae; genus Podarcis; species Podarcis gaigeae. The sequence continues at coordinate 16,040,996 of NC_139695.1, read as the reverse complement.
GTCTTATAGTCAATTTCTTTTCATTTTCCATTATTTGTTTTAGAATTTCTTTCTTCCCTTTTTCTCTCATTCTATTTTTAATTGTGTTTTGTTGAATGAAAAATCCTCTCATTACAGCTTTGCTGGCATCCCAAACCGTACTCGTCTTCGTTCCTTTGTTAGAGTTGTTCACAAAATAGTCCATCAAACACTTCTTAGCCATATCCACAGTTTTTTGGTCATCTAGGAGATTTTCGTTTAGTCTCCACCTGAAAGATTTTTCTTCATTCCCTTTTAGAATGGTTTTAACCGCATTATGATCTGATAATGCTTTGGGTTGAATCTCAATCTTTAATATTCTTGTAGTTAATTCACCAGAAACCCAAATCTGGTCAATTCGAGACATCGCTTGGTTGACTTCTGAATAGAAAGTGAATTGTTTTTCTAACAGGTGCCTCAGCCTCCAAATGTCCACCAAATTGCAGTTTTCCGCCATATCAAAAAAGGTTTTCCCTTCTTTCGATTTACCTTTGGCCCGAAGTCTATCCATTTCCATTGAAACCACCCCATTCAGATCTCCCATTATTATTATTTTCTGGTCCAGGTATTCAAATAACTTTTCCTCCAATCCTTTGAAAAATTCTGCTTTGCTTCCATTTGGTGCATAGACTCCAATAATTATTAATTTTTCGCCTTGCCAGTTGACTTGTACTGCTATAATCCTTCCTTCTTCGTCTTTGAATAGTTGTTGTGCCTCTAGTTTACTTTTTATATACAATACCACCCCTCTCTTCTTGCTTTTATCCGATGAAATAAATTCATTTCCCAATTTCTTATTGACCAAAATTTTTCTATGCGCTTTTTTAACATGAGTCTCTTGTAGACAAATAATATCCAAATTCTTCTGTTTTAAATATTGTACCACTTTATTCCTTTTTTCCTTTCATTCAATCCATTTGTATTCCATGTCCATAATTTTAGTGCCATGATGTCTGCCAATTAAATATATATTTTTTCTTCTTGTTACTTCTCTTTCTCTTCCTTATCTTCTTCACTTTCCTCTTCTTCGTCTTGTTTCCCTCCTCTTCCTCTTCTTTTTTCCTTTCTGCTTCGCTCTTCTTCCTCCTCCAGCTCCAGCGAATCTCCCTCGTCACCTCGTGCTCCTACCGCCTCTGCAACTTCTCCTTCTCTGGTCAGTTCTCTGTATCTTCTGAATTTTTTTTCCACATCTTCTAATTTTGTCAATCTGTGCCTCTTCCCTTTGTATATAAATGTCACTCCTTCTGGAAACTCCCTCTTGAATTCTATTCCATTTTTCTTCAATGTTTGTACTAATTGTCTATATTGATCTCTTTTTTTCAACAGCCTCACCGGCACGTCTTTAAAAATAATTATGTAGTTCCCATCAATGTTTAGACGTTTTTCTCTGTTTTTTTTGCAAAATCAGATCTCTCATTTCCCTATCTTTAAAGATAATCAGACAGTCACCAGGGAATTTTTTGGCTTTAGTCGTTCTTGTTTTGATCCTGAAGGCGTTTTGTATCGTTTTCTCCACTTCTTCAATTTTCATGTCCAACCATTGGGCAATTTCTGCCGTCAATTTTTCTTTAATCTTTTCTCCTTGGGTTTCTGGCACCGATCTTAATCTCAGATTAGACTCCCGTTGCCGAAGTTCATTCATCGCAACCGTGTCCCAGAGCTCTTCCTGCGTTCTATTCACTTCTGACATTTCTGCCCTAATTTTTTCCTCTTCCTTTCGGACCTCTCTCATTTCTAATTTTGTCCTTTTCATTCCTTCTTCTAAGTTCTGTGTTCTTTTAACAATTTCAATATTATTATTTTTTGCAATTTCTTTCATTTGATCTTTCAGTTCATTCATTGTTAAATCAATTTTATTGTCCATTTGTTCTAATTTGGTTTCCATATGACCCAATTTACTCTCAAGATTTTTCTCACTACTTTTTATATCTGTCTTGAGTTCTGAGAACATCTTTACAATATCTGCTTTCCATTCCGGTTCTTGTCTTGAACCCTTTCTCTCTCCTGGTGTTGCTCCTTCAGTCTTTTTCTGAATGTGCGACATTTTTACCTTCTCCTCCCCTTTTTAACTTTCACAGAAATAAAGAAAAATAAAACAAAAAAACCAATAATTTTGTTTTTCACGACACCTGATAAATATCAACAAATCAACAAATCAATCAATTTCCCAAATCGTCTAGTTTCTTACACTGTTTTTGTTCAATATGAAACCAAAATAAAATCCTTAAACTTAATATCAATCATATAATTTTCATGTCCTATATATCTACCCCCTAGATGAAATCAACGTACATTGAGTTCTGGTAGAGAGAAGAGTTAATCAATTTGTTAATAAACAACAGAAGAATAAACTGAGAGGCCCTTCAATATCTTCTTGCCACTTGCTTGGCTAAATCCCGGGAGTTGGTTGCGAATTTTAAACTAAAACAGAGACCGCTCCTTTTCTTCTATCTTTTTCCAACAGTCTCTTGCAGAGATCGTATTCTTTTAATCCAATAATCCAAATTCCAAATAGAAGGTGAGGAAGGGGGACACCCCCAGAACCAGTCAGGGAAAAAAACAAAAAAACCCCAAAAAACAGACAAACTGATATTCCTTATGGAGAGGGGGGAAAAGACGAAGCAGAGCAAAACCATATATATCCGCTATAATGAGATAAATAAAGTTCTTTTCCCTGGTAACTAAATAGCCACCAGAGTGTTCTTCTTTGGCAACAAAATGGCGCTTTGTATCCCTTGCTTATAGCTTCAAAGAAACGAGGGGGGGCTACTTCGTGTGAAAAATAAAGGCTTTACAGTCTCAAACTCCTTAAATATCCCAACAGAGAGATAAAAAAAAAAAGGGGTAGGTGTCTATCATCATAAGTCTCTTTTATTACCTGGATTGCACATATTTATATAGTTCCACATCGATGCCTCCGAGTCCGTAACTTTACTACGCAGTTTTTTTAAAAAAAAAAGTGAAAGTAATCTCGCTGTCTTCCTTTCTCCTTACCCCGCTCACCCCGGTAGGCTGTTTTTAAATGCTTCTCCACAGTTCCTTTCCCCTTTTACTTATTACAAAGTCAATCTTTTTGAGAAGCTTCCCCCTCCCTAAAATATCTCTGTAATATCCTTAAAAACTTTGCCGCTTGTCGTAACTTACAGTCTTTCCGCTCCGCGAATTCTTCTTGTGCCAAAATCAGGTTCCCGGCAAGGCTGACCTCCTTTTTAGCACCTTACCACCACGAATTAGTTCAAATTTGTCCAAATCCAGTCTTGAAATTTAGCTTTTTTAAGTCCCAATTCGTTTTCTTCTTGTTTGAGAACAGATTGCTTTGTGCGCAAGCTAGGGGCTTCGCTAAGGAGAGATAGAAATGGCTTCCCGCTGCCGACGTCTCAACCCCGCCACACTCGTCACCTCCAAAAAGGGGGTTACTTGGTGGCCGGGGGAGAATTTAAATGGCAGAGCTGGGACCCCTGCCTCTTGGATTCCTTTCCAAGAGTATTTGGGGGGCTGTGGCGCCCTTGCAAACCCCCCTTTTCTCTCCCGATAGCTGGATGCTCTTGCGAGCAAGAGATCCCACTTGCTTTCACTTCGCGGTCCGCCGGAAGTCCGCCGATCCATGTGTATTTGTCAAAGAGGAAGGGAAAAAGAGACTGTATTGCTTCTTTTATGTTTATGATATACTTTTTTTTTGGAAGGATGTCAAGATGTACAATAGTGCCCTAGCTCAACTGAAGGAGCACCTTGACATGAAAGATCTCGGTGAGGTAAACAACTACCTATCTCTGGAAATAGAGAGAGACCAAGATGGTAATATTTTAGTACACCAGTCACAGAAAATTGCTGATGTCTTAACCAAACTAAACCTGATGGATGCTAATCCTGTAGACACACCGATGACAACAGGTTATCAGGTAGATGACACTGAAGGAGCATTTTCTGACACTACACTGTACAGAAGTGTGCTAGGCAAACTAAACCTCATTGCCAGATGTTCAAGACCTGACATTGCAGTTAGCTGTAATTTGCTAAGCAGACAAGTCAACAATCCTACTGTTAAGGACTAGAAAGCTCTGAAACGCATAGCACACTATTTGCAAGGCACTATGCACTACAAACTGAGATTTAACAATCAGAAGTCTGGTGGTCTTGAGATATTTGCTGATGCGAGTTTTGGAAGTGACACTACAGACAGGAAAAGCACGCCTGGAGTTTGCTACATGTACAACCAGGGTCTATTTGATTGGTCGTGCAAGAAGCAAACAACAGTAAGCTTAAGTTCTTGTGAAGCTGGACTGAATGCACTGTCTTATTCACTGGTGGATTGTGAATGGTTGTTACAATTGTGTAAAGACATGAGAATTCCTGTCAAGTGTCCAATCTAGGTTTATCAGGACAACAAAGCATGTTTGGCTTTGCTGACTTCTGAAGGTTGTAAGCAAAGCACAAAGCACAAAGCACTTGCAATTGAAGCTGCAACACGCTAGGGAATGTGTTCAGAAAGGACTCGTAATGGTGTTCTACATGCCAGGTAATGAAATTCCTGCTGATTTATTGTCCAAGGTTGTTCCGAAGGATCAACACTGTACCTATGTACAGAAATTGGGTTTGTACTGAGATTGTACATGACACACTGCCCAGTGGTGTTCACAGAAAGGGGGAGGATGGTAGTTTCTGTTTGTGCCACTGTGCAGCTGCTTAGAGTCACAGGACTCTGTTTACATTCCAGAGACATTGCAGTCTCACGGGAAAGGGAGATGGGATGTGACGTTAGTGGTTTCCTGTTTCCTTTGTTCCTTTGTTCCTTTGTTCCTTTGTTCAGATGCTTTCTGCTTTCAAAGAGAGAGGATGTCTTTTCTGACTGCATAGCTTAGAAATAAAACTCTTTGCAATGTAGCCATCAATCTCATCACTTCCGCATGTTGCTGGAAACTCTGCTTAATGGATAAGAATGTGCCTTGGAGCCTCATCAAAGGCTCGAGGTCGTTAATTATTCGTTGGAGGCGATTCGAAGGCTCGGCCAGAGAAAAATGGAGCTATATCAGCTTGGCTGAGTGGAGATTCCGACATTTTTAGATCTGTGGTTATGTACAAGATATTTTAATAAAGGGTAAATTTGGGGTTCCCCAATGCAAAAGTATCTGTGCTTCAGAACCACGTTTTTGGGCCATGGTATGACCAGGAAGCCGTGGATTCGAGTTTTTTGTGGTGCAGGCTGTACCCATGGGCATGATATGTGATTTGACAGTGAGTTTGGGGTGGCCCAATGCAAAAGGCGTGAAGATCCATGAGGATCCGTGCTTCAGAACCACGTTTATCGGCCATGGTATGGCCAGGAAGCAGTGGATTCCAGTTTTTTGTGGTGCAGGCTGTGCTCGTGGACATGACGTGTGATTTGACGGTGAATTAGGGGTGGGCCAATGCAAAAACCCTGAGGATCCGTGGTTTGGAACCATGTTTTTGGCTCACGGTGTTGCCAGGAGCTGTGGACCCATGATTTTTGTGGTTGAGGTTGTGCCCATGGACATGATGTGCGATTTGATGGAAAATTAGGGGTGGTCCAATGCAAGAACCCAGAGGACTCATAAGGATCCATGGTTCTAAACCACTTTTATGGGTCCCGGTGATGCCAGGAAGCCATGAATCTGTTTTTGTGTGTGCCCAGGCTGTGCCCATGGTCATGACGTGTGATTTGACGGTGAGTTAGGGGTGCCCCAATGCAAAAACCCTGAGGACCAATGAGTATCCATGGTTCTAAACCACGTTTATGGGTCCCGGTGTTGCCAGAAAGCCGTGGATCCGTGTTTTTTGTGGTGCACAATGTGCCCATGGACATGACGTGTGGTTTGACGGTGCATTTGGGGTGGCCCAAAGCAAAAGCCCTGAGGACCCATGAGGATCCGTGCTTCGAAACCACTTTTATGGGTCCCGGTGTTGCCAGGAAGCTGTGGGTCCGTGTTTTTTGTGGTGCAGGCTGTGCGCATGGACATGACATGTGGTTTGACAGCAGTTAGGGGTGGTCCAATTCAAAAACCCTGAGGATCCATGTTTTGGAACCATGATTTTGGCATACGTTGTTGCAAGGATACCGTGGATCCATGTTTATTGTGTTGCAGGCTTGACCCAATGGTTTGACCCAATGCCAGAACCCTGAAGATCCATGAGGATCCATCGTTTAGAACCATGTTTTTGGCCCACGGTGTTGCTAGGAGCTGTGGACCCGTTTTTTGTGTATGCATGCTGTGCCCGTGGACATGACGTGTGATTTGAACATGAGTTAGTGGTGCCCCAATGCAAAAGCTCTGAGGATCCATGAGGATCCATGGTTTGAAACCACGTTTTTGGGCTATGGTGTCGCCACGAAGCTGTAGATCCGTGTTTTTTGTGGTTGAGGTTGTGTCCATGGACATGATGTGTGATTTGATCTTGAGTTTGGGGTGGCTCAGTTTAAAAACCCTGAGGATCCATGGTTGGAACCAGTTTTTAAGCCATGGTGCTGCCAGGAAGCCGTGGATCCGTGTTTTTTGTGGTGCAGGCTGTGCCCATGGACATGACATGTGATTTGATCATGAGTTTGGGGTGGCCCAATGCCAGAACCCTGAGGACCCATGAGTATCCATGGTTCTAAACCACATTTATGGGTGTTGCCAGGAAGCTGTGGATCCGTGTGTTTTTTTGTGGTGCACGATGTGCCCATGGACATGATGTGTGATTTGATGGTGCGCTTGGGGTGGCCCAATGCAAAAACTCTGAGGACCCATGAGGATCCGTGCTTCAAAACCACTTTTATGGGTCCCGGTGTTGCCAGGAAGCCGTGGGTCCGTGTTTTTTGTGGTGCAGGCTGTGCGCATGGACATGACATGTGATTTGACAGCAGTTAGTGTTAGGATATGTGATGGGATAATGAGCTGCTTGTGCGTAAAAGCTTGATCCCTCTGGGGTTTGGCTGGTCACCCAAACCTAGGCACTAACGGAGCCCCCAAAGCATGACTCCGTCAGTCGCTGGTAGAATCTGACAGTGGGCGTCTACGGAACTTACTCCAACATAAAAGCTGTTTGACGGACATGCGCCTTCGTGACTCTCTGCGTGACAGTTTCCGGCGAAGGGTGGGAGTTCCTAACGGGGGTCTTGTTACCTCTTCACTATTCTCATTAGAAGTATCCCAGAGCCTCCCCTCCGCTGTAACTCCTGCACTCCCCCTGCTGGTTCCTTCTTCTGCTGCAGAGTCTCTCCTATTCTCCTGGAGCCTCTCCACCACCTGTCCCTCCAATGGCAGTTCCCTGACATCCACCTCCCCCCCAGGGCCCCCTTCACCCCCCCCCGCCTCCTCTCCCACTGGCGGTGAGGGCGGAAAGCCCCTGAAGGAACTCTCCTCGTCGTCCGAGGATTCAAACACTTCTAACCACGGCGTACCGTCTCTCTCCTCGTCTTCCTCTTCTTCGTCGGAGTCGGCTTCCTCACCCACCCCTGACTCTGGGAACCCTTCAAACTCCCCTTCCTCATCGGTGGTCCCAAAGTGTTCCCTTCTAAATCGTGCCACGGGTTGCGGTTTTTTGGGGAAACGCTGATGAAATGTTTCTATTAAAACCTCGTCCTTGACTAACTCTGCTGGTACCCAAGTGTTTTCCGACTCAACTTCCCCCTCCCATTCTACCAGATATTCCACCTGATTCCCCTTCCACCTGGAATCAATGATTCGCCACGTTCATGTTGCGTTCTCTCTCTTCTATCACGGGCGTTTGGGTGACCTCTCTCTCACGCTCCCCCCACTCACGTCCCTCTCGGTACGGCGACAGTAATGACCTGTGAAATACTGGGTGCAATTTCATGTGACTGGGCAGTCTGAGTTTGAATGTTACTGGGTTGACCTGCTGTATGACCTCAAAGGGTCCCAATCTTTTGGGTCTCAATTTCTTACTCCCTCCCTTGAATGGTAGTCCTTGGGTGGATAGCCACACCCGGTTTCCCACCCTTATAGTTTCGCCTTCCCTCCTATTTCTGTCTGCTGGTTTCTTATATTCTTCCATGGCTTTCTCTAAGTTAAGTTGAAGCTGACGGTGGATCGCTTCCATCTCTTCAAAAAAGTGTTCCGCCGCCGGCACGCTCCACCTCTCCCCTCCTTCTCCTGGAAATGCCCGGGGATGACACCCATAATTTGCCAGAAAAGGACTCATCCCTGTGGACACGTTCTCCGCGTTGTTGTAGGCAAATTCTGCCAGAGGTAACTTATCTACCCAATCATTTTCTCTGTCTTTTACATAACACCTCAGGTATTGTTGTAAAATCCCGTTTGCCCTTTCCGCTTGCCCATTTGTTTCTGGGTGCCGGGCAGTTGAGAAATTGAGTTCCACGTGCAGTAAGCTCATAAGTTTCCTCCAGAACCTGGAAGTAAACTGTTTCCCTCTGTCGCTGACCACCCTCAAGGGGGCGCCATGCAACCTGAAAATATGCTCTACAAATAACTTGGTGGTTTCCTCCGCGGTGACCACATGGGAACAGGCTATAAAATGACACATCTTAGTTAATAGAGCTACCACCACCATGACAGCTGTTTTGCCCTTGGATTTTGGCAGGTCCGTCATAAAATCTATGGATACTGCCTCCCATGGCCTTTCTGGTGTGGGTAAGGGTTGTAATAGCCCCGCTGGCGCCACCCTCTCCCCTTTCGCTCGCTGGCACCTGTCGCAACCCCTGACATATTCCCGTACGTCCTCCCTCACCTTGGGCCACCAAAACTCCCTGGTAACCAACCACATGGTTTTGTGCTGTCCAAAATGCCCCGCTGTGGGGCTGTCATGCAACTGCTTGAGTACTCTGCCCCTCAGTTCCCCATCGGGTATGTACAGTGCCCCTTTGTAATACAACGCCCCGTTCTTTTCTTCAAACCCCCCTGTGTTCTCCTCTGTCCTCCTGAGTTCTCTGAATTTCTCTTGGGCGTATTCATCGTTCTCAGTACCCTCTATCAGTTCCCTCTGCCCCACCAATGCCGCCCCACACACCCAGCGGTCTTCAGGGATTACATGCCTTGCCTCAGGCGCTCCCTCCCCCTCTAAGTACTCAGGTTTCCTGGAGAGAGCGTCCGCCCTCACGTTCTCGGAGCCTGGCACGTAACGAATCTCAAAGTGGAATTTGGAGAACTCCTGGGCCCATCTCACTTGTCTCTGGTTCAGCACTCGTGCTGTTCTCCAGTATTCCAGATTTTTGTGGTCAGTTCGGACTTGAACCTTGTGCTGCGCCCCAATCAGCAAGTGGCGCCATCTCCGGAATGCTTCATGAATGGCGAGCAGTTCTCGGTCGTATACTGTGTAGTTCCTCTCGGATTTGTTCAACTTCCGCAAGAAGAACGCACACGGTCTCCATTCGGACGTATCTTTTCCCGGCTGGTCTGACGCGTCAGTCTCCACCCTCATTGGTTGTTGTAGATCTACGTGCAAAAGTTGCTCTTCCGACGCAAACGCCTGCTTTAAGTGTTCGAACGCCTGCTGCACTTCTTCCGTCCAAACAAATTTTTTCTTGCTGCTAAGACAATCCGTGATGGGCGCTGTTAAATGGGCAAAGTTTTTGATGAACTTCCTATAGAAGTTTCCGAAGCCCAGGAATCTTTGCACGTCCTTCTTGGTCTTTGGTGTTTTCCATTCCAGTACCGCTTGAACCTTGCTGGGATCCATGGCCAATCCCTTGTCAGACAACCGGTACCCCAGGAATTCCACCTCCCTGGTATGAAACTGACACTTCTCCAGTTTCACCCACAGCCGATTTTCTCGCAGTTTGCTCAGTACTTCTCTTACATCTCGCACATGCTGCTCCTCATTCTCTGAGTATACCAGGACGTCATCTAAGAACGCTACGCAGTTCTTGTAGAGCAATGGCCCCAGGACGTGATTCATGAACGATTGAAAACAGGCCGAGCCCGCCTGTAGACCGAAGGGCATAACGAGGTACTCAAAGGCCCCCAAGGGGGTGAACATAGTGGTTTTCCACTCATCCCCCTTTCTCACACGTATCAAGTTATATGCCCCTCTAAGGTCCAGCTTGGTAAAAATTTTCCCTTTTCTCACCCGTGTCAGAATGTCATCAATTCTAGGCATAGGGAACGTCACTGGTTCTGACACTGCATTTAGGGCCCTGAAATCACACACAAGCCTGGGTTTACCCGTGTTTTTTTTGTCCACAAAGAACACTGGGCTGCCCCCCACCGCTCGTGACTCTCTGATGAAACCTCGCTTGAGGTTCTTGTCAATGAACTCCCTTAACTCCTGCATCTCACTGTCTGACATCGCATACAGCTTGCCCACTGGCAATTGTGCTCCTGGGAGTAAGTTAATTTGACAGTCAAAGGGTCTGTGCGGGGGCAGTTTATCTGCTTCCTTTTCGCTAAAGACGTCAATCAAGTCAGCGTATTGTGGTGGCACCTTCCCCTTGTCCATCACTTCCATCCCTGCTAGAGTGGCCCTGGCCCCTGCCTGAGCCTCTCCCTCCTTGCAGTGTTCTAGGCAATGTGCTGATCCAAAGGAAACCACTCTCTGATGCCAGCCTACTAGCGGATCGTGTAGTGCCAGCCAGCTCATTCCCAAAATAATAGGAGCTCCTCCCAAGGTGGCTACGTTAAACGCTATCAGTTCTGTGTGTCTTGCCACCCTCATTATCATTGGTACAGTCTGTTGGCTCACTTCTCCTCCCAACAGTTCCCTCCCATCAATCGTGGTAACCTGCAAAGGCTTACTTAATGGGATAGTCTGTATCTGGTGTTCAGCTGCAAACTCCTTACTCATGAAATTACAGGAACTACCTGAATCCAATAGCGCTTTTATCTTTAGTGGGTGTCCGTTTGCCAGTTCCAGCAACACCTCTATCACAAGCGCTGGTCTTGGGGGTTCCGGCGTGGGCACATTCACTACTCCCTGGCCTGGCTGCTGTGCCCTGATGTTGGCAGCCAGGCGTTGGCTTTTACTTGCTCCTTGATTTCTTCTTCCTCCTTTCCCCCAACAGTTCCCGCCATCCCTTGCCATTCCTTCCTTTGCGGACAGACTCTGGCAAAGTGACCTGGCTGTTGGCAGAGATAACATCTCTTGGCGCTCTTTCCCTCCTTCTTCCGCCCCTCACTGGTGTTTGAAACTGCGCGCGCGCTGTTCCAAGTTCCATCGGCTCTGCTGGCGGGAAAGGCTGCTCCGGAATCTCCGGAATGCGGAAGTCCTTCCAACGTTCCCCCTTTCCTTCCCGCTTTTCCAAAGCTCTTGCCTCCTGGCGCGCTCCTATGGACAGCGCAGATTTAGTCAGCTGGTCCATAGACTCCGCCCTAGGCGCCCGGGAAAGTTCATCTTTCACTGACGGAGAGAGCCCTTCTTCAAACAGCATTTGAATAGTGTCAGGGTTTCAGGGACAGAGAGCGAGGGGGAGGGGTCCCAGGGCGACGAGGAAGAGGACGACGACGACCCGAGGTTGTCAGTGAGTCCGTCAAGTGAATCCGACGATTCCCAAAAGGGAGCCCCCCTGGTCAGGCCAAGGGGCAGTAGAGAGGGAGGCAGTCAGAAGCAGGGGAACGAAGGGGGAATCCCCAGTGGGGGCTGGAGATCGGGACCGGCCTCTCCGTCGGAACGGAGTGAAGGGGGTGGAGTTGCCAGTGTGTCAGAAAGAGCAGAACAGGAAGCAGAGAGGGGAAGGAGTTCGGAGCAAAACGTCCTGCCGGAAGGGGAGGAGTGTAGTACCGAGAGTAGCGTAACGGTCGAAAGGAAGGTCAGAGGCAACGTACGCGCGCCAAGTTCAAATGTGGAGGCGCGCGGAAATGAGGAGAGCCCTGAGGAGGAGCCTGGTCCCAAAGCACGAAGGAGGGGGGAGCAGGCGGCAGAAGACTCAGCCTCGGGGGAGTCCCGGAGGGAGGGAGCACAGGGGGGCAGGAAGACCCTGCGGAAAAGGAAAGAGAGGAAAAGGTGGAGCAGTACAAGCCTCTTAAGCTGGTGCAGGGGCGGGACTGACTCAGAGGGGACTTCTAACATCTAAGGGTAACAGATGCGGAGCCACGGAGCTTGGATGTAACGACAACAATGTTCTTCAATAAAACCTTTTGTATATAACTTGGACTGGACTTTGGTCTCTTGTGAGCTGGGACCTCGGGTGGCTCTGACAGTAAGTCCCCTCCCAAAGAACGCAAAAATTTTTTTTGCAAAGCTCACAAACGGTGACAGCCATGAGTGCGGAGGATCAGCTGACAGCACTGCGAACTACAGTTTCCGAACTCACCGCTGCAGTCCTTGCGTCTCAGAAGAAGCATGACGAAATGGAGAAGCGCTGCCAAGACCTGCAAACAAGGTGGGAGCATGCAAGCAGGGAAGGGTTCCCAGGGTCCAGATCAGAGGGAATTGGACTTGGAAGGCGGGGGGGCAGCCTAGTCACCCACTTCGATGGGAACCTGAAGCACTACCCCAGTTTCAGAGCAGACGTTTTGTATGCATTGCACTTGCTTCGTCATGACTTTAAAGATGAGGAGGAGAAAGTGGGGTTTATTGTTTCTCACTTGTATGGGGCGGCCAGAGACTGGTTGCGCAATTTGTGGCGTGAAGATGGCCCTGCCCGCCGCGATTCTGATGAATTCATTAAAGCGATGGATGCCTGCTTCCAGTCAACCGTAGATTTGGATCTTGCACGCAGGGAGATATTTGGACTGCGGCAAGGCAAAGCCACTGTGCGTCAGTACCATTCCAGATTTTTTGCTTTACTGACTGCGTTACGCTGGGAGAAAGACTGCACACCTGTGAGGGATTTGTTCTGGGAGGGTCTCAGCGGTCCCATAAAGGACGAACTTGCCAGTGGAGACAGACCTCAGACCCTGGAGGAGGTGGTGCAGAGGGCTCTGGCGATTGGGATACGTCACGAGGGACGTCCTTGGCACAATGAGGAAGAACGTCAGGTGCGTCCACCAGCGAGGACGTCTTCTTTCATCCCCAGGGAGTTCAGTCAGTCACATCCCTTGCCGCTGGGGAGGCAGGGGGAGGAGCCGATGGAACTTGGTGGTGCTAAGGCTCAAGCAACAGCCAGAGCCCCAGCTTCCGGTGCATTAAAGGCCAAACCTCCTAGAGGGACCAGGAAGTGTTACATTTGCGACAGTGCACTGCACATGGCGAAAGAGTGCCCCCAGAGGCTCCAGAAACACACTGCAGCTTTAGCAACAGTAGCAGCAGAAGTGATCCAAGAAGAGGAGCCTCAGGGAAACGAAAGTGCCTGGCTGTAAGCACGAATGCTGGGGCTCAGCCAGGCGGATCTATAGAACAGTCCCCAGCGTCGTTGCAACCCACAGACCCTTTACCACCCAAGCCAGCGGTGCAGCTCACCGCAACACTTCAGTTGCCAAATGGGACCACCCTGGAAGTGCCCATCACGATCGATTCTGGGAGCAACGCCGATTTCGTGGGGATGCAATTCGTCAAGCAGCATCGCATAGCGCTTCTGCCCGCCACAACGCCTCTGAACGTAGTCACGGTGGATGGCAGGAAATTGCTTGGAGGGCAAGTTGTGCAACAGACACCTCCCATGGTGATGCGGATAGGAGATCACCGAGAAGTCATTAGCTTCAATGTCACCCACCTGTCTGACACGCCTATAGTATTAGGCATGAGTTGGCTGGAGAGACACAGTCCTGCTGTAGCGTGGTACCAACGCCAGATCACCTTTTGCTCATCGTACTGTGCTCAAAATTGCATCCAGTCCTGCCAGGAGGAGGGGGCTGAGCAGCAGCTGCGACTTGGCATGGTGCAGGCAGTACCTAGCAAGTACGAAGGGTTCCTGGAGGTTTTCTGCGAGAAGGAAGCTGACCAGTTGCCGCCCCACAGACCTTATGATTGTGCCATCGACCTGGTGCCGGGGGCGCAGTTGCCGACTGCAAAACTGTATTCCATGTCTGAGGACGAGATGCAAGAGCTCAGGGAGTTCATAGAGCACAATTTGAAGCGTGGATTCATCCGGGAATCGAAAGCAGTGGGGGGCAGTCCTGTGTTCTTTGTAAAGAAGAAGGACACGCCCCAAAAAAGACTCATTGTGGACTATAGGTTCATAAACAGTATGACCAAGCCCAAGGCCTTCCCCATGCCCAAGATAGATGATCTCCTAGCAACCGTGAGGAAGGGGAAGATCTTCACCAAATTGGATCTGCGTGGAGCGTATAACCTCATACGCATCCGGGAGGGCGATGAGTGGAAGACGGCCATGTTCACGCCTCTGGGCACGTATGAATACAGAGTTATGCCGTTTGGTCTCCAAAATGGATCTCACGTCTTCCAAGCCTTTATGCATCACGTGCTAGCGGGACTTCTCTACAAGAAATGTGTGTGTTTCCTCGACGACATCCTGATCTTTTCGGAAACGGAAGAGGCCCATGAGAAGGACGTAAAAGAAGTCCTGCAGAGACTACGGGAGAACAGGCTCTACGCCAAGTTAGAGAAGTGCCAGTTTGATGTGACGGAGGTGGATTTCCTAGGCTACAAGCTGCCCGACAAGGGGCTCGCCATGGACAGCGTCAAGGTCCGCGCGGTGTTGGACTGGAAGAGCCCACGCAATCGGAAGGAAGTCCAGAGATTCATCGGCTTCGCCAACTTCTACCGCAAATTCATCAGAGGTTTTGCAAAGGAGACGGCAGCGATCACGGACACTCTGAGTTCCAAGAAGAAGAGGTTCGTGTGGACGGAACAGGCGGAGCGCTCTTTTCGGAAGCTTAAAAGCCTTTTCGCCTCCGAGGAGCAGCTGCTGCACGTGAATCCAGGCAGGCCCATGCGAGTGGAGACCGACGCGTCAGACAGAGCGGTTGGAGCCGTACTCCTGCAAGAAGATCCACATGGAAACTGGAGACCCGGTGCCTTTTACTCCCGAAAGCTCAGCAAGGCGGAGCAAAACTACACCATATGGGCCAGGGAGCTGTTAGCCATTCACGCAGCTTTCAAAGCGTGGCGACACTTCCTCATAGGAGCCAAGCACACAGTACAGGTCCGCACGGATCACAAGAACCTAGAGTATTGGCGCACGGCGAAGCTCCAAAGCCAGAGACACATGCGCTGGGCGGAATTCTTCGCGGATTTCGACTTTCGGATAGAGTACATCCCAGGAGATTCCAACGTTATAGCCGATGCGCTATCCAGGAAACCGCAATATCTCGATGAAGCGGCACCAGTAGCAGCCAAGCACATTTTCGCACCGCAGGCGTGGTCGTGCGCTGCCATCACAGTAGATCTGGACGCGGTGCGACGCGCGTTGCAAGTGGATCAGTTCGCACAGTCCAAAATGGAGGAGTTGCGCAGAGGTGTGCAGAGTGGCGAAGAGTTCCAACTACGCGACGGACTGCTAACTCGCAAAGGTGCCCTCTACGTGCCAAGCGACGAGCTTCGCGCAAAGGTTCTGCAGCAGTTGCACGACGCCCCCAGTGCTGGCCACTTCGGTAAGGAGAAGACAATAGAACTGGTGGCAAGGGACTTTTGGTGGCCCCGGATGCGCGGAGAGGTAGCGGATTACGTCGCCAGGTGTGACACTTGTCAGAGGTTCAAGCCAGTACACCAGAAGCCAGCGGGGCTGTTGGAACCGCTGGAAACGCCACAGCAACCGTGGGAGAGGGTAGCCCTGGACTTCGTTACTGACCTGCCCAGCTCCAGAGGGAAGACGGCGGTACTGGTGGTTGTGGACCTGTTCACCAAGATGGCGCACTTCATTCCGTGCGCAAAGGTGGCGACGGCGGAACAGACTGCCAAACTCTTCATTGATCACGTGTTCAAGGTGCATGGGCTGCCGCAGTCCATCCTGTCCGACAGGGGGCGCCAGTTTGTTTCCAATTTTTGGCAGAAGCTTTTAGGTATCCTGAACGTCAAGATCAACCTTACGTCGGCGAGACACCCACAGACCAACGGCCAAGCTGAGAGGGTCAACGCGATCATGCAGCAGTACCTGAGATGTTACGCCAATCAGCGACCCGCAGCTTGGGTGGACTACCTGCCGATGGCAGAGTTTGCCTATAACAACACGAAGCATGCGTCCACGGGGGTGACGCCGTTCTTCGCGAACAACGGTCGTCATCCCAGAACCTTCCCGGGGTTCGGGGCACCGAGAGAGGGGGTGCCGCAAGAAGCCGACCAGTTTGCAGCGGAGCTGCAGGAGGTGCACGAAGAGTTGCGGAGACATTTGGAGCTGGCCAAGCAAGCATATAAGGTGCAGGCAGACAAAAACAGGAGAGCGGGGGAGGAGATCCAGGTGGGGGACTGGGTGTGGTTAGCGGCCCAAGCGATGCCAGCCAAGTCGTTGGCCAAGAAGAAGCTAGGGCACAGGCAGTTAGGGCCGTACCAGGTGGAGGCTAAGATCAACCCTGTAGCCTTTCGACTAGCCCTCCCCGAAGGTTCCAGAGTGCATCCGGTATTTCATAGGTCGGTGCTCACCCCCTACAAGGCACCGCACAGGTTTCAGGAGTCTGAAACAGTCCCGCAACTACACACTAAGTCACAGGAGAGGGAGAGGGCGCCTAGGGCCGAACCACTCAACGAGGTCACAGAAATCCTGGACTCGAGATGGGGGGAAGAGGGGGTAGAATACTTTCTAGCCACAGAGGGCACTCCAGCCAGTGCCAACGGTTGGGTGCCGGGCTACGCTTTAGACGAACCTCTTCTAAAAGACGAGTTCCATGCCCTTTTCCCGCATAGACCCATGCCAGCCGAGTACTTTGATGACTGGCTCTTTACGCCCACACTCTCAGACAGTACTTTCCGGGGTTTTTCTTCAGCCGAGGAGAGAACGCCAGAATCTAGCCCGCCCAGGGGATCGTGCTCAGGGGTGGACACAGAACCCTCTTATTGGTGGGACGAGCAACCAGAGGAGGACTGGCGCAGGAAATGGCTGACGGGACCTTGGCCGGCAGCACCAGACGAGGTACCAATGGAAGAGGGAGAAGAGAACACTTTGGGTCAAGAACCCGAATTCGAACACTCATACACCGAACTGCAAGCAGAGGATATGGAGGTACACAACCTGTATCCTGCATCCACCTCCGAAGAGCTGCAGCTCCTACAACCTGCACCCGATGGGCGGGAGGGGGGAAGGGGGGGCTTCGAGGGGGGGATGGATGTCAGGGTTTCAGGGACAGAGAGCGAGGGGGAGGGGTCCCAGGGCAACGAGGAAGAGGACGACGACGACCCGAGGTTGTCAGTGAGTCCGTCAAGTGAATCCGAGGAGTGTAGTACCGAGAGTAGCGTAACGGTCGAAAGGAAGGTCAGAGGCAACGTACGCGCGCCAAGTTCAAATGTGGAGGCGCGCAGAAATGAGGAGAGCCCTGAGGAGGAGCCTGGTCCCAAAGCACGAAGGAGGGGGGAGCAGGCGGCAGAAGACTCAGCCTCGGGGGAGTCCCGGAGGGAGGGAGCACAGGGGGGCAGGAAGACCCTGCGGAAAAGGAAAGAGAGGAAAAGGTGGAGCAGTACAAGCCTCTTAAGCTGGTGCAGGGGCGGGACTGACTCAGAGGGGACTTCTAACATCTAAGGGTAACAGATGCGGAGCCACGGAGCTTGGATGTAACGACAACAATGTTCTTCAATAAAACCTTTTGTATATAACTTGGACTGGACTTTGGTCTCTTGTGAGCTGGGACCTCGGGTGGCTCTGACAAATAGGTTCACTCGCAAGGTCCCACCCCAGTCTATGAATCAGCATGGTGAACTCAGTCCAGTACTCACGTACAGATCGGCTCCCCTGTTTACACGCCATTAACTGCCTGCGCACCACCCCTTGCTCAATCTCGCTGGAAAACATCAAGTCCATGGCGCGAAAAAATTTCATTGTGTCCTTTAAGATTTCATTATTGGCTGCCATCAGGGGCCTAATCCAGTCCCTCGCCCCTCCCTCTAGATGGCCAATCACGTACGCCACTCTAGAGTTCTCATCGGGGAAGTCATCAAACAGTAGATTGAGAGCATATTGCATCTCTGTCCTAAAGGCTTGATAGTTCCTGGGATCCCCCCCAAATTTCTGCACCAATCCAGGCACCTTTCTGGCAAGTGGGGTGGTTTTTCCCTTATCCGCATCTTGAGCCCTCCTCTCCTCGAGCCTCGCCGTTTGCAGCGCGAGCTGGACCTCCAGCGCCCTGTACCTTTCTTCCAGGCTTGGACCTGCTCCAGCTCCAGCTCCTCCGGTTCCGGCTGGTTCGCTCATGATGCCCTCTGCTTGCACAAGCTGCTTTCAAAGACTGTCAGATTGCTGTGATGGGATAATGAGCTGCTTGTGCGTAAAAGCTTGATCCCTCTGGGGTTTGGCTGGTCACCCAAACCTAGGCACTAACGGAGCCCCCAAAGCATGACTCCGTCAGTCGCTGGTAGAATCCGACAGTGGGCGTCTACGGAACTTACTCCAACATAAAAGCTGTTTGACGGACATCCGCCTTCGTGACTCTCTGCGTGACAGTTTCCGGCGAAGGGTGGGAGTTCCTAACGGGGGTCTTGTTACCTCTTCACTATTCCCACTAGAAGTATCCCAGAGCCTCTCCCCCGATTCCCTTTCCGCTGGAACTCCTGCTCTCCCCCTACTGGTTCCTTCTTCTGCTGTAGAGTCTCTCCTATTCTCTCCTATTCTCCTGGAGCCTCTCCACCACCTGTCCCTCCGATGGCAGTTCCCTGACAGGATATTTCCGTTCCACCTTAAAAGGGAGCAGGCTTTGTGAGTCACAGAGTCTGCATATTTCCTGTTCACAGGAAGTTTCTCTTTTTGTTATTGCTTTCGTTTCTCTCTGTGCCTGAGACATCGAAGCAGGCAGTCATGTTTTTTTCTTTGTTCTGACCAACGCTGAATAAAGTTGTAAATATGCTCTCCTGAGTGCGCCTTTTGTTGTGCAAACTCTGCTGATAGAGCGTGCACGAGCTCTGGAATGTGGCAAGCTATTTCTGAGGCTTCGTGTCGTTAATTGACTGATACTGTATCTACAGGAGATCAATGGATCGTCCGGCATCGGCGTGGGGGCATGATGGACTTTGTCTCCCTGGCAGTATCCCAACAGTTAGGGGTGGTCCAATTCAAAAACCCTGAGGATCCATGTTTTGGAACCATGATTTTGGCATACGTTGTTGCCAGGAAGCCATGGGTCCGTGTTTTTTTTGTGTTCAGGCTGTGCCCATGGACATGATGTGTGATTTGAACGTGAGTTAGGGGTGCCCCAATGCAAAAGCTCAGAGCCCATTGCCTGCAGGTGCTCCACTCTCAGTCCCGTCTGGGGAAGAGGAGGTTGTTTCTGGGTCCGGTAACCCTCCAGCCTCTCCTGAGCTGCAGAGGCTCAGGGCAGAGAGGCGGAGAGAACTAAGTTCCTGCAGGAGGAGTGCTCGCCTCCAGGCCAGGAGAGGCGAGTCACCTGTGGACCGGGGCCGCCCTATGCCTCGGGGCAGATAAAAGCCAGTCAGCCCCAGTCCCAGGTTGCGGGAGCAACGTTGTTGCTAGCCTGTTTCTGCCTGCACCCTGTTCTGTTCTGCCAGAGTTCCTGACCCCACTCGACTCCCTGCCTTGGACCCAGCTACAGCTTTGACGGACAACCTCTATACCGCACCATTGACCTCGGACTGGACTCGGACCTCACCTCTCAGTAGCCCCCAGGACCAGCACAGTTTGCTCCCGCCACACCCACACTCCCCCTTCGTTGGGGTGCATTCGGGAAGAACCAGAAGCCATGGCCGACCAGGCGGCTGTGCTAGTGGCATTGGCCCAGGAAAACCAGGCCTTGACCCACACCATTCAGCAGCTAAGCGATGCAGTTACGGCGCTTCAGCAGTGTTTGGATGCCTTACCGGCTCCTGGTGCAGACACCCCAGCTTCTGGCAAGTACCCAGTGGCCCTGCCAGAGAAATTCAATGGGACCCCAGCCAGCTTTCCCATGTTTCTTGCCCAGGCCAAGCTGTATATTCAGGGGCGAGGCCAGAATTTTCCTGACGATCACACCAAGGTGCACTTCTTGATCAGCTTGCTGAAGGACCAGGCAGCCAAGTGGGCATTGCTGCTGCTCCGGCAAGACTCTGCCTTGCTGACAGACTATATGGGGTTTTGCAACCATCTGGAGACCGCGTTCGGCAACCCTCAGAAGGGGAGTCAAGCCAATCAGGTGATTCGGCGGTTGAAACAGGACAAGTCCACAGTGGCCGCCTACGCCACGGAATTTCGGCTGTTGGCACAGGACTTGTCCTGGAATGACTCTGCACTTCGGGATCAGTATCTCGAGGGGCTTTCGGACGAGATACTGGACCAGCTGGCCTCGATGGATCGCCCCGCCACGCTGGACGCCCTCATTCAACGGAGCCTGCAGATTGACGATCGATTGGAGGACCGTCGCCAGGCCCGGGACCGCCAGCACTTCCAGCTCTCAGCTCCAGTCTCTTCCAGAGGTCCACGGCCACAGTCGAGTCGCCGGAGGAGCCAACGCAGCTCGGGGCAGCACGGCCTTGCCTGTCCCCCTTGGAGAAGATGTGGCGCCGGGAGGGGAACCTGTGTCTCTACTGCGGTGGGAGTGAACACTACGCCTGATCGTGTCCTGAAAACCGCCAACTGCAAGGAAAACTGCCAACCCCAGTAGCCGATGGTCCAGCCTACCTGGGTTCCCAAACAATGTATGATGGGCCCTCACCGGTGGAATTGCAACACCTCATGGTCCCAGTGCGTCTATACCCCCCTGGCGGGCCCTGGATCCTCACCCACGCTCTGGTGGATTCAGGGGCAACCCGCTCCTATATGGACTCTGCCTTTGCCACCCATCATCAGGTGCCACTCCAGGATAAACCAGAACCGGTACAGGTGGAGGCAATTGCGCTCGGGCGCCGTTACTCAGGAGACCCAGCCCTTGGTTCTGTGTCACCAGCAGCACCGGGAGGTGCAAACTTTGGACATTGCTACCATGCCCCGGTTTTCCCTGGTGCTCAGGATGGCCTGGCTGGAGATTCACAATGTTCAGATCGACTGGGTCAATCGGACTGTGCGCTTCCCAGACCCGTGTCCCCATGCTCGGTCCAAGATGCTAGCGGTTGCCCCCACTGGGGAGGCTGAGTCAACGCTCCCTGCTGTTTACCAGGACTACCAAGACATGTTCGAGGAACAGGGGGCATACCAGCTGCCGCCTCATTGGTCTTTCGACTGCGGCATAGACCTCCAGCTCACGGCGCCCCTGCCTGTGAGTCGCTTATACTCTCACGGAGCCAGAGCATGAAGCTTTGCAGGACGTCCTGGGCAAGAACCTGGAGCGTGGTTTCATTCGGCCTTCTACCTCGCCCACCGCCGCTCCAGTGCTCTTCGTTAAGAAGAACTGTGGGGAGCTTCATCCTTGCCATGATTACCGGGCCCTGAATAAGATTACCATCCCAGACCAGTACCCCTTGCCCCTTATCTCGGAGTTGCTGGAGTGGGTGCAAGGGGCGCAGGTGTTCACCAAGCTAGACCTCCAGGGGGGCTAAAAATTTATTCAGATCCGAGCCGTGGATGAGTGGAAGACAGCATTCGGGACCCGGTATGGGCAGTTTGAATACCTGGTTATGCCCTTCGGATTGTGCAACGCGCCCGCTGTGTTCTAACGGTACATCAACCACGTGTTCCAGGACTTGCTAGACAAGTACGTGGTGGTGTACCTAGATGACATTCTAATTTTTTCCCGCGACCTGGCTCGCCACGAGGGTCATGTCCGGACCGTGCTGCAGCGCTTGCGGGAGCACCACCTGTATGCTAAGCTCAGCAAGTGCGAGCTCCATCAGCAGTCAGTAGACTTCCTCGGTCACCGATTCTCTCCAGATGTGCTGCAGATGGATCCTGGGAAAGTGGCTGCGGTTCAGGAGTGGGCGGCACCCCGGAACCGCAAGGACCTACAGCGGTTCCTGGGGTTCGCCAACTATTACCAGACCTTCATTGCAGACTATGCTCATCGCAGCACCCCGTTGACCCAACTGCTGCGTCCCAAGATGCCATTTTCCTGGGACAAGGAGGCAGAGGAGGCATTTCAGGGGTTGAAAGCCTGTTTCCAGAGGGCGCCGATTTTACAGCATCCTGATCCCTCTCGACCCTTCGTGGTGGAGACCGACGCCTCCAGCACAGCTCTCGGTGCTGTCTTGTCCCAGCAGCACGGACCTGATGCGCCACTGTTACCCTGCACCTACTATTCCCGCCAGCTCCTTTCGGCGGGAACTACTGACCATCAAGGTGGCCTTTGAGGTCTGGCGCCATCATCTTGAGAGGGCCCAACACCCGGTGGAAGTGAGAACCGACCACCGGAACCTGGAGTACCTCCAGACCACCCGCAAGCTGAACCAAAGGCAGATCCGGTGGGCATTGTTCTTTTCCTGGTTCCAGTTCCGGATCCGCTACATCCCTAGCTCCCCAAACCAGAAGGCGGATGCTCTGTCCCGGAAACCTGAAGACGTCGCAGACACGGTACAGCAAGCAGTACCAATAACTATCTTACCACCGGCCACGTTCCTGGCCACTCAGGAGGCTGAGCCACTGCGGGCTCGGGTGCAGGAACAGCAACAGGTCGACACTTGGGCTCGAGAACAACTCCGGGAACTGGCCGAAGGGTCATGCCCTCAGTATCCGGGGCTGGTCTTGCACCAGGGCCTACTGCTGCACCACGGTCGTCAGTACATCTCGCCAGGACCACTGAGGGCTGAGGTTCTCCGGATGTCCCACGATGCCCCAGCAGCGGGACACTTCGGGCGGTATCGTACCACCCATCTGGTAAGCCAGGGGTTTTGGTGGCCCCGCCTGAAGGCTGACGTGGCTTGCTATGTTGCTGGTTGCTACGTCTGCCGGCAGGCCAAGGGCCCTACCGGGCGACCCCCCGGCCTACTCCAGCCGTTGCCAGTCCCACCACGTCCTTGGCACATGGTCTTGCTGGACTTTGTGGTGGACGTACCCCCGTCTTGTCACTGTACCTGCCTCCTGGTTTTCACAGACCATTTCACTAAGATGGTGCACTGTGCCCCCTGCCCATCTGTACCCACGGCTAAGGAAACTGCTCAGCTCTACCTTCAGCACATCTTCCACCTGCATGGCCTTCCCGAGTGTGTGGTTTCCGACCGGGGCATCCAGTTCACATCCCGCTTCTGGCGAGCGTTGCACCAGGCCCTCGGGACAGAGGTCTGTCTGTCTATCGTCAACCTACCACCCACAGACCGATGGCCAGACAGAACAGGCGAACACGGTGCTGGAGCTGTACCTCTGGTGTTACTGCAGCTTCCAGCAGGACGACCACCTAGCATTGGCAGAGTTCGCTTACAACAATGCGGTGAACGCATCCACCCAGCAGACCCTGTTCCAGGCCAGTTACGGTTATCATCCACGGCTGTTTCCGGATGTGTTGCCGGCATCCACGGTCCCTTCAGTGGCAGATTGGCTCCAGGAGCTCCAGTCTCAGCAACAACTATTGATGGAGCAACTGAGCCAGGCCAAGGATGCATACAAGGCCCAGGTCGACCGCCACCGCCAGGTGGGGCCGGAACTCCACGTCGGCGACCTGGTATGATTCTCCATTTGCCACCTTCACCCCTCTCGGCCTTCGCGGAAGCTGGATGCCCGCTTCACCGGCCCATTTCCTATCGTGGATCAGGTCTCGCCTGTGGCATCCCGTCTCCGGTTACCCTCAACCCTGAAGGTTCACCAGATATTCCACTGGTCCCTACTGAGACCGGTGGCCCCGCCCGACGAGTTCCACCCGAACCAGCCACGACCGCAGCCAGTTTTGGTTCAGGGGGAGCCCAGGTACGAGGTGGAGCGCATTCTTGTATCAAGATACCGCAGGGGGAAGCTCCAATATCTCATCGACTGGAAGGGGTATGGGCCCGAGGTTCGTTCCTGGGATCCCACAGACAATGTCCACGCTCCTGCCTCCGTGATTTCCATGCGGAGTACCCCAGCAAGCCTGGTCCGGTCCCTCGGTTGAGGGGGGTCTGGGAGGGGGGATTGTGTGATGGCCTGGGATTCGGACTCAGAGGCTGAACCTGAGGAATCCCAGTCTGCACAGCAGTCCCCGCCTCCAGAACCAGCTGAGCCGGGGCTGGGGCCTGAGCCTGAAGGGTCCTCACCTGTGCTAGATCCTCAGGTGCAGGCACCAGCTGAGTCTGCTCTGGCCCCTGAGGTGATGGAGGGTCCATTTCCTGCAGGTGCTCCACTCTCAGCCCCGTCAAGGGAAGAGGAGGTTGCCTCTGGGTCTGGTAACCCTCCAGCCTCTCCTGAGCTGCAGAGGCTCAGGGCAGAGAGGCGGAGGGAACTAAGTTCCTGCAGAAGGAGTGCTCGCCTCCAGGCCAGGAGAGACGAGTCACCTGTGGACCAGGGCCGCCCTATGCCTCAGGGCAGATAAAAGCCAGTCAGCCCCAGTCCCAGGTTGTGGGAGCAACGTTGTTGCTAGCCTGTTCCTGCCTTCACCCTGTCCTGCTCTTCTGCCAGAGTTCCTGGTCCCACCCGACTCCCTACCTTGGACCCAGCTACAGCTTTGACGGACAGCCTCCATCCCGCACCATCGACCTCGGACTGAACTCGGACCTCGCCTCTCGGTAGCCCCCAGGACCAGCACACCACCATATGTGTTAAAAACTGCCTTTTTCATCCCACATTTCCAACAATTTTTACTTCCTTTTTTATTTTATTATTTATGTTAGTTTGTGTCAGGTGCTTTTGTGGCTGCTCGAGAGTAAACAGGCAAGACTCCGACCTGTCTTTTACAGGCTTTATTCTTAGTGCAAACTATTTACACTGCAGAGCATCGTAAGTTCATGTCTGGCTCAATCGCTAGCAGAATCTGGGAGTGGTCGGTCTTTGTACCTCCCCCAGCATAACAGTCATGTGACCCCAGCCTTCTCCACCCCTCCCTGCGCTGAAACCTACTGCGCAGAATGGGCGCTGGCAAAGGGGTACTTCCCTCCTCTCCGGTTTGCTCAGGCTCCATAAAAAACCAAGACACATTATCGAACGCCTTCTCCGCGTCTATGAAAATTAATGCAGATTGTTTATTTATCTTGTTTTCTAAGTATTCAATTATGTCCAGAATGTTGCGCATATTGTCTTTTAGATGGCATCCTGGCAAAAAACCTGCCTGATCTGAATGAATTTGTAAAGCCATAATCTTTTTTAACCTCTGCGCCAATACATTAGCAAACAGTTTATACCTAGTTGTTGTTCAACAATGAGATCCGTCTAAAAAATTTTACATTTGTAAGATCTGTTCCTTGTTTAGGTATTAGCATGATAAACACCTCTTCCCATTTCTTAGGAATCTGACCTTTCTTCATTATGTTATTCATTACATCCCTCAGTGGGAGAACTAGTTGTTGACTTAGTTTCTTATAGTATTTTATTGGTATACCATCTGGCCCTGGGGCCTTTCCATTTTTCCCTTGTGCAGTTGCTTCTATAATCTCTTCCTCTGTAATCGGCCTTTCTAGTTGTACTGTTCTTTCTTGCAGTATTGCCTTTAAGTTATGTTTCCCTAACTAACTCATCTTGTCCTTATTTTCTTTGGGTGCTTTATATACAGTGGTACCTCGGGTTACATACACTTCAGGTTACAGACTCAGCTAACCAAGAAATATTACCTTGGGTTAAGAACTTTGCTTCAGGATGAGAACAGAAATTGTGCTCCGGTGGCGCGGCGGCAGCAGGAGGCCCCATTAGCTAAAGTGGTGTTTCAGGTTAAGAACAGTTTCAGGTTAAGTACGGACCTCCGGAACGAATTAAGTACTTAACCTGAGGTACCACTGTAATTCTTTATAAAATTTGTAGAAAAGTTTCCTCATTTCTTTAGAATTATCTATTATTTCGTTATTGCCTTTTATTTTATTTATAATATTTTGGCTTTGTTTTTTCCTTAATTGCCAAGCCAGCAGTTTCCCAGTTTTGTTTGCTGATTCAAAATTTTGTTGTTTTAATAGTTTAATTTTCCACTCCACTTCTTGATTTATGATCATAGAAAATTGCATTTGGAACAGTTTAAACACTTGTTTTAATTTTGGATCGTCTGGTTTCTTAACCATCTGTTTTTCTATATCATTTATTTTGTTTAATATTTCCTCTTTGTTCCTTTCCTTTTCCCTCTTGAGAATACAATTCTGTTGCAAGAAAAACCCAGACTACATTGATATCAGTACCTTTATTTAAATTTAGTTCAAAATATGTGTTTAACTTTTATATGCCTGGGACTTCCGGGTTAGCGCCTCGGGTAATGGCAGAATTCCTCTGACCAGGAGGAATTTGCCCCGTGGAAATCCAGGTCTGGCCATCACGGCGAAGGTGGAGACCCATCAAAAATCGCAGGCGGGTGAAGCCTGTGAACGTGGTATTCGGTGGGCACCTTTTGCGGGGAAACCCGGTTTCGGGGATCCGGAGCGACGTGGGGTGAGCGGCGCGGTGCTTCGAATCAACTGCTTCTTCCACGGAGCGAAGCCGCAAAGCCGTTGACGGAGAGCGCTGACTTTTTCCTGTGGACAATTTGATCTAAAAGCAACTACCCGTGAGTAGAGTGAAGAATTGGATTTTTAAAAGTCTTAATTTGGTATCGAAACGGGGAGGCTCAAAACAGGAAGTCCGCCTTCCCCTTTTGTAAATAGACTGAGGCAAAGAGGCTGTAAGCTAGAGTCTTGGAAAGCCTACTGTAAAGGACTAAACTTCCATCAGTAAAAAATATTAAACCCCCCTTGGAAGCAGGAGAAGAGGGGGGAGGATTTGGACTGTATATGCCTGCAGGAGAGAGTGAAGGAAGTTATAATATCACCGCTCAGAACCTGGAAACGGGCTGCTAATAAGACTGACATGCATTGGAACGTTCATTGACTGTGAATAGAACGTTCGCTGACAGCTAGCAAAATAAGAGAGATACTGATTTTATTGATTGGTTTATTACGGCCGTTGGCCCATATCTAAAAACAATACATCAAAATTTATCCATAAACAATACAATTTAAACAGTTCCAAGTTAAAACACCCCTATAAAACCAATTTTACTTTAATTAAGTAAACTATACACAATAAGCTCCCTCTATGTCAACCGCAATTCAAATCCCTCAGATTTTGGGGGATATGCGTCTTAGTTCTGGCACTTATTGATGGTTCTTAAGTTTGGCTAAGCTGTCAGAGTCATACAGTGATCCATTTCTCCTCTTATGAAATAAGACATTAATCAGGTATCTAGCGACTGCAAGGGATCTACTTGAGTCTTCGTCGTTTAATAAGTATATTATTTGGGCTTCCTGAGGTCTGTCAGCTATTCTCGATAAATATGGGGCCAGAAACTTGGACCGTGCAGGACTTCCGGGTCGGCGCCATCGCCGAATGGCGGGCTCCCTCCGAGCTCCGGAGGGAGCCGGCTTGGCAGGGGCTGGGTCCTACCGCACCAGCGATGCGGGGACCCTTAAAAACCACGGCCAGATTGAGGCCGTGGACATGGAGACTCGGCTGGCACCGTTAGCGCTCTCCCGACTCATGAAGGAGCCTTTTTAAAGGCTACGGATCGGGTGCCGGGGAGAAGCGTGGTGCTTTGAGTTCTCTGCTATCCCTGCCGAGCGCAGCCGCATGCCATCCGGCGGAGAGCGCTGACTTCTTCTATTGAAAATTCGGCTCTAAAGAAGAACCCGTGAGTAATTGGAATATGGACTAAAAAAAAAGGGGATAAATTTTTAAAATTCGGAGCGAACGGGGGAGGTGGAAAAAAGGAAGTCAGCCCACCCCTAAATTGTAGAAGAGCCAAAACAAAGGACTGGACAATTAAGATCGAGTGTAACCTTATCTTGCCGAATCAGCAACTTCGCGAGGGAAAATTATAAGATTGAGCTGGAGGAGAAAAGTGGAATTGTTTTAAAAAAAGCAACCCCCCCGGAATCCCTGGAGCGATTCGTGAAACTGCCTGGAGAAAAGTGATGGAGGTTTTGACAGCTGTCAAAGAGCTGTCAAAAAGGAAGATTAAAATAGAGACTTTGTTATGAGGACTTTGCCGGTTATATTTGTTACAAATTGAATACAAACTGTTTTAAATATCGGTCAACAAGCTACTTGGTCTGGTGGATGTGATTCTGGAAGGGAACTTTGTTACTGCAATCCACCTAGAGGAGCCGAGGGACATTGCATGTGTTTTTCACAGGAAATCTGAACAGCTGAATGGAACTTTCAATCTCCTGGGAAACTGCAGGAATGGAACAATATTTTGTCTACAGAGGTCTACACACTACAGGAAACAATGGAACTATTTGTTGGAAAATGAAAGGAACATGATGCAATGCTTTGCTCCATGAATAACAAACCTCTGCAGAGACACTAGAAACTTTTGGAAAAAGAACATTTCTGTGGGAGAACAGAGAAATAAAAAGGAGGAGAATGATTGATAAGAACAAGGAAATAACAAGAACTGGACAGAACTGGGGGAACATTTGGGATATTCAGGTTTGACAAGCTTATGGATACAAAATTGGAGTTTTTACTCCTGGATATAAAAACCTGGATAGAAGAAATGGGCCCTTATTTGATAGACTCCTTCTACGATTGGACATCCGTAATTAAAGACTGGCAAAGAACCGGAGGGACATAGTGTAATGTGGGAACTCCAGGAAGATATTAGAAGTGGAGGGATAGGTGAAACGCAAAGGGGAAAGAGGGGAGGGAAAATTGGAATCCAAAGGCTGTAAAATTATTATTCATATTTATCTTATTTCCATCTGTACTATGTTTGAAAGGGGGAAACTCGTGGAAGGGTATAGATCGATCTTAGGGGATGAGAATTTGGATAAATTGGGTTATTGATGAAGTGTGTAACTTGGGGATAAGAATTTGTTGAATTTAATTGCTTATTTGGAAGATTTGGAACACAAGAGGGGGTAGGGAGGGGAAGTCCTAGTTATTGGCAATAGATTGGATTTAATTTGTTTTGATTTGTTTTAATTTGGAAAACCTTAATAAAAATTATTATAAAAAAAAAAAAGAAACTTGGACCTAGCGACTGCAAGGGATCTACTTGAGTCTTCGTCGTTTAATAAGTATATTATTTGGGCTTCCTGAGGTCTGTCAGCTATTCTCGATAAATATGGGGCCAGAAACTTGGACCGTGAAGCCGAATGTATAGGACAACAGAAGATTATATGATATAACGATTCTGTAGATCCACTTTTACAGTCACAGAGGAGTGAGATCTGTCCGTTGGAGAGTCTGTTACCCAACACATTTGATAGGAAAACATTGAATCTAGCCTTTATAAAGGCGTACCTGTGCATCACCACAGATAAGGTAGTTAAATAAGATGGAAGCTTTGTTGGTGGTGTTAAGCCAAGGTTTATCGGCGAACAGGTGCCACCACCTGTCGCAATATTAAATTGTAAATCCATCTCCTCTAATTTGTGAGTTATAATTCTCTTGGCAGAAATTAAATCCAATTTTAGTAGTTCAGATGGAGATAGTCCTAAGGACACAAGTTTCCCATGTATTATTTTTGCCCAAGGGCTAGGGAAGTCGTCTCTCCAGAGACACTGTATCAAGTGGAGATTTGGAAGTTTATGCCATAATGCCAACCAGTAACAGAGGATGCATTTCCATAATGTGGTTTCTAGAGATGTAACATTTAGTTCGAGACGTATAGCAGTATTGCCTACACACCTGGGTAATTTTAGCAACCTTCTTAGCAGCTGGTTTTGGATTACCTCCAATTGGGTTAGATTAACAAAGGACCCCCATATTGGGATTGCATATGCTATTGTTGCAATCACCTTTGCCTTGAAAACTTTTAACACTGATGGAATATGGAAAGCCCCATCTGAAAAGAAAAAACGCAGTAGCGCAAAGGAAAGGGCTTTAGCTCTATTTAATACATATGCCAGATGGACCTTCCAGCCCATGTTGTGTTGGAGAAGGACTCCCAAGTATTGAAATTTAAAGACTTGGTCAATGGCTTTTCCGTCTATTCTCCAATTATAGGTTTTTCAACTCTTGGTGAAAATTAGAACTTTGGACTTGGCATGATTAATTGTAAAAAAATTAGATTTGCAGTAAGCATCAAAAATTTTCAGTGCCCTCCTAAGGCCTACTCTTGAGAAAGATAGGATCACTGCATCGTCTGCGTAGAGTAGAAGGGGGCAACGATATTGGGCAAGGCGGGGGGCATGGATCGTTTCTTGAGAATCTATCAGAGGCGCCCTCATATCACTTATAAATAGATTAAAAAGGGTCGGAGCAAGGATACATCCTTGACGGACACCTCTATTGATGGTTACTGAATTTGAGAGGTCGCCGGCCGGAGTGATTCTCACCCTTGCGGCTGATCCATCATGCAATTTAGTTATTAGCCACAAAAGTCTTTTGTCTATTCCCCATCGTGCTAATTTTCCCCAAAGTAATCCCCTGGGGATGCTGTCAAAAGCGGCCTTTAAATCAATAAAGGCTGCACAAAGTTGGCCTCTATTTGGGGCGGAATATTTCCGGGCAAGGTGGTATAAAACTAAGACATGCTCAACCGCTGACTGATTCGGTCTAAATCCAGCCTGTTCAGGCCCAATCAGGTTGTTCTCTTCGGCCCACTTAGTAAGCTTAGTTAACAAGAACCGTGCATATATTTTCCCAATTATTGACAATAAACTGATATTCCTGTAATTTCCCGGGTCATCTGTCGAGCCCTTTTTATGAATTGGAATAATAATCGCATCCTTCCATATTCTTGGAACCTTCCCACTGTTGTTTACGGCATCAAAAGTAACGGCCAGGATTTTCGCCCACCAGTGTGCATGAAGTTTTATAGCTTCCGCCGGGACTAGGTCGGGACCGGGGGCTTTTCCAACTTTGAGATTGGAAATGAGTCCGTGGATTTCTTCCGGGTCAGTGGGTGGCCAAAGAGGGAGCTGCTCATAGAATCCATCGATTTTATTAATATTAAGGTCTGGTAAGGCAAAATAGTTCCTTAGAAATGATTCCCAAACTGGGACAGGAATAACGGTTAGTGGGTAACTTTTAGATTTTCTGTTAACCAACAGCCAGAATTTTCGGGAATTACGGGTATTTGAGGCAGCTATAAGTGCATGCCAGCGGTTCAGTAGCAAAATAAGAGAGATACATTGTTTTAACTGTCTCCGTCTGATTTTAAAAAGGAGTAAAAATAGCTGAAAACTGAAACTAACTTTAACTGTGTTTTAAAAGGCGACATTACGGATAAATACAAATAGCAACTGTTTTCCCCTAGAGGAAACTTTTGAAACTGTTACAAGAGCTGGATTAGGGGATTTTCCAGCTGCAAGATAAAAACTGTGTGACTGTGGGACTGACCTTGAATTTCTTAAGTGTTATGGCAGATGGAAAGGAAAAAATAGATTCGTCAATTCCAGAAAAAACAACAAAGTCTGGGAAGACCTGGCAGCAACCTAGGAGAGCCTCAGCTTCTGGCCCCTCTGTTTCCTCTGCGGCTGTACCAGCACATCCCAAACCAAGAGGAATGCTATCAGAAGAGGCCTTAGCGCTTGCATTAAGTAAGATAAATGACTCATTGGAACAGCTTAATAAGAAAGCAGACGTGACAAATACGAAAGTGGATGTTGCAACTACTAAAATTGATCTAAACACAGAAAGTTTAAATAATTTGGGACAAAAGGTGAATACTAACACAGACCGCAGAGGAAGCTAGGGAAAAAGTTGCTGCTGTGGAAGGTAAAGTAACACAACTGGAAAGAGAGAGAGTCCCAGCCCTACAGAGGCAACTTGAGGACCACAAGTTGACACTTTCTATGATTGAGCTCAAGGAAAAACAGACGAATTTGAGGATCAGAGCTTTACCTGAACTGGAGAAGGATAGTTTGATAGACTTTCTCACGCAGGAGTTTGCAGATTTTTGGGACTTGGACTTGGAGCAAGAGGAATTTAGAATTGTGAGGGCCTTCAGACTTGGAAGAGGAGGGAAGAAAGAGAAGAATAGAATAAGAGGCTGTTTGATAACCCTCCGAACTAAGGAAGAGAGAGACAAAATTTTGGGCTGGCATTACCAGAAGACTTTGGAAGTACAACAGTCAAGAATGGAAATATTTAAAGACATTCTGAAACATCTTTTGGACCTTAGGTCTAACTATGGAGATTTGGTTGCCCTGCTGAGAAGGAACAAAATCATCTTCAGGTGGGAATTTCCCCAAGGTCTATCCTTCAGTTTCAAAGGAAGAAAAATAAAAATAAGATCAGTAGAAGATAAAGCAAAGTTTTTGAATAACTACGAAGAAGATCTGCAGAAGGAACTTGGAAAAGAGTCAAGAGCATCGGACAGAAGATCACCAGACAGAGGACTAGAGCAAAGAGCATTGGACAGAAGATCACCAGAAAGAGGAATAGTGGACATAGCAACATTATCCTTTGGACTGGATCGCCTAGTGAATGCGACACCAACACCACCAACAGAAGAAGAGCAAGCATTGGGTGCAGTTGGAGGAAAATCAGAGTAATTACAACATGGTATTGCAAGTATTAAGCTGGAATGTTAATGGACTGAACTCCCCGGAAAAAAGGCGGAGAGTCTTTCATTTATTGAAAAAGGAACAATTGGACTTGATTTGTCTACAAGAAACACATGTGATAAGGATACACAGGAAGATATTGAGCAATAAAAGATTGGGCCATGAATTTATCTCATCAGATAAAGTGAAAAAAAGAGGAGTAGTCCTTTATGCAAAGGAGAGCCTATCACCGAAATTTATATTTAAAGATGACCAAGGAAGATTTGTCGCAATTGAAATCCAATCACAAGGAGAGAAATTCTTGATAGTAGGCATCTATGCACCAAATGAAGGAAAATCGGATTTCTTTAAGAAGCTACATGAGACTCTGATGGACTACATGGATTACAATATGATTTTGATGGGAGATATGAATGGAGTGGTGTCTACAAATATGGACAAGGCACAGAGACAGGTAGTCACCAAAGATGGTAGACTACCTTGCAGAGTCAGGAGAAAATGAAAGACAAAGTGCGAGATTGGTTGCACTACACTCAGATTAAAGAAGTTTTTAAACTTGATAAAAAGTTAGGATTCCAGGTGGAAAAATCGAAGTTAGAAACTGAATTACTAGAGCCTAAGATTAAGGTACTCTCTAGAATGTATAACTTGCTGTTAAAATGGAATACACAAGATGAAACGGTCAAATCGGCTATGATAAAGTGGGCACAGGACATTGGTTATAACATCATGTTTGAGGATTGGGAGAGGTTGTGGACTACTGGGTTGAATTTTACTGCATGTAATGCTTTGAGAGAAAATGTTATGAAAATGATATACAGATGGTATATGACCCCAGTCAAACTTGCAAAAATATACCACTTGTCTGACAACAAATGTTGGAAGTGTAAGGAAAGTGAAGGAACATTCTTTCACCTCTGGTGGACCTGCCCTAGAGTGAAGGCCTTCTGGGAAATGATATATAATGAGCTGAAAAAGGTATTTAAGTATACCTTCCCTAAGAAACCAGAGGCCTTCCTTTTGGGTATTGTCGGCCAGAAGGTGCCAAAGAATGACCGAGCTTTTTTTATGTACGCAACAACAGCAGCAAGGATACTCGTCGCTAAGTATTGGAAAACCCAAGATCTACCCACGCTGGAAGAATGGCAGATGCAACTGACAGACTACATGGAATTAGCAGAAATGACTGGCAGAATCCGAGACCTGGGAGAAGAGACGGTGGAAGAAGACTGGAAGAAATTTAATATTTATCTACAAAAATATTGTAAACTATATGAATGCTAAGGAGGATGGTAGAATATAAACAATTGGGCACCATTGAGATAGAGGAAGTGATATATGAAGTTAAGTTAAATTTAAGAAAAGATAAAATTTTGGAAAAAAAATTAAGTTATATTTAATCTTTTTAAGATTTGAATAAAGGATATTAAAAATTAGAGATATAATATTGGAAAATTAGATAATAAGAATCGAAATAAGGGGATAAATTTGCTGGAAAAAATTTTTTGGCTAGGAACGCAGGAGCGGGAGATGTGAGGGAGTCCAAAGAAGTTGAGAAGATTATGCTAAAAGATATGTTATATTGCATTGTTTATTGGAACTGTAACTAAATGAAAAAATTGCTAATAAATATATTATAAAAAAAACCAAAGATGGTAGACTACCAAAAACCTTTTTTGACATGACTGAAAATATGGATTTAGTTGACATCTGGAGAATGAAGAACCCTCTGGGAAGTGAGGGAACTTTCTTCTCTGAGGCCAAAATGACATGGACAAGAATTGACCAAATTTGGGTAACTAGAGGACTGGTTCCGAAGACCAGCAAAGTGGAAATTTGCCCCAAAACTTGTTCTGATCATAATGCTGTGAAGATGGAAATGAAATTGACGCCAATTGGTTCCTTCAGATGGAGGATGAATGATACTTTGTTTAGGAATGAAGAAGTGACCAAGAAGGCCCAAAAAACCTTGAGAGACTATTTTGAGATAAATATGAATACTACAGTGGAAAAAAGAGTGATCTGGGACGCAAGTAAAGCGGTTATGAGAGGATTTCTGATACAACAAAATGCAATTAAGAAGAGAACTCAAAATGAAAAAAAAGATAAAATCCTGGAGAAAATAAATGAAGGAGAGAAGAAACTGAGAGCAAAACCAAAGTCACAGGAGATCCTGAAAGAGATAAAGTTATATCAAGTACAATATATGAAAATGATGAATCAGGAAATAGAATGGAAGATTAAACAGATGAGACAAAATACATTTGAATCGGCAAATAAGCGTGGAAAATTGTTGGCTTGGCAAACGAAAAAAAGACAAAAACTTAACACTATTACGAATTTGGAAGTGGAAGGAAAGAATATACAGAACCCAGTGGAGATCGGAAAGTGCTTCCAGAGGTACTTTAAACAACTATATACACAGGAGAAGCAGAAAGAGATGGACACTGATCGATTTCTGAAAATAAACGGACTACAGAAAATCTCTCAGGAAAGTAAGTTAATGTTGAATTATAAAATAACGGATCAGGAAGTGGAAGGGGCAATACAGAACATGCAATTGGGTAAATCTCCAGGACCGGATGGTTTGACTTCAAGATACTACAGATCTTTGAAAGAATGGTTAATACAACCATTGAAGGAAGTCTGTAATGAAATATTGGAAGGGAAAAGGGCACCAGAGTCGTGGAAGGAAGCTTATATGACACTTATACCGAAAACAGAGACTGAAAAGACACAGCTTAAGAATTACCGCCCCATATCGCTGCTTAATGTGGATTATAAAATTTTTGCAGATATTTTGGCTAAGAGATTAAAAAGGGTGCTTGTAGAAGAAATCCATAAAGATCAAGCGGGCTTTCTCCCGGGCAGACATTTGTCTGACAACACGAGGAACATAATTAATATCTTAGAAAAACTACAAGTGAATATTAATACTTTTTGTTTGATCTTGTGGTGTTTAATGTCACTGGCTTTTGCCGCAATAAAACTTGATGATGATGATGATGATGATGATGATGATGAATACTAAAGCAGTTCTGATATTTGTGGACGCGGAGAAAGCCTTTGATAATATTTCTTGGAGTTTTATGAAGAATTTACAGGGGATAGAGGTAGGTCAAGGTTTTTAAAATGGTATAGGTGCAATTTACTCAGAACAAAAGGCAAAATTAATTGTGAACAATGTAGTGACAGAAGAATTTAAGATTGAGAAAGGAACACAGCAAGGTTGCCCAATCTCTCCATTGCTTTTTATATCGGTCCTGGAGGTTCTGCTAAATATGATTAGAAAGGACCAATTGGTTAAAGGTATACAAGTGGGAGCTAAACAGTACAAACTGAAAGCTTTTGCTGATGATTTGGTATTGATTTTACAGGAGCCAGAATCTAGTACCAAAAGGGTATTGGAATTGATTCAAGAATTTGGTCAGGTAGCAGGTTTTAAGTTGAACAAGACGAAAACTAAGATTTTAGAGAAAAATTTAACTGTGATTGAGAGAGATAAGTTTCAGAAGGAGACAGGATTAACATTGGTTAAGAAAGTGAAATACTTAGGGGTTAACATGACTGCCAAGAATGTGAATTTATTTAAGGATAACTATGAAAAATGCTGGATTGAAGTGAAAAAGGATTTAGAAATATGGTCAAATTTGAAGTTATCATTGTTAGGCCAAATTGCTGTGATAAAAATGAATGTATTGCCAAGGATGCTGTTTTTGTTTCAAACATTGCAAATTCTGGACAAAATGGACTGTTTCAAGAAGTGGCAGAGAGATATCTCTAGATTTGTCTGGCAGGGCAAGAAGCCTCGAATAAAAGTTAAGATATTAACTGACGCTAAAGAAAGAGGTGGATTTGCCCTGCCAGACCTTAAACTTTATTATGAATCAGCCGCATTTTGCTGGCTGAGAGAATGGCTGCTTCTTGAACACACTGATGTGCTGGACTTAGAAAGTTTTAACAATGTATTTGGTTGGCATGCATATTTGTGGTATGACAAGGTTAAAGCACACAAAGCGTTTAAAAACCATATTGTTAGAAAAGCACTGTTTAATGTCTGGATGAGATACAAGGATTTGTTAGAAAATAAAACCCCAAAATGGTTGTCACCAATGGAAGCAAAGGCTCAGAAAAAACTCAATATGGAGGCCAAATGGCCGAAATATTGGGAAATTCTGGAACAAGATGGAGACAGAATAAAACTGCAGAGCTTTGAAAAATTAAAAAATAGAGTGTGAGACTGGCTCCATTACTACCAAATAATGGAGGCATATAATTCGGACAAAAAACTGGGCTTCCAGGTGGAAAAATCAAAATTGGAAACAGAATTGTTAGATCCCAAAACTAAGAATTTGTCAAGAATGTATAACTTGCTGTTGAAATGGAACACTCAGGATGAAACGGTGAAATCTGTTATGATTAAATGGGCACAAGATGTTGGACACAACATTTTGATGGTTGACTGGGAACAGTTATGGACCACAGGTATGAAATTTACGGCATGTAATACCTTAAGAGAGAATTTAATGAAAATGATTTACAGGTGGTACATGACACCAGTCAAGCTTGCAAAAATTTATAATTTACCTGACAATAAATGTTGGAAATGTAATGAGATTGAAGGTACATTCTTTCACCTTTGGTGGACGTGCCCAAGGATTAAGACATTCTGGGAGATGATTTATAATGAAATGAAAAAGGTATTTAAATATACCTTCCTGAAGAAACCAGAGGCCTTTCTCCTGGGCATGGTCGGCCAATTGGTGTCAAAGAAGGATAGAACTTTCTTTATGTATGCAACAACAGCAGCAAGAATACTCATCGCAAAGTATTGGAAGACACAAGATTTACCAACCCGGGAAGAATGGCAGATGAAGTTGATGGACTACATGGAATTGGCGGAAATGACTGGCAGAATCCGAGACCAGGGAGAAGAGTCGGTGAAAGAAGATTGGAAGAAATTTAAAGATTACCTACAGAAATATTGTAAAATTAATGAATGTTAGAAAGATGTTGGAATGAAGTTACATGGCTTTAGCAGAAATGCTATAAAGAATTAAGTACAATAGATTGTAAATGGATTAAAGGAAAGAATAAAGTTAGAATGTGTTAAGATAAATTATAGGACAGAAAATTGAGGAAGATGGAAAGGATTTGCTGAAACAATTAATTGAAGTGGAATACAAAAAAGGGAGGTGCGAGGAGGTCGCTGAAACAAGTAAACGAAAGATAATAATATTGAAAGTATTGGATGTGTTTTTAATTGTTTTTGTCTTGCTTTGTTATGTATATGTAGTGTTTTTGTTTCTGTATTGTATTGTATTGTTATGTTTAATTCTTTTTCTTTTCTTTTTGTAATTTTCAAATTCTTAATAAATATTATTTAAAAAAAACTTTTATATGCCTGTTGCCTTTGTTCATGGAGTTTTCTTGGCAGGGATACTGGAGTGGCTTGCCGGTTCCTGCTCCAGGTGGATCACATTTGGTCAAAACTCTCCACTATGACCTGTCCATCTTGGGTGGCCCTGCACGGCATAGCTCATAGCTTCTCTAAGTTATTCAAGCCCCTTCACCACGGCAAGGCAGTGATCCATGAAGGGGACTGCAAGAAGATCAAACGCACCCATTCTGAAGGAAATCAGCCCTGAGTGCTCACTGGAAGGACAGATCGTGAAGCTGAGGCTCCAATACTTTGGCCACCTCATGAGAAGAGAAGACTCCCTGGAAAAGACCCTGATGTTGGGAAAGATTGAGGGCACAAGGAGAAGGGGACGACAGAGGATGAGATGGTTGGACAGTGTCCTCAAAGCTACAAACATGAGTCTGACCAAACTGTGGGAGGCAGTGGAAGACAGGAGTGCCTGGCGTGCTCTGGTTCATGGGGTCACGAAGAGTCGGACACGACTAAACAACAACATGTGTTTAACTGTTTAGTTCTTTCTAAAATCTCTATATTATCTAACAAGTTGTCATTCATTCTCCACCTGCACAGTGTTAAATCTTTAACTTTCCATTCTATTGCAGTAGCATTGTGATCTGACATCGTCTTAGGTAAAGTTTCTGCTTTCACCACTCCTGTAGTTAATTCTTTCGATATCTAGATTTGGTCTATCAGACTCCAACTTTGATTTGGTTCTGAATAAAATGTAAATTGTTTTGTTAATGGATTTTTCAACATCCATATGTCTACTTGTTCATTGTTCTCTGTTAGAGATGAAAAGAAATTTGGTAATTTGCCCTGGTTTGTACTCATTTTTCCTTGTTGATCTATCCTTTTCTGTAGAATTTACCCCATTGAAATCCCCCATCAATATAATCTTGTGATCCATATATTCCATCAATATTTCCTCTAATTTTTTATACAAATTTGATTTCCTTTCGTTTGGTGCATATATCCCGACTATAATTATTTTCCCCCTTCTATTTGTATCTCTTGGAACTTTGAAGTGTCAGGCATAGCTCTAATGGCTTTAGCCCAAACGTAGCAGAGTTTTCCTGCACAGCGAAGAAGCTAGTTGAGGTGGAATGACTAGTCAGCTAGACTCAGAATAACTATTTACAGGATTTATTAAAAGGAAAAATAAAACCAGCAGAGTTTCTGCATACAAAACAAAGCAAAATAAATCCTTTCTTTCTCTCTCTCTCTTAACCATACACAGCACTTCTTCTCCTAACACACCCACCTAACACAAACTGTGCTAGCATTCCTAGATAACAGAGTTGAGTGCTGGTCGTTAACCAATCAGAGTAAGTAGCTTCTAGGTCAAGCAGACCTTGGCTTTCTTCCAAGAGTAAATTGACACTGCCTTGAGTTAATTGTGTGAAGCCAGAATCTGTAAGTTTTCATGAGAATCAATTAACAGAAACTGAACAGTATCTGTACTCCTATTATTCTACCTTCATTGTCTTTGAATATTTGTTGAGCATTATACTTATTTTTTACATATATAACCACTCTCTTCTTTTGCACATCTGAGGAGATGAATTCATTTCCCAATCTTTTATTCTTTAAGACTATTGTGTCTCTGTGTTACGAGAGTTTCTTTCAAACAAATTATATCTACCGTACTTTTCTCTCTATAACATGCAGATTTTTTCTCCTAAAAAGTAATGGAAAATGTCTGTGCATGTTATTGAGCGAATGTGTGGTCCCTGGAGCTGACCCTCCTGAGCGCAGGGGCAAAAATCAGGCAAAAATCCAATCACGCGCGTCAGGGAGGAGGGAGCTCCGTAAGAGAGGAAGCTGTTATTTTCCTCCATTCTGCCTCAGGGTCTTACTGCCCACCCTCTTCTGTTTCGGTTGCTGTTTGCTCAAATGGAACAAAGAGCAGGCAAATCCCCTCCCCTCCAGGCAACCCCTCCCCTCCAGGCAAGCAGAGAGGAAAGGAAAGGATTGCGTCCTAATTCCTCTCCGTGCTCCGGTGCTGCTGCATCCAGGGAAGCATTTTAGGGACTCGCAGGCAGCCGGAAAACATGCAGGTGGGAGAGAGAGAGAGAGAGAGAGAGAGAGAGAGAGAGGAGAGGGCTGGCTTGGGTGGGTGTGTGGGTGTGTGTGGGGGAAACTTTTGCCTTCCCTCCCTCCCGTTAAACCCCTCTCCTGCATTCTTAGCCAGCTGCTTCTCTGCACACCCCTCTCCTGCTCCTTGTCCCTTCTGTGTTTTTCCTTCCCTCCCCACTTAAAACGTGGTTACAAAGCACGGATCCACATGGATTCTCAGGATCTTTGCATTGGGTCACCACAAATTCACCATCAGATTACATAGCATGTCCATGGCTACAGCCTGCACCAAACAAATCACGCACCCACTGTTGCCTGGGGCCACAATGGTGCAAAAACGTGGTTACAAAGCACAGATCCACAGGGATTCTCAGGATTTTTGCATTGGGCTACCCCAAACTCACCATCAGATCACATGTCTGTGGCCACAGCATGAGGCACAAAAATGATACATCCACTGTTTCATTCAGAATTCCCCCCCCCTTGTTTTCCTCCTCTAAAAACGATGTGTGTGTTATGGTCAGGTGCATGTTATAGAGCGAAAAATACGGTACTTTTTTTTAATAACACATGTCCAATTTTATTTCTTTAAGCTTTATTGTTCATGCCATTTACATTCCATGATATTGCTTTTATTGTCATTTTAAATTTATTTAATTGAATATATTTTTATTTTGTTGTTTAAAATTATTTTTCTCCCTCTCTTCCCTCTTGTTCTTGTTTGTCTTCTTCACTTTCCTGTTCCACTCCCTCTATCTTCCCCAGCTCTTTATATCTCCTCCCAAATTTCTGCATTTCTTGTACTGTCTTAATTTTAAATTTCTTATCTTTATAATAAAATGACACTCCTTCTGGATATTCCCATCGGAACCTTATTTTGTTAGTATTTAGATTTTTAGTCAATTCCTTAAATACATTTATCTTGAGAAAAAAACGATTTGGGATGTCCTTAAACACCACAATTGTTTTACCATCTATGACCAATTGTTTTTCTCGGCTTTTTCTCAAAATGGTATTTCTTACGTCTATCAAGCTGAGAGTTGCTAAACAGTCTCCTGGATATTTTTTAGCTCTCGCTTGGGGTGAGGTGACTTTTATTCTAAAGGCATTAATTATCATGTAATCTATCTCCTCCTCCTTCATTTCTAACAGTTTAGCAATTTCTATAATTAACCTCTCTCACACATTCTCTCCGTCCATCTCTGGAAGACCTCAAAACTTCAAATTCTGTGCTTTTTGGTTCATTTCAAGGAAAGCTAAATTGTCCAATGTAGTCTCCTGTATTTTGGAGAGTTCTTCTATTTGCCCTTTCAATTTCTCTCCTTTTTTATTTTCTCTCACTTCTTTTATACTCGCTTCAATTGTTCCTGTTTGGATCTTTACTTTCAATTCCTAAATCTGTTGCTACTTCCGCTAGCTTATTTCCAATATTCTTTTCACTTTCCTTTACTTCTCTCCTACTCTCTTTTATCTCAGCCAGTATTTTTGCAAAATCTCCCTCCCCTTCCATTTCAACTTTTGATGACCTACTCTCTCCTGGTGTTGTTACTTTTAATCCTTTACGCTCCATGTTTCCTTTAGGTTAGTGGTTTTTTAAAAAATATTGTTTCATATATCCCCACTAGGGGTCGTTACCTTGTTAGCCAATAAACTCAATAAACTTGTTCTCTTAGCTGCTATTCCCCCTTCCACCAGCGGGTGTCTCTGATCTCCTTTCCTTAACTTCCTCTTAAGTACCTTTTTTAAACATTCCTTCCTCCTTATCGTCTAGATTGTTTCCTTATATTGAATCTCCCCGCTTAGAAAACGCTACACATAATTAAATACCCAAGAACATACATAATAATCACCAATTTGTCAGGTTACAATCTGACTGTATCTAACCCCATATATCCCCCCGGTAGTTCGTCTCCTCCAAGTCCCGAAGAGATCCTCTTTTTTAAAAAATAAAATAAAAAGACATCGAGCACCTCGCCCTCTAAGATCTTCTCTCTTCCCTCAATCTTCAGCCTCTTATTCAGTTTCCATTTACAACCTCCGACTGAGGCAGTGGCGGGGGGGGGGGGATGGACGTTGCACATTCACTGGTTCAGTAC
The DNA here is from genome assembly GCF_964106915.1 of Podarcis gaigeae. Lineage (NCBI taxonomy): Eukaryota > Metazoa > Chordata > Lepidosauria > Squamata > Lacertidae > Podarcis > Podarcis gaigeae. The sequence goes on along the minus strand of NC_139695.1, from coordinate 15,998,984 downwards.
CTTCAGTACGGTCTTTACAATGTTTTCAACAATGGTTGACATTGCTGCTGCTGCTGCTGCTCTCGTGAGTGCTGGGAAGACTGCTCCCTCTCTTGCAAACTCCATCGGGCCTAGGGGGCGGGGCCTGCTCTCACCACTACAGTTTAGAGGCCTGAGCAGCTCCCTGCAGAAAGGGACAAAAATGGTTTTAAATGTTTTAAGTGCTTTTAATTTGCTGCACCTTAAATGGTGGTTTTTTTTAAATAATATTATTTTATTTTATTATTTTATTTCTGCTTGGGGTGGGATAAGTATTTAGTCAGGTAGTGAGTAGTTTAATTTGACATAATTGTTTATTGCTTTGTTTTTATTAATTTATTATTCTGTTAAGTTACTATATAGTTTGTATTTTGCTTTTTAAGGGGAAGGGTCAGGGCTGCCTGGGAGTGGGCCTCAGCCAACAGAATGGCTGGGGCAGGTTCCACAGGGGGGGATGTATTGGGACACCCGATCTCAGTGATCACGGGCAGGAGGAGGAGTTAGGCTAAGACCAGACCATGTCATTACCGAGGAGGCAGGTTTAGTTGTTGTTTGAGGACTATCCCTGCCTCCAGGTCTGGTGCTGACAGGAAGGATACAGGAATCAGCAAGGGAAACCCACATGACCGGAAAGTGTTGCTGTGCAATGCCAGATCAATGATGAATAAAACCACTGCCATCCACGACCTGATTGTGGATGGAAGTCTTGACCTGGCATGTGAGACAGAGACCTGGTTGGATGAAGCAGATGGGCCTGTCCTTGCCGCTGCTTGCCCACCAGGTTTCTCTTACGCACAGCAACCCAGGTCATGTGGGCGGGGAGGGGGGGTTGCAGTGATTTTTAGGAAGTAATTGGTCTGCACTAGGCATCCTATTGGGAAGACCCAGTTTTCTGAGTGCATGTTCTGGAAGTTGGGCAATAGGGGCAGTACAGGATTCCTATTGGTGTATCGACCTCCCCGCTGCACCAAGGATTCCCTGCCCGAGCTGCTTCAGCTCGTGGTGGATATGTTCCTGGAGACACCTAGCTTGGTTGTCCTGGGGGATTTTAACATCCATGCCGACACGACCTTACAAGGGGCTGCTCGGGACTTCGTGGAAAGCATGGCCTCCATGGGGCTGTCCCTGAATAAGTTTGGCCCAACTCATGCCTTAGACTTGGTGTTTACCTCTACGGATGTTGGTGATCTGACACTAACTAAAAGTGAAATAAAAGAAGTGCCATGGTCAGATCACTTCCTGGTGCAACTGGACTTCTCCACGACCCTTCCCCTCTGCAGGGAGGTGGGACCGATTCGGATAGTCCGCCCCCGCCACTTAATGGATCCAATTGGCTTCCAGAGAGTGGTAGGGGATGTTTTATCCCAAGTTGATGGCCTTTCAGCTGATTCCCTGGTGGCCTGCTGGAATGCAGAGTTAACCAGGGCTATTGACTGTCTGGCTCCGAAGCGCCCTCTCTGATTGCATGGAGCCCGAACAGCCCCATGGTTTTCCCCAGAGCTGAGGGCGATGAAACAATCATTGAGACGGCTAGAGCACCGGTGGCGGAAAACTCATTCTGAATCAGACCAGACACGGGCTAGAGCTCAACGTCGAGCCTACCAAGTTGCAATGGAGACGGCAAAGAGGGCCTTCTTCGCCACCTCCATTGCATCTGCAGAAAACAGCAGCAGGAGACTTTTTCAGGTGGTTCGCAATCTATCGGAACCACCTGTACCACTGGGGCCTGGTAGGGACCCCAAGATCTCCTGCAATGCTTTTGCAAAGTTTTTTGCAGATAAAGTCACTCAGATTCAGAGGGAGGTAGACTCCACCGTGGGAGCAGGGCCAGGGCGGGAGAGTGCTAGAGTTCTGTCTAGTCCTGTTACATGGGATCAATTCCAATCTGTTACCTCCAAGGATGTGGACAGGCTGCTTGGACAAGTGAAACCGACCACCTGTCTCCTTGATCCTTGCCCATCCTGGCTGATAAAAGCGAGCTAGGAAGGGCTGGACGATGGGCTCTGCGGGGTGGTGAATGTTTCCCTCTGTGAGGGAGCCTTCCTAGACCTGCTGAAAGAGGCGGTCATTAAACCGCTTCTTAAAAAAACATCTTTAGACCCGGCCAATTTGGCCAACTATCGCCCAGTCTCAAATCTACCATTCTTGGGCAAGGTGATTGAGCGCGTGGTTGCTGAACAACTCCAAGCACGCCTGGAGGATGAGGACCATTTGGATCCCTTCCAATTGGGATTCAGGCCTCACCATGGGACTGAAACTGCCTTGGTCGCGCTGGTTGATGATCTCCGGCGGGCTAGGGACAAGGGTGAGAGCTGTTTCCTAGTTCTGCTGGATCTCTCAGCGGCTTTTGACACCATCGACCATAACATCCTTCTGGGGACTTCCGGGTTGGCGCCATCGTTTAACGGTGGATTCCCTCCGAGCTCCGGAGGGAATCAGCTCTGCAGAGACTGGGTCTTACCGCTGCGGCGACGCGGGGTCCCTTAAAATCACAGGCGTAGAAGCCTGTGAGCGTAGTGACTCGGCGGGCACCATTTGCGCCCCCCCAATCCGTGAAGGAGCCTTTTTAAAGGCTTCGGAACGGGGACGGGGTGCGGCGCGGTGCTGAGAGTACTCCTTCATCTGCGGAGTGAAGCCGCGAGCCATTATTGGAGAGCGCTGACTTTTTCCTTGGAACATTTGGACTCTAAAACATCAACCCGTGAGTAATACGGAAATTGGAATCTTAAAGAAAAAATTTTGCGGATCAGGAACGAGCGGGGAAGGGTTAAAAAGGAAGTCCACCCCCCCTCTTTGTAAACAATTTAAAGCAAAGGACCTGCTAGCTAAGGTCGAGAGAATCTTTTCTTTTTTTAGTAAAAGACTTTAATTTCACGGTTTAGACATTATAAGAATTTTTGCTGGAGGATAAAAAGATTAATTTTGGGAGCTGAAGTTTCACCCCCCCCCCCCCAGACCCGGGAGTGTCCCACGAGAGAGCCTGTTGATGAAAGACTGGAAAGTTTGACAGCTGTCAAGTTGGCTGTCGAGACGGAAAAGGAGAACCTAGTTTTTGTTGCTTCTGTTGGTTAATTTGTAATAATTTGTTGAAAATAAGGAAGGGCTGATACAAAATAATCTGACTTTTGGACTTGAGCTGAAGGGAATACTAAGGAACTAAAATCCCCCTAGAGGGGTTTAGTGACATTACAGGAATGGCTGGAGGAAGGAAAATCCAGGATGAATTGGACAGAGCATTTGTTCTCTTGGGAAAGTTACAAGGCCAATCTGATGTTTTGGCTACGAATGTTACAGCTCTGGATTTAGCAGTAAAGAACATTGTTGAACCTGATAAGGACTTGAAACAAGGAGCCTATCCAATTGAACAAATAGAGAAAACGGAGAGCTTTGACAATATGGAGCAGGTGACAGATGTTGTCCCTGAAGAAAAGGAAGGAGGAGCTGAAACTTTGCAGAAGTTAAAGGAGAGCAACATTTTGAAGCCTGACATGATGACAAAAAAGGAAAATAAAAATCTGATGTGGAGAGCCTGGCCTGAACTGGAGGTGGAAGCTGGAGCCTGGGGGACATTTGGACTTGAAAGGAGTATAAAACAAGATTTGAAGTACCCCATAAGCTTTATCCCTAAAAATGGAGGTCTGGCTGGTAGAAATATGGATCCTGTTGGGCCAGAGCTTCTTCGAGATTTGGATCCTGTTGGGCTGGAGCTTCTTCGAGATTTGGAGTTTAACATTAAAGACTACCAAAAAGACCGGCAGAGAGGAACTGAGAGAGAATTGAGAGCCTCGGACGTGAGATCTCCAGGCTAAACACTTGTGCTGGTCCCGGGGGGAAGGTACCGTTACCGTAGACAGAGTTCACAAGATGAGAGGCGAGGTCCAAAACAGGGAGCCGGGCGGGGAACAGGAACGCTGGAAGGTCCGAAGCTGGGAGCCGGGCGGGAACAGGAATGCTGGAAGGTCAGAAGCAGGAGGCCGGGCAGGGAACAGGAACGCTGGAAGGTAAGGAGCAGGAGGCCGGGCAGGGAACAGGAACACTGGAAGGTCTGAAGCCAACAACGACGTTGCTCCCGCAACCTGGGACCGGGCTGACTGACCTTTATCTTCTTCTAAGGCCAGGGGCGGTCCCGGCCCCCAGGAGCCCCGCCTCCCCTGGCCTTAAGGCGAGCACTCCTCCTGGGAGAAACCAGTTCCCTTCGCCTCTCTGCCCTAAGCCTCTGCAGTTCAGGAGAGGCCGAAGGGTTACTAGGCCCCGGAGGAGGCTCACCTGTAGACACTGAGTCCTCAAGCACCTCTGGGGCCAGAATGGTTTCACCTGGTGCCTGCTCCTGAGGATCTGACACAGGTGCAGGCTCCTCAGAATCTAGGCCTTGCCCCAGTTCAGCCGGCCCTGGAGGCGGGGACTTCTGTGCAGGCTGGGATTCCTCTGGTTCAGCCTCTGAATCGGAATCCCAGGCCATCACAACACTATATTGAGACTGATGGATTTTTGTTGAGGACTGAAACCGGGAAAAGGGTGGGTGGAGTTTGGGAATCCAAAGGGTATATAAATATAGTTTGTTTTATTTTTACTTTGCTTTGCTATTGGTATGGAAATTGGGAAAGACGTGGAAGGGAAATTTTGGTCGATTTTAGGAAAATGTTTAAAATGTTTAAGAAAAAATAATGAGGTATTGTCAGGACTGCCGCTAGGTCCCAGCTCACAGAGGACCAACGCCCAGTGGATATTATATACAAAAGTCTTTATTGAAGTTTAGTTTCCATTTCCAAGCTCTGGGCGCGCAGGCCCACGTCTTAACGCTAGACCGGCTAAGTCCCCTCTGACTCACTGCTCCACCCACACCAGTTTAAGATTCTAGCCCGGCTCCACCTCTTGCGCTGCTCTTTCCTGCGTTGGGTCCTTCTGCCCTCTGGGGTTCCCTCCTTCCTGGACTCCTCTGACGCGGAGCCTCCTGAGTCTTGCCCCTCCCTCCGGCGGGCTTTAGGACCTGGCTCCCTTCCCGGGCTCCCCGCTGTGCCGCGCTCCTGTACATTTGAACTTGGCGCGCGCGCCCAGCCGGTGACTTTCCTTCTGACCGTTTCCCCGCTTCCTGATGTGGGTGTTGCCAAACCTGACTCCTCTCCTCCCTCTGGTGGTGAGGACACTGGTCCCGACTCCTGGGACTCCCCCTCCCCACTGCGCTCTGGTGGAGACGCTGGCCCTGATCTCCAGCTGCTGCTCAGGGACTCCCCGCTGGCCCCTCCCTCTTGAGGTTTCTCCCTTGGAATCTCCCTTGCTCTGGCCACCGGCGCTCCCTTCTGTGAGTCCTCCGATTCGCTAGAGAGGCTTGTGGAATAACTCTGGCCACTGTCACTGCCTGCGCCCCCCTCGTACTCCTCCTCCTCACTCTCCATTTGCTCCCCCTCCTGTGTCTCTCCTTCTGAACCCCTGACAGGTATAAATATTGATGTGTAAATTTGGTTAAGTTAAAATTGATCTTTTTTAAAATGGCTAAATTAAATGAAAATAAGGTTTGTAAATATAAATTGAGGAAATGGAAGAAAGAAGAAAAATAAAATAATAATATGTTAGAATAAATTAAATTAAGTTAAAATGGAGAAGTAAATTAAGGATTTGCTGAGCCAATAATTTAAATTGGAATACAAGAAGGGGAGGTGTGAGGAGGTCTGAGAAACAAGTTAAAAGAAAGTAAGTATTTGAACTTTCGGGTGTTTTTAATTGTTTTTATTTTTAAGTTTTGTATTTTTGTATTTTTTGTTTATTTTTGTCTTTGTTGTTATATGTGTTGTTCTTTTTTGAAAATGCTAATAAATATTCATTTTTTAAAAAAGACCATAACATCCTTCCCTGGTCCTGAATGGGGTAACTGTGCCCCTGAAGGACCAGGTGTGCAGCCTGGGAGTCATTTTGGACTCACAGCTGTCCATGGAGGCGCAGGTTAATTCTGTGTCCAGGGCAGCTGTCTACCAGCTCCATCTGCTACGCAGGCTAAGACCCTACCTGCCCGCGGACTGTCTACTGCAACGCGCTCTACGTGGGGCTACCTTTGAAGGTGACCCGGAAACTCCAATTAATCCAGAATGTGGCAGTGTTGGTGCTGACCTTTAAAGCCCTAAACGGCCTCGGTCCTGTATACCTGAAGGAGCGTCTCCACCCCAATCGTTCAACCCAGACACTGAGATCTAGCGCCGAGGGCCTTCTGGTGGTTCCCTCTTTGCGAGAAGTGAGGTTACAGGGAACCAGACAGAGGGCCTTCTCGGTAGTGGTGCCCACCCTTTAGAACGCCCTCTCTTCAGATGTGAAGGAAATAAGCAGCTATCCTATCTTTAAAAGACATCTTAAGGCAGCCCTGTTCAGGGAAGTTTTTAATATTTAACGCTGTACTGTTTTTAACACTTGATTGGGAGCCGCCCAGAGTGGCTGGGGAAACTCAGCCAGATGGGCGGGGTATAAATAATTATTTTATTTTATTATTATTATTATTATTACTATTATTATTATTATTATTGGGAGAGGGTAAACCCTTACCCAAAGTGATATTCCGAAAACTGAGCAGCGGATACAAAGTTCCAAACCTCTCTCGGTTACGCTGAGATTCTTGGGCATTTGAAACATTGTCTTAAGTCCCACAGTCAAATTTATTTTATCCACCTTCTGTCTATGCCTCCTTTTCCACCTTAGGGTACTGAGACTCTTTCCCCCTTATTACTCACTCAGTAGATCTTATAGTATGCTGGCTCACTCATAACGATCTTTTCATGCGTCATTTTCTCCACCAGCATCAGGTAGGATTTCCTTAGTTTCCATGTTTGGAGCAACTTTCCGGACCTCCTTAATACTTCTGCTTCTGTTCTGATTTTTCCTTTTGTTTCTTTAGAGTCCGGAGTTAAATTTTATGCCTCGGAATGCTTCACCGCTTCTCATTCGGAGCTTGTGGCATTGCTTTGCGGGTCTAGAATGGATCCTAGCGTTCATGTCTGCAATCTTGCCTCCTTCCCAAACCCCTGTGGGTTTGGCACACATTCCTGCATAAATTTCAGCAGGATATCCGTGAGTTTGAGAATGTCCACATGGTTAGACCCTGCTCCATAGGCGGGAAACAGCACCCTTTCCACAGTTTCTCCATTTGCAGCCACATCAGACAGGTCCAACAGGGTCTTTTGCTCTCTTTTATTCCTCTGTTGCCCTGCAGGGAGATGTGGGGTAATCCTTAGTCCTGGGATGATATATGCCACAAAGCAAGATCCAGACATGTGAGGGCTAATCCAGGTATACACTCGATGCCCACAGATCCAGAACAAACCATTGAGGAAGGAGTCCATCCTTCTGGAAGCAAAGGCTTGGAGAAGCATGGCGTTGAGGTAATCTGGCTGCCACTTGGCAGGGTGGCCCACGGCCTCCTTCAATGTGCTGGTGAGGTCTGGGTAAGTCCTAGACTGAGTGTTGTTAGAGGCAGTCACTTGCCCTGTGATCAAGATGTCAAGGTTGATGTCACAGGTGCTTTACCCAACAGGGGTTCCCTCCCCTGCGAAGAGGTGGCAGAGGGGTCCCTTTTGTGGGTTCCGTCAAGTACAGGTATTGATGGGTAAGGTTCAGGGCTGTCAGGTTCCAGGAAGTGATGTCCCCAGTGGAGTATTGGTCCAAGGTCACAGCCACTGCTACCAAGGGCAGGCCTTGCTTCTGGTGATTTGGTGTCTGAGCACAGATCCAGCAGTTGGGGTAAGGAGCTTCTCTGGCCACCTTGCTCAACAGTCGGATATTTCCTCCTTGCCCCAGGAGCAAAGATCTTGCTCTGGGTACAAATGGGTTGGGCCAACATGCCTCGGTGCAGTGCCTAGGGGATGCAGAGGGTCATTGATTTTCAGAAGTCTCATGTCCTTGGTGACCCCCCCCCCCGCCCCACACCTCTGAGGCCCAGTGTGGTCCCACTCGGGGTTTTGTGCAGCCCCTGCGGAGTGAAGCCAGCCTTCCAGGTATTCTGGCCCTTCCCAGTCGTTGGTTACTCCAATGTCCCAGAGGCAACAAAATCGCCGTAGGCAGGAACTTCCGGGTTGGCGCCTCCAGACAATGGCGGAATTCCTCTGATCGGGAGGAATTTGCTTCGTGGCAAAGGCGGGGACCCACAAAAATCACAGGCGGGAGAAGCCTGTGAATGTGAGATTCGGCTGGCACCTTTTGCACCTCCCCTACTCGCGGGGAAACCCGGTTTCGGGGATCCAGAGCGACGTGGGGTGAGTGGCGCGGTGCTTTGAATCGACTGCTTTTTTCATGGAGTGAAGCCGCATTGCTGTTGCCGGAGAGCGCTGACTTTTTCCTGTGGACAATTTGATTTTAAAACAACTACCCATGAGTAGAATGGAAAATTGGATTCTTAAACGTCTTAATTTGGCACCAAAATGGGGAAGTTTCAAACAGGAAGTCCGCCTTCCCCTTTTGTAAATAGACTGAAGCAAAGAGGCTGCAAACTAAAGTCTTGGAAAGCCTTTCGTAAAGGATTAAACTTCCATCGGCTAAAATTATTAACCCCCCCTTGGAAGCAGGAGAAGAGGGGGAAAATTTTGGATCGTGTAAGCCTGCAGGAGAGAGTGAAGAATGTCAAATTACCACCGCTCCGTACCTGGAAACGGGCTGCTAGTAAGACACGTTTTGGAAATGCTTATTGACTGTGAATAGATCGTTCGTTGACAGCTAGTTAAATAAGAGAAATACATTGTTTCCATTGTCTCCTTCTGCGTTTTAAAAGGAGTAAAAGTAACTGAAAATTGAAACTAACTTTATTGTTTGAACTGTGCTTAAAAGGATTGATACAAATAGAAGTTTTTCCCCCTAGAGGAAGCCTTTGAAATTGTTACAAGAGCTGAGCTGGGGGAATTCTCCAGCTGCAAGATAAAATACTGTGAGAATCTGGGACTGACCTTGGAGCGCTAAGAATGTTGACAGAAGAAGCCTTAGTGGTTGCATTATGTAAGATAAATAACTCATTGGAACAGCTCCATAAGAAGATGGATGTCATTGTTGGGAAATTCAAGCCCATATCAGCAGGAACTGGCAACAATCCCAGGCACCCGGCTTGATTCCCTGTTGACCTCCCTGGTTGCATTCCCCAGCAAGCGCAGGCTATGTCTCAATCGGCGATTCTTCTCAAACGTGAGAAGAACACACCCTCTTTCCTGCCCCCCCCCCCCCGGCAGGGGAAAGAGATAGACAGAAACGTATTTACATGCCTTTATTTCTGTCTTTGCAGCGTTACAAAAAACATGACTGCTCTCTTCAAACTCCAGCAGTGTTGTAACAAACACTTCCTGTACTTCCTGTACAGCTCATATTACACTCTGAGCTAATTCCGGTGCTTCGCACTGTGAACTGACTGTCCCTTTGTTTCCCACGGGCAGTCTCAACATTCCCATCATGTTTACTTTTCAAGCTAGCACTTTGCAGCCGCATTGCTTCAATATCGTAACATACTCCCCCATATGAATCGATGTGCGCTGCGAACATAGCTTGATCCAGAGAAGAAAACAAACAGTTGTTATACATATAACACTCCCCTGTTGTTTCAGTTCCATCCTTGGAACTACCCGCCACTGGTTTCCCCAATGTACCTCTCTGGTTCTCTGACTTCCAAGGAATGAGTGCATCTGCATTACCTTTGCTAGGGAATGTAGTGTTACGCTTAGCAACTCCCTGTTGTGTCTTTGTCTCTGACTTAGACACAGCTTCAACCTGTCTTGAGTTGTCAACAATCGTAACACATGCAACAGCTGAGTTAGCAAACTCTTTTGAATACCTCTTGGGTGGTACACCCTTTGTAACTCTCTCGGACCTGCGTATGAGGTGCTGATCCTCTCTGCTCACTGGTTCAGTCTTAGGACTCTTCGGAGAACCAGTTCCAATAGTAAACAGTGGTTCATCCTCCACCTGTGAAGGTCTAGCCATTGTGTGAGATTTCCTCTCAATGACTGTGTCAACTGAGCTCTTTGAGCTATCACTGTCACTCTCAGTACCACTGTAGTCAGTAAAATCATCATCACCATCTTAATTGTCCTCAGTGGGAAATGTGTGAACAATTACTCTCTCCTGTTCAGGAGCGCACTCTAGAAATTTTGTGAGAATCACCTGACCAGATCCAGACAAATTTACTCTGTAGAGACCCTTTTCATAACCCACAAAAATGCCTCTGGCATTCTTTACTCCACCTGGAGCTTCAGTCCTGACTTGGGACCCAAAAACCTTAAAATGGGCTACAGAAGGTTTTCTGTGAAATAGTTTTTCAAAAGGAGAACATCCTAAACCTTTTGAAACCTTTCTCAACCACGAGTAACAAAAACACAATAGCGATTCCGCCCAATACTCATGTGGCAAATGTGAACTCAGCAATTGTGCCTTCATGCCATTTTGCAATTCTTTGTTCACTTGCACACAGACACTATTTTGTTCCATACTCCTGCAGAAACAGCAGTCTTGTGCCTTATCCCTTTCTTATCCAGGAAACCCTGAAAATCCTGTAAAAGAAAAACTGGCTTTTCATCTGTGAAAAGACAATCAATGTTAGCATCATGAACAGTCTTAACCTTGTCACAAAACTCTTTAAACCTTTCTAAGGCTTCTTGTGGTTTCTGCAATATGTATATCCACACATAATGAGTGAAATAATCCACACACACAAGATAATATCTTGCATTGCCTCTAGATAGTGCTAGAGGACCAATCACATCAGCATACACTCGCTGAAATGCACTGTTAACTTTGGTCGCCTTCTGGACGTTCCTCGCCATACCTGCAAGAGAAATCATGTTAGATTCAGATGCATTACAATTTATGCAATCACTTTGATCAAAAGTCAACAAATACAGTCCATCTTTCTCTCTGGCAGAAAGATACAGCTCTCCATCTTTGAAGATTTTGCAGCTTTCTCTATCATAGGACAAAGTCAGTCCTTTCTTTGTGATCTGCGAAACACTCAGCAGATTGAACTTTAAATCAGGAACCAAATACACATTGTTAAAAGTCAAGTTCAGACTTTCAAGATACACAGTTCCAAACCCGGTCGCTTCCAGCTCCTGGCCATTGGCCTGTCTCACAATGAAGCTTTGCTTCTTAAACGTTGAAAACAGTCCTTGGCATGACGTCATGTGTTGCGTGCAACCAGTGTCCAAAACAAAAGCGTTCTCCATTGAAAATGCGGCTTTTATTGACAGCAATGCCTTTGCAGGTTTCTTTTTTTATATATATAATTTTTATTAAATTTTCTTTTACAAATTATTCAACACAATCTTATTCTCATATTTTACAATTTTTGAACTTCCACCAGCTCCTCCACCAATCATCCATATTTCTTATTCATTACGCATTTTTCATGTCTTGTATTGCCAGTTAATAGTAACTTAACACTTCTGTTTTTCTTTTACAGTACATCTTTAACAATCACAAAGCCTCTTTAAAACCGATTAACGTTGTCTGTACATCACATCTATTTTCCAGATAATCCGTGAACTTTCCCCAGTCCTCGATGAATTTGTGGTCTTTTTGATATCTAATTTTCCCAGTCATTTTGTCCAATTCTGCGTAATCCATAAGTTTCATTCTCCACTCTTCAAGTGTCGGTAGATCCTCTTGTTTCCATTTTTGGGCCATTAAGGTTCTTGCCGCTGTTACTGCATATTGAAAAAGTTTATAATCCCTTCTGATAATCTCTCTTCCTGTTATTCCTAGCAAAAAGGCTTCTGGCTTTTTTACAAATGTATATTTAAACATCTTTTTCAATTCGTTATATATCATTTCCCAGAAACCCTTAACCTTCTTGCATTCCCACCACATATGATAAAATGATCCTTCTTTTTCTTTACATTTCCAACACTTATTGCATGTCTTATACATTTTTGCTAACTTAACCGGTGTAATGTACCATCTATATACCATTTTCATGATATTTTCTTTTATAGCCGCACATGCAGTAAATTTCATATTTTCATTCCATACTTTTTCCCAGTCTGTCAATTGTATATTATAACCAAAGTCCCTGGCCCAATGTATCATAACCGATTTAACCTCCTTGTCCTTCGTTTGCCATTCCAGTAAAATTTTGTACATTTTTGACATTATCTTAATGTCATTATTTATTATCTCTGTTTGAAATTTCGATTCTTTTTCTGAATATGCCCTCTCTTTTAATTCCATTTTAAACATTTCATTTACCTGAAAGTAGTGTAACCAATCAAACACATAGTCTTTTACTTGTTCATATGGCTTCATTATCCATTCCCCCCCCCCCACACCTTTGGTTACCAAGTCTCCATAAGTAATCCAGTCTCCTCTCATATTAATTTTCTTTACACTCATTACCTCTAATGGAGACAACCAATGTAGGACTTTAGGTTCCAATATGTACCTATCCCAAATTTCTAGTAAGGAGCTCCTGAAAATATGATTCTCAAAACCTTTGTGGCTTTTCTTCTTCTCCAACCATAAATAGGCGTGCCATCCAAATCTGTTATCAAAACCTTCCAAGTCTAATAACTTATTTTTATCCAATCCCTTAACCAACAGAGACAAGACGCTTCATAGTATAGTTTCAGATCTGGCAGGGCAAAACCACCTCTTTCTTTGGCATCTGTTAGTAACTTAAATTTTATTCTTGGCTTCTTGCCCTGCCAGATATATCTTGAAATCATTCTTTGCCACTCCATGAAGATCTTTGTCCCCTTAATTATAGGAATCATTTGAAACAAAAATAACATCTTTGGAAGCATGCACATTTTAATCGTTGAGATTCTACCCCAAAAGGTGAGTTTCATTCTGCCCCAAACTTCCAAATCTTTCTTAATTCCATTCCACACCGGTATGTAATTGTTTTGAAATAAGTCGATATTTTTGGGGTTAGCCAAATTCCCAGATATTTAACCTTCTTAGCCACTTCAATTTCTGTTGTTCTCTGGATATCTTCTACTAAAGTCTGATCCATATTCTTCACCATTACTTTGGTTTTTTTCTTGTTTAATATAAACCCGGCCACCTTACCGAATTGCTCAATCTCCTTTAAAACTTCATTTAAACTGTTTTCAGGGTCTTCCATCGTTATTACCAGGTCATCGGCAAAGGCTTTAACTTTACATTCGTTTCGACCTACTGTCACCCAATGCCTTTGCAGGTTTCATCTGGGACTTAGTACGACTTTTGCCTGACGCCTCAGGCTTTGCAGAGCTCCCCTTAGCTCCTTTCTGTTGACGTGGCTTCTTACAGCTCCGCTGAAGATGTCCAGTCTGTCCACAATTGAAACAACGGACAACGTTCAAAGCAACAGTCTGTTCTTCACTTGCACTAGCAGTGGGGGTGTCAGAACTCCGAATTTCTCTCCCCCTGTCTTTGACATCTATTGCAGCAAGTCTGTCTCTCTCATTGAGAATCACGGCACAAATTCTCTCCGCCGTTAGATCTCTGGCAGGTAGAGAACCCAGCTGACTTGCAACCGTTTTATAAGTCTGATTAAGGCTGTTAATAATCATGAAACAGAATATCTCTTCCTGTAGAGGAAAATTGCGTTGCGCCATCTGCTGGCGTAAGAATTTCATTTCTGTCAGATGCGCTTGCACATCTCCATCAGGCGCTAGCCTAAGATTGGTCAGCTTTTCAAAATGCAGCAATGCTGAAGAACCAGCATCTCTTTGATGTATTCTACGCAGCATTTGCCAAATCTCACACGCGTATTCCAAATCCCCAATATGCACAAGTTGATCATCCGAGACACACAGAATTATGGCCGTCCTGGCTTTCACATTCTGTGAATTCCAACCTGGTGTTGGTGCAGGAGGGATGGGGTTATCAATCACCCCAAAAATCCTCTGATTCTGAAGCAGGGCTTTCATCTTTACAGACCATGAGGCATAATTGTCATTAGTCAGCGGAGGTAGGTAAGGTAAGCCTCCCCCCTTCTTGGTATCCATTTTGAATCCAAGTCTGAGCTCTCACTCTCGAGCCTCTAAAATCCAATAGCTGGCTGTTTACTCTTTGCACCTGGCAGCTAAACGCAGGCTGCTTTGGAAAGTCCCTCCAAGAGCAGTGAGATAGCAGACAAACAAACGCTGTTTTCCCAGTGTTTTCCCAGCCTTTAACACTGTCAGCCGTGTTGGCTAGTAACTTTCCACTTTCTTTTCAAGCTAACTATCTCTGAAGTAGCTGAAAAGACTGACTTCTCGTTGCTTAGCAACTGGACATTCCAGGCTTTGAGCAGCAAACCGTTATCAGTCCCAAGAATGCGAAGAATTTGGCTGTCTCTCAGTGCTGTTTTTCTATCCAAAAAACAGCTTTTGTGAACCAGAGAAGAATCAATCTGCGTCCACTCTTTTAGCCCTTAAATCAGCATACCTTGGGGGTTCCGTAGCTCCTTGCTTATCAGCAAAAACGTCTGCTTCGGTGTTCAGCCGTTCGTTGTAGCCTCCATCCACACGCTACCACAAACTCCTTTATCTCCTTGCAGAGGATGAATACGATCCATCAACCTCTTTAGCTGCTTTCATGGATCGATGCCATCGGCTCCGTGCTACCAGATGTTGGGAAATTCAAGCCCATATCAGCAGGAACTGGCAACAATCCCAGGCACCCGGCTTGATTCCCTGTTGACCTCCTTGGCTGCATTCCCCAGCAAGCGCAGGCTAGGTCTCGATCGGCGATTCTTCTCAAACGTGAGAAGAACACACCCTCTTTCCTGCCCCCCCCCCCCGGCAGGGGAAAGAGATAGACAGAAACGTATTTACATGCCTTTATTTCTGTCTTTGCAGCGTTACAAAAAACATGACTGCTCTCTTCAAACTCCAGCAGTGTTGTAACAAACACTTCCTGTACTTCCTGTACAGCTCATATTACACTCTGAGCTAATTCCGGTGCTTCGCACTGTGAACTGACTGTCCCTCTGTTTCCCACGGGCAGTCTCAACATTCCCATCATGTTTACTTTTCAAGCTAGCACTTTGCAGCCGCGTTGCTTCAATATCGTAACAGTCATGACTATAAAAATTGATATCTTGGGACAAAAAGTGATTAATTTGGGACAAAACGGGAACATTATTACAGAAACTACTCAGGAATCGATACAGGGATCTACTTTGACAGGGCAAATTGTGGAGAAGGCAGGGGAGAAAGTTGTAGTTGATGAACCTAGGGCAGCACAGGTGAAGAGGAAGAGAGCCCCAGCCTTACAGATGCAATTTGATGATTATAAGTTGATGCCATTTATGAGTGAATTTAGAGAAAGTCAGATTTTGAGGATTGAAGCCCTGCTTGGACTGGAGAAGGAAAGTTGGATAGATCCCTTCATGCAGGGATTTACTGACCTTTGGGACCTGGACTTGGGTCAGGAGGAGACTGGAGTTGTGGGGACCTCCAGATTTGGAAGAACTTTGAAATATGTCCTGAAATGTTTTTTGAATTTTAGTTTTAATTATGGAGATTTGGCTGACCTGTCGAGAAGGAATAAAAATATTGCTAGGTGGGAATTTCCCCGAGATCTACTCTTCAGCTTCAAAGAAAGGAAAATAAGAACAAGATCAGAAGAAGACAAAGTAAAGTGCATGCATAAATATGAAGAAGATTCGCAGAAGGGACTTGGAAAAGAGTTAAGAGCCTCGGACAGAAGATCACCAGGTTGATGGACTACATGGAATTGACGGAAAAGACTGGCAGAATCTGAGACCAGGGAGAAGAGACGGTGGAAGAATATTGGAAAAAGTTTAAAGTTTATATATAGAAACAATGTAATATTAATGAGTGTTAGAAAAATGATGGAATGGAATTATATGGCTTTAGTAGAAATGTTATAATGAATTAAGTATAAATAAGTACTATAGTATTAATGGAAAATAAGGTTAAAATATGTTAAGATAACCATATGACAGAAAATGGAGAAAGATGGAAAGAATTTGCTGAAATAATTAATAGGAATGGAATACAAAAAGGGAGGTGAGAGGAGGTCGATGAAACAAGGGGATGAAAGAGAGTATTGAGACGGTATGATGTGTGGTTTTTTTGGGGGGGTTTGTTTAATGTGTTAATGTTGTGTATTGTTTATATATTGTATTGTATTGTTTTTTCTTTCTTTTTCTTTTTCTTTTTTCTTTTCTTTTTCTCCTTTTTGTAAGGTTTAAAAGTAATAAATATTATTTTAAAAACAAAATCGCCATAGGCAAAGTCCTTGTAGGTGGGTTTTCTGGGGCTGAGAGTCCATTTGAAGGCATTGGAACCCAAAAATTAAGTTCTCTGTGGGGTGTTTGGAATCTGTGTAGATATAAACAGCTCACCCATTGTCCACCTCTGTCTAGTTTGGGTGCTTGGTAACTTCCCCTTGGCTGTAAAGGAGGTAGCTACCGTTCGTACATTGCAGGCGATTTTGTTCCAGGGTAAGAATGGCAGTACCCAGGCGGGTGTAATGTCTGTCTCATATAAAAAGTTCCCAATATTGAGTTCCTTGGAGCTGGGGTGTCAGTGAGTGTCTGAGCAAGGCTCGTGACTCAGGCTGGCAGATGTCAAATTCCCCCATTCGATCCATGTTTGACTTGCCCCTACACTCTACAGTGGTCATAGTCAAGAAAGTTGTAGTCCGTTTGTAGACCTGGGCATAAATCCAAGGGGTGTGCACAGTGTGAGCTCCAAGGGAGAAGGATGAGAAGAAGGATGTATTTGTTCATCCTGGAGCAGCATGGAGCAGTATTAGCTTTCAGAGGCAGTGAGCTGTCAAACAAAGAGGTGAGCTGTCAAACAAAGCAGTTGTCAAGGCAAACTGTCAAACGAAGCGGTGGGCTGGCGTTTTAGCTGGAGTTTGATTCCGGCCCCCTGTGGGATGATCTCAGAGGTCCAGATAGTGCTAGGTTCGCAGTGGAGTCTGGTCCGGTCTGTTGGGCCCGACTCTGGCCTTGATCTGGTCCGGTCTGTTGGACCCAACCCTGGTCCCAATCTGGTCCAGTCTGTTGGACCTGATCCTGGTGCCGATCTGGTCCAGTCTGCTGGTCCTCGTCGTTGTCAATGTAGGAGGTTGGAGTGGGCAGAAGTGCAGAAAAAACAGTGTTGGTGTCCTGGGTCTCGTCTTCCTCAGGTGGTTGGACCACTTTGCACCTCGTGTGATGAATACAGACGTTCTTTTCTCCAACCTTAATGGCAGTGGGCAAGGTGAGCAGAATCTGGTACAGTCCTTCCCAGGCTGGTTGCAATAGTTGTTTTTGGTACACCTTCGTAAGGATCCAGTCACCGGGTTGGAAAGAGTGGGCTCAAGCGTCAATGGGCAGAATCTGTCCTTCAATCGCAGCATAGCTGTGAAGGCGATGCAACTGTTTCTGAAGCTGAATAACATAGTAAGTTCTGATTCCCCTACGTCCCATTCTGAGAGGGGAAACTGAGTGTTATAGACCGGAGAGGGTCTCCCAAACAAGAGTTCACAGGGAGACAGTTTCAGGAGGCCTCTAGGAGAGCTGCGGATGTTGTGGAGAACTAAAGGTAGGGCATTTACCCATTTAAGTCCAGTTGCACTACAAATTTCCCGTAGCTGAACTTTTATTTCTTGATTCATGCGCTCTACTTGTCCAGACGAAGCCGGGTGGTATGGTGTATGTAGTTCCCATTTGATACCTAGCACCCATGCAACTTGCTGGATCACCTCCGATGTAAAA
This sequence comes from Podarcis gaigeae, assembly GCF_964106915.1. NCBI lineage: Eukaryota > Metazoa > Chordata > Lepidosauria > Squamata > Lacertidae > Podarcis > Podarcis gaigeae. Next base: position 15,981,316 of record NC_139695.1, on the reverse strand, counting down.
TGAGTTCCCCTATCACTGTTCAGTCATCGGGGTACCCCATAACACAGGATTAGTTCATGAAGGAGGGCTCTGGCAACTACCTGTGCAGTGGCTCTCCTACAAGGAAACCCAGGAAGAAAATTTATCCACGATGATAAGAGCATGTTTGAACCCTTGGCAAGGAGGTAGAAGTAAGCTTTCGAAGGGAACAAACACCCAGGGTGTGGCCCCTGGGGGGTGATTAGGTTCACATTTGGGATTAAAGATTTGGCATGTGATACAGTTATTTGAGGTGGCTGTGGCCGCAGTAGCCACTTCTGGAGTATACCAACATCTCTGTATGTTGTCTATCATTTTTCCCTTTCCCCAGTGAGTGCATTGATGAAGAACTCTCACATATTTGGGGATCCATGCCTGCGGCATAACAACCCTCCCATTGAGGAGAGACCACGTTCCATTTATTTTTGTGGCTCCTAAGTATTCCCACCTAGACTTCTCCTCCTATGTGGCTACTTGATACATTTGCTCAAAGTCCACATAAGCAGGCATTTGTATTCCCTGAAACTCGGTTGCATCATTGGAGAGGCATATTGCTGTTGCCTGAGCTGCCCTGTCTGCCCTCCTGTTTCCCTTTAAGACTTGGTGTGTGCTTTGCAATGGATTACTGTGATCGCCTTTGGCATGTAGATGGCCGTCATCAGTCTTTCCACTAGGGCAGCATGCGAGATCTGTCATCCTACAGCAGTTAAAAACACACAATCTGTCCTGTTGTATGCCTGGAGGCCTCAAACAACCTTGTGGTAAAATCCCCCCCCCAAAAAGCTCAACAACTCCCCACCCCTTTTTTCTAAATAATTTTTATTAATTTTCCATTAAGAACATCCAATTAAAAACAAATCAAATCATAATCCAATTCAAGGGGAATGAATGAATGAATGAATGAATGAATGAATACATACATACATACATACATACATACATACATACATGCAAATTACAATCCAAATTATTATTAAATTTCACATGGACTTCCCATATTCTGGACCTCTAAAGAATCATCTCACATAATTATATTTCTGCCTTTTCCTTGTTGTTTTCATAATTTCCACATTCTGATCTTAAACTCTGAAAGTCTCCAGTCCCTGGCTAATCAATTCTCAATCATGTTGAACAGTCATGTATCATTTCATCTGGCGAGCACAGCTTAATTTGTGTGTGTGTGTGTGTGTGTGTGTGTGTGTGTGTGTGTATTCCTTTGTCAGTTTGCCAGCACAGCTTTTTATGGCTTACTATTATCTTCCAGTCCAGGCTGTTGTCCAAGTCTGCCATTTTAAGTTTTGTGATGCAGTAAATTCCCGTGTTGTCAAGTTATTATGCATACTGTTCACAGATATATGTAGCAATTGAAATGGAATATTTTCCACAGATATAAATCATTTAGCGATTGATCAGCTTTTCTGGGGACCCCACACACTCTCCTCTGGGCCCTAGAAGGGAGCTGCTAGACACCCGTTTCGCCTTCTCTCTCGCCCATAATGAAGAAAAACCTGCAAACAGATGCACTGTATGTTGTGGGATATTTCCCAAATTATTGTCTCAGATCTTTGTAGAATCAGCCAAAGGATGTTTCCCACTCACACAAAAAAGGGAGGAATACGCTTTTTCCATCCTGTGTCACAACTAGCAAGCACCATCTTTGTTCCTCTCCTTTATCTTTGTGAAGTCCAATTAAAACTGCACAGCTGAATAATCAATTGCAAATAGAAGTCCATCTGTACTCGGTTTTAAAAAATTAGATCTTTTTTAATGAGGCTCGGCATATAAAAGCAAATATAGATATAAAAGAGAGAACGTACCAATCACCTCCGTAAATCCAAGCACCGTGATGAGAATCTCTTTGAAGTCCAAACTTAGACACCAGTGACTGTGCAGTTCCACAGATTTTCCCCCCTTATCTCCATCAGTCCATAATACGCCTGTTTTTCCCCCAAATCTTACTAATTTTTAAGAAACAGGTGTCCCTGCTCAAGAGAATGACTCAAGAGAGTGCCCAGTTTCTGTGCCAGGCTTAGCACCCAAAGTCCTCTGCCCCCACATCTGCCAGATAACGGACTCCACAGGTTAGACAGCCCTCTCCTACCCTGGAGAGAGATTAGCAGGACTAATTACCGTATTTTTCGCTCCATAAGATGCACCTAGTTTTTAGAGGGGGAAGGCAAGAAAAAATATATTCTTTAAAGGGAGCACTGAGTGGAGCCTGTATGCATCCCAGGCTCTGCTCAGCGCTCCCTTTCACGAGCCGCGTGGAGTTTGTGTGCAGCACTTGCAGGCTTTTCCCTGAGGAGGGAGAAGGGGAAAAGCCCCCAAGAGCCACACACACACTCCGTGCGGCTCATGCGGGCTTTTCCAGGAGGTGGGGGAAGGGACAGAGGGGCTAAGCCAGAAGCTAGAACAGCAAGTGGGAGCGCTGTGCAGCACATCTAGACGTCTTCTGGACCTTTGCAACCTTTGGAGTGAAGCGTGAGACCATTGCCTTGTGCTGCGTTGTCCTGGACACCGGACCTTTGCCTTTGCCTTTTCCACGCGATGAGCTTTCGCTGCGCTGCTCTGTCTTGGCCCTGGGAAATCTGCATTCCTCCCTCTTCATATGGCCTAGACGTCCACACGAGTAGCATTTCACTGCCTTCAAAGCTTTGGCGCCATCTGGTGGTTCCACTGCATTCTGGGACGACCTCTGTGAAGACTCCCCCTTACCCATGCAGCTAGCACCTCGGCGGTCTGCTTCATTCAGAATCACGGCAGTAACATGGGCTACTGTGAGCTGAGCAGTTGGCTGAACAGCAATCTGAGTGGCAACGGACTCCCAACTTGAACCCCAAGAATGTAGTATCATGAAGGAATACACAGCCTCTGGAAAGGTGAGTCCTCTCTGTTGCAGCTCATGTCTCAGATTCTGCATCTCCATCAGATGTGTTCGCACATCTGCACCTTCAGCAAGTGCCATATCATGCAGCTTGGCATAGTAGAACAATGAAGCACCAGCTTCTGTTCTCAAATGAGCATCTCTTAAAGTGTCCCAAATTTCTCTGGCTGAGGTCTTATCACGCAACAGACAGAGCTCTTCTGGGGATACTATCAATGTAAGTGTTCCCCTTGCTTTGGAATCCTTAGCTGCCCATTCATCTGTTATTGGAGCTGGGGGGTTGTCTGTAATAACTGTAAACAGACCTTCTTTTCGCAGAAGAGCCTCTGTGTAGAGTACCAACTCCGCATAATTCCTCTTATTGAGCTTAGGAATCCCAAAAGCATCAGCTAGCCTTGCATTAGCCATCTCTGCTCCTTTAATCAAGCTGCTTTCTAGCAGGCTGCGCCTGTGTACAGCAGCTGCATCCAAAAGCCCTTTTAAAAGTACTTCGGTTTTCCAGCCTCTCAAGCCTTTGAGCCTGTGCCACGGCAAACGGCTTTAAAAGTTCAAAGTCCAGCCTTAAAGCCATTAATTAGGAGCTGGCAGGCTGCCTGGAGCAATGAGCACATACCTCTCATCAATCTTCTTGACTCGCAGAGCAGATATCCTCCGATCCGTCCCTCTGCCTCTGCCGGCGTTCCGATCCTTTGTTTCTTTGTTCCTTTGCCAGCAGCCATTCTTCAGTCTGATTCCGTTTTTCTGGGCCCGGAACCAAAAATGTGAGATTTTGACCAGCTTCGGCCCATCTGAAGCTGAAGCTGATACAGGCTCGTCTTATCTTGAGCCCAAGCAGAGCGTCGTCACACACAGCGGAAGGATAAGCAGTATGTGCTACATTCTTAATTTTATTTACACTCTATGCTGAGAGAATACAAACATGCATCTTGCCTCTGCGAGAGCAGAGAAGCAACTCCTCTCGGAAACAAAGAACACCGAGAGAACAGTGAAAAACAGGAAACCAGTGTACGTCACATCCAGTCTCCCATTCCCGTGGGAATCCAGCAGTAACTCTGACTGTGGAATGCAAAACAATGTCTTGTGACTGCAGTTGCTGCTCAGTGAGGGAAATAGAAACCAACAGAAAGAGCAGGTACCATGGCACCGTTTAGGGGAAAGGTTCCTGCTTGTTCCTTTTCATAATGTGAAACTAAATATCTGACCTAGAGCACTAGGAACATTTTAGGGAACACCACGTAGAAGGCTACGACAGCATACAAGCAGCCCAGATAAGAAGTGCCTGATAACTTCCATATTTGAAAATGTAGCACCCTGCTTGTGGTTAACGCTTAGCTATGAAATATTCAACGCAGCAATAGAGAAATTAAAATAATAATTTATTTGTCAGACAAATAAATGAGAGACACAGTGGTATATGGTTACCAAAGCTCTGCCCACTCCAGCCCTGATGGCCAGCACTTATATTTCCTCAGCCCAGCCCCCTTGCTCCTCCTTTGGCTGCCTCTGTCCAATCAGCCTGGTTGAAATTCCTATTGGCTGTTTGCTAGAACCAATCATAAAAGATACACCCATTTCCTATTACCTTTTATGGGAGACAAAGAGCTATATTTCCTTCTATCCATAAATGGCAGACAAGTAGCCATATATCTTACATTTGCCTCGACAAGGCACCTTAATTATCAGATCATCTTTGCCCTATTGCCCTATTCACTCCAAAACAGATGGCTAAAGCAGATGGCTCATGGTTTTAAATTTTTATCTTAAACAGAGATCTTGGGTTCACCTTCTCACACACCATCAATGAAATAAGAATCTAACATAAGAATCTAACATTTCTTACTTTCTAAATCCTTTGCATAATTATAACATATATAGATTTTTAGAAGCAAAGGCCTTTTCAAAGTAAAAAGTAACTTAGTAAAAACACTTTCCAAAAGCAGTCCCTTAAATTTACACCCCCCTTTCAAGCCAGCTGCTGTTTCTATTAGCTCTTGCCCTTTAACCTTATGAAAATATGGCTCAAGTCTAATGGGAGGCACCTAGTATTATTTTCTGTTAACCAATAAATCTCACTATTTACCAACTCTTAATTGTGTTTTTGCAGCTTGATTGTATTCTGTAATATGTATGGTCAGTATGAGCTTTTGCTCACAGCCTGTAATTTCCTTTTACAACTTTGAGAAACGTGTCTCCTGCTACTGTTATAAATCAGAGGGGCCTCTGAGCAGGAAGACAAACAACTGCCAAAGCACCTAGCCAGCTGCTTTATGCCTGGCATGAAACACACAAGCATCTGCAAATATATATTTTAAGCTCATTTTAAAATACAAGTCTTGATCAGATTCCTCATTCCCCCCTTTCAAGCTCAAGGACTTTCATCCCAAGTGTCCTTGATAGCTTGACCTTCATCATATTCCTGAGGTAAAGCTCTGTATAGGGCCATGATATGAGGTAGAGTTTCATTTGAAATCATCTTGCTAATTGTACTTCTAAAACATGAAATGATACATGGCACCATACATAAAACCATTACTACTACCGTCAAGAAAAACAAGCAAGACAATAGTATCCCTTTGAGTCCCGCAACATTAGGTAACCAATTGGTGAGCCACCCCATATCCCATCCTTCCCATATTTGTACTGGGACATGTGCTATACTCTCCATCTTTGTGGCCAACACACAGATTGCCTCACCATTATCAGAAATGTTAAAGCAACAGGCATTCCCTGTCAAGTTCAAGACTCCACATAGGCCTCCCTGCCTGGCAAGTACATAATCCATTCCCATTTTCAGCTGCAAAATGGCGGCTCTACTTTCATCCAACTGTTGTGCAATAAGTCTCAAACTCTGGGCCGTTGCATTGGTTACAAGTTCCACTACTGCTTGCAATCAAATTATTCTGTTTAGATTATAAATAGGATCCCGTGCCCCTTGTATGAGCTCATCAGGATTCCAGGAGGCAGGATCATAATAGGCTATAATGCGCTCTGGTGGCCAATCATCAGTATCGCTCCAACTTTGGGTACTTCCTCCTGCTATATGAGAAATATCAGCGTTTCTTCGTGTACGCTTGGCCGAACTAGTGGGCATAATCCACATTGGTGGTAATACCCATCCCAGGAAACAAGTCCCACTCCATTTGGAAGGGAGTTGCTTGTATGCCCATTCTCCACATATCCACCACAACCATCGGGTCTGAGGTTTTTGGTACGTGGAGTGCATAAGGCGAAATATCAAAAGGGGTATAGAGTTCACAGTGCAGTATGCTAGATTGCCTTTTGCTGTCACAGTTATGTTCCACACCATTTTCCATGCATGAATAAAAGGAGGTGCACAGGGCAAGGTATTCCGAGTTCGATAGGTAGTACCGTTTGCCCAGGTTTGACTATTCTTAATATAATCCCAAGTATAGTGGCAATGAGAAGAGCCTACCATGGTAGAATCAGCTGCATCTGATGATTTATGTACACAGAATTCCCCTTGCACAGGTATAACTCGTATTGGTTTAGTTGAGTTCCATCCGGGGAAATTCTGTACTTCTGTTTGGTGTGGCATTTCGCTTACCATACCAATGGCATTTAATGGTATCGGTAATAAGGGCATACCTCCCTCTGAATCATCTGGCCCAAGAGAGCAAACAAGGCAATTAGTCCTGTTTGTAACATTGGCTACCATCTCAGCTAAGCCTACCCACATATTGTGGTCATGGCGGAATCCATATTTAGCAAATTTGGTCAGATTCAAGGACCCTTCCCCTTCCCAAGGGATCAGGATTAATAATAAAATCATGTTGATGTCTAGTATATGCATTCCTGCGAGATTGTATAGTTGAAGGAAAGAGCCTCTAATAGAGCTTTTGTTTGCTTTTGAAGCTGTAGACATTATTAACACACAAATATTGGGTCGGATCTACCCACTAGTCCTCTAATGGGAGGGGGGTAATTGTATTAGTAAGCACTGAGGTACATCTTGATTCTGCTGTCACTAATGCATTTGACAACTTTGGAGGTTCAGTCAACACAAAGAGCTTCACAATGTCTCCCTTTCTGATATAAGATGTTTGTTTTGGAACACTTTCCACAGCCTAATGTGAACAGGGAAATAAAAATTATTTTGCCTAAGACCTCTCCTGGCATGTACACTCAGAGCCATCTCAATTTTCAATTAATAGATGTCCAAGGAGTATCTTTCATGGGAGGGACATACTAAAAAAAAAACCCCACAAACAACATTCCAGGTCCCTATTCTTGCCGTTAATTTTTGGGTGGTTAGCTGTCCAGCCAGCCAAAAAGAGGGCTGTTCTATAATATATTATATTCTTAATTCAGAATTCAGAATTCTTTAAAAGCTGTTTTTACTCATGAAAACCTCAACCAAGAATCTGATTGCATTTTAACAGCACATGCAAGACTTTGACAACAGTGTGTCGCTGGTCACACACACCCTTTATGCAATTCAGCTTTTACTATATTTAGTAAACTCTCTCTCAATAATACCATCTTAATATATTACTTTCATTAATACTCATCAGCATAAACACTCAACCGTCTTTACATCCCATTACCCAACTTTCCTCCTGTTCCAACATTCTCACTTCTCTACCCTCTACCTCTCACCTACTTTTCTATTTCCCTCTACCTTCTCCCACCGAGACCACTACTTCACCTTCTGCATAACATTTGGGACACAATTGTTCATCCCTTTTACAAATAAAAATTATACGCATTTCAAAAATATATGAGAAGAAAGGTAGTGCAAAAATCAATTTTGGTATCAAATAGTGTGCTCATCCTTATTTTAAACTGAGCTGAGATTTATAATAAAATCTAACTTGCAGAGTTGCTCTGGGGGCTGACATGCCATGCAATATTTAGTAATTTTGTAATTTTCCTGAGTGTTCTTTGCCCCCATTTTCTGTGTTTAGCACACACACACTGCAGGGGTACATTTGTACATTTTTACTTTTGATCAACATTTAACAAGTGGTTTCTAAATCACCCAGGGTACCTATGCAACAGAGTCAATAAGAAACAAACTTTTAACAAAAAATTTAAGATACCAGGTAGCTCAAAGCACAGTGAATTGATGACATTCAAATTCTGAAACCAGTACATGATTACATGATTGTATTAGTAATTGAAACCTTCCCACCTTTAACATGAAAATATAAAATTTGACCTCATGAGCAACTCATGTCACTTTTAATGTTAAAGACGAAATAATCCCTCCCCCTTTTTTATACTTGTACTCTGCAAGATTCTAGGTGTTTTAAGGTCTGTTTCCCAACCCCCTAAGATGCAGCACAGTAGATGTGGCAGAATTGGGAACCCCTTCATGCAGGGTTCTATTCCTGGCGCCTCTTGCGCGTTGGCAGAGCACATATCTCTTTTTCCCGGACCCCACATGTTGGCAATACAACACAAGCCACCTGGACGCACCTATGCTGGTCACTGCCAGAATACAGAAAGGAGCTCACAAGGGTTTTCAACTGGAGCTTGACATTTCCAATTGTCCCCAAAATAAAACACTGCAAGGGGGTCAATTTACTGCAATTTACTGGGACACTCCGACCACCTAATGTAATTATTCACTCAGTCACCTTTCTCCGCGTCCTGTCAGTGGCCTAGACGGACGGACTCGCGTCGCTAGGAAACGCACCTCAAGTACCACACTTCGCTTCACCAGTGGCTTCTGACCCTCGACGTCTCATCCACTCAAAACATTCACTGGAGTGTCCCCACACACAAATAAATGTACATACATACAAATCCCCATACACATAAAAAAAACCCCATGCACCTCCCCAATCCCCTTTACCCATAAACTTCCCAAGACCGGTGGCACTTACTGCTCTTCTACCGGCAAACCAGCGGCACTCTGCTCTCTACTGGTTAAACCCAGCGGCACTTTACTGCTCCTACTGGGCGGGGCTGATCAAACCCCTGACTCCCACAAAACAAGCTGTGGAGCCTACCTTTCCCCTGGGTACCCTTCTCCCGTGCAGCTGCTGTCTTTCTTCCGTCTCTGCTGCATCTCCATTCAAGTACGGGGTGGGGGGCTCCCCCTAGAAAATGTAGGGTGCGCGCTTGGAGCCACCGACGCCGACCGAGCTGTTCACTGAGCAGTGACGCCCCAGTCCTTCGTCCTTGTCTTCAGAGAACGCGAATTCCCGGCCAATGCACCAAGAAATGTAGCCTTATTGGAGTTCACCGATTGGGTCTGCGTTGCTCCGGGACAGGAGGAAGGAAGTCAAAATGACACCGAGGTTGGTTCAAAGAAAGAGTTTATTCTGCTCTCCGGAAAGCAGAAGGCACTTGCGTGTTGAGTCCACAGCAAGTACAAAGAAATGACAGGTTTCATGCAGTTTATATATCCTCCAGGCACCCTCTCACTCCTCCCCTAGGAACCCAACCACGTCGGCCTACGTACGAAGGTTGACATCACATATGTTCCTGCTCTGGTACTCTCAACCATAAAAGGATCTTCCTTCTTGTACTTCTGACCATCAAAGGATCTTCCTCTTCCTACTCTTATCTGGGAAGACGTCATAATCTCCGGGAACACGCTTTTGGCGTTTTTCTCGGACATTGGTCTTGTGCGTATTTTGTGGTCAGCACATAAGATAAAGTTCTGACGTGTTTTCTTTTTCCCCCTGGAGAGCCAAGGCCAACTGTTTATGCAGTTGTGTCCTTATTATGGTTTTGCTCAACAGTTCAAGTTTTACGCATTTAAAAGTGCTCTCTCTTCAAAGAACAAAAGGGGGGGGGGGTTAAGTCAATTTTAAACTTGCTACACAGAAACCCATTCCTTCACTTGAGATTGGATATAGGCTCTCTGGACTTAAAAACGCTGGAAAAACTGCTGAGCCATCCAAAAGTAACAAAGCTACTTCTCAAATTTCAAAGTCATGACATCCCCCTGCTTCTCCCCAAAATGGGTGGCTTCCTGAGTCATTTCCACATTACAGTTAAAAAGGTGTTTGCAGACTTGGACGCTGTACCTCTACTTCCAGCTATACAGAGGCCGACAAGTCGGTTATCTCCTAAGCTACCCCCCGACTCAAGCTCTGCCCCACCTTCAAGATTAAGCCAACGTGGAAATTTTGCAGATCCTCTGATTAACAGTAACACAGCTGCAGTTAATAAAGGAGGACCTCAAAGAGTGACTTTAAAGACATCTCCACTCCTTAGAAATGTTGAGCAAAGAGTAACGATAAACACAACCCCAATTAACTCCATACTAGAGGAAATTGAAGAAATAACAAACAGTATTCAAGATTCAATGCGTGACCTCAACAAACCCCCATGAACCTGCTAACTTGGGCAGCAGGAATACGAATAATGATAGGTCTGGTAAAGAGGAGATACTGGCCTTTCTACAGGAGGAATCCCCGGTAAGAGACTCACCCAACCAAGAAAGGCGTTTACAAACCAAGGGACTGGATCCAACTATATGCCGAATCAACATCTATGACACTATATATAATCCATCCTCACCTCTATCCATAGAACAGACTTTGCCCACAGTTATGGAGGAGGAGTAAGCAAGATCAGAAACTACACAAATATCTGGGGGACTTTTTGAACTCAATCAGAAGATGCACACTAGGAAGCTGGTTACCCCGAGAGCTGAGCTACGATTGCCCCCAGCCGAGGACCAACCAGAAACCTTCCCGATAGATAACATAATGCCAAACCTACCGGATGTATCACAAACTGTTAAGCAACCTATTCTCCCACCTGTGTTCCAGGACTGTCCCAAAGCTCATCTGCAAGAAGTTAACATTTTAATCCATCAACCTTCAACTTGCCCCGCAAATGCTGACTTGGATATGCCGGCACTAGAGGACACCTCAACAGAAGAAGAACTCCCGGGAACGACTTCTGGAACGCACATTCCCGTCGATGCTCTCAGACCTAGTGATCTTGCCCCCCAAACTGGCTACTTGACTTCAAACAAGGAGTTGACAGCAGACAGTTTAAGAAGCGCCGACAATAGGGACCATGAGTCTTCTTTGAGTGAACAGGAATGCTCTTCTGATATTAATCCTTCTGGTAATGTAAACAAATTAAGTGGAAATGTGCTTCCTTTATCGGATTGACCATTAGTATCCGTAAATCATAGATCTCTGCAAACACTTTCTATCATGTCCTGGAATGTAGCTGGACTTTTATGTAAATTAGCTGACCCAGATTTTATAAATTTTCTTGATTCTCATGATATAATCCTTTTGCAGGAAACTTGGTCTCTTAAACTTTAGTTATTCCTAATTTTATTACTTTTAATTTACCCACCACTAAAATGTCAAGAAAAGGACGCCCCAAAGCCAGTTTGATCTGTGGTATTAAACAGTCTTCTAACCTTAAAATTAATTACACTAGAAATATTGGACAGTATGCACAATTGTTATCATTTCCAATTTTCACAAGGAAATTCTTCTTTTAAATATATATTTCCCTCCCATAGAGTCAGAAGCCAGACCACATTATTGTTGGAATATAGTCTTTGAAGAGCTGTACTTAATACGCAGTAAATTCCCAAATATCCCCCTGATTGTAATGGGGGACACTAATGCGCGAATTGGATCAGATAACACAGCTCTCTATAAATGCTATGTCTCTTTTTTTCTTTTTTTTAAATGATATTTTATTAGATTTTACAAAAGTTAACAACAATAAAATTAACTAAAATCACAAAACCAACAAACACACACATCAAAAATACAAACAAAAAGACAGAAAAAAATAAAAGCATAAAGAAGAAAATTCAGCATTAAAAAAAGCTCTGTTTCAAGTTAATACCCTTCCAGAACTTATTTTCTTTGCTTCCACCCGCCTTCCTTTCATGTATTCCACTTTAAAAATTAATTCAGCAATTATCATATTATTCAAATTCATCCTTTATCCTTCCCTTTATACTCTTATTTATCTTAATCACTAGAACCCCTTCATTTCATTTACCCTTAGCATTCATAAATTTTACAATGTTTTTGTAGATAAACTTTAAACTTCCTCCAATCCTCTTCCACCTGCTCTTCTCCTTGATCTCGGATTCTGCCGGTCATTTCTGCCAGTTCCATATAGTCCATTACTTGCATCTGCCATTCTTCCAGGGTTGGTAAATCTTGTGTTTTCCAGTGCTTTGCGATGAGTATTCTTGCTGCTGCTGTGGCATACATAAAGAAAGTTCTATCCTTCTTTGACACCAATTGGCCGACCATGCCCAGGAGAAAGGCCTCTGGTTTCTTTAGGAAAGTATACTTAAATACTTTTTTCAGTTCATTATAGATCATTTCCCAGAAAGCCTTGATCCTTGGGCAGGCCCACCAAAGGTGAAAGAATGTACCTTCCGTTTCTTTACATTTCCAACATTTATTATCGGGCAAATGGTAAATTTTTGCTAGCTTGACTGGGGTCATGTACCACCTGTAAATCATTTTCATAATATTTTCTCTTAAGGCATCATGCCGTAAATTTCATACCGGTGGTCCACAACCATTCCCAGTCCGCAAACATAATTGTCAGGGGCTCAGGAGCAGAGGTACAGGGAAGAGGGGAGATGGAGAGCGAGGGGGAGGAATCCGAGGGGAGCGTAGGAGGGGACAGTGGTCCGAGGGATTCCATGAGCCTCTCCAGCGAATCGGAAGATTCACAAAAGGGTGCGCCAGTGGCCAGGGGCAGGGGGTTCCCAAGGGGAACGCCCCAGGAGCAAGGGGGCAGCAGGGACTCCCAGAGCAGTAGTTGGAAATCAGGACCAGCTTCCCCACCAGAGCAGAGTGGGGGGGAAGAGTCCCAGGTATCGGGGCCAGTGCTTTCCCCACCAGGGAGAGGAGACGAGGCAGAGCTGACCACGCCTCCATCGGAGAGTCAGGCAACGGAGGGGAGGTCAGATCCGGCCAGTGTCACGGAAGAGGGAAGCAGTGATAGAAGCAGTGTAACGGTTAGGAGAAAGGTCACTGGGTTGGCGCGAGAAACAAGTTCAAATGTACAGGAGCGCGGGACAGCAGAGAATGAGGATTGGGAACCGGGTCCTAAAGCCCGCCGGAGGCAGGGGGAGGAGCTAAGCGACTCAGCGTCGGAGGAGTCCAGAAAGGGCAATGTCCCGGTGGGCAGGAGGACCCAGAGGAGGAGAGATCGGCGCAGAAGGTGGAGCAGGGCTAGGATCTTAAACTGGTGCGGAAGGGGAGGTGATTCAGACGGGACTTCGCCGATCTAAGGTCTAAGACGTAGGGCTGCACGCTCTGGCGTTGAAATGGAAACTAAACTTCAATAAAGACTTTTGTACATTACATCAACCTGGCGTTGGTCCTCTGTGAGCTGGGACCTAGAGGCAGCTCTGACAATAATATTATGACCAATATCTTGTGCCCATTTTATCATAGCAGATTTAACCGTTTCATCCTCAGTATTCCATTTCAACAGCAGATTATACATTCTCGACAATACCTTAGCACTGGGTTCTAACAATTCTGTTTCCAGCTTCGATTTTTCCACCTGGAAGCCATTTTTCCTGTCCAAATTATAGGCCTCTCTTACTTGGAAATAATGTAACCAATCCTGCACCTTATCTTTAAGTTTCTCATAACTCTGCAATTTCAGTTTGTCCCCATCCTGTTCCAAAATTTCCCAATATTTTGGCCAGTTCGATCCCATATTCAGTTTTTTCAAGGCCTTAGCCTCCATTGGTGAGAGCCACCTTGGGGTTTTATTCTCAAAAAAATCTTTATATCTGACCCAGACATTAAACAATGCTTTCCTGACAATGTGGTTTTTAAACGCCTTATGTGCTTTGTCCTTACCGTACCACAAGTATGCATGCCATCCAAAAACATTATCATGTCCTTCCAAATCAAGAATGTCTGTATTCTCAAGAAGTAGCCATTCCTTCAGCCAGCAAAAGGCTGCTTCCTCATAATATAGTTTAAAGTCCGGCAGGGCAAACCCCCCTCTATCCTTTGCATCAGTAAGAATTTTGTATTTAATTCTGGGCTTTTTGCCCTGCCAGACAAATCTAGAAATTTCTTTTTGCCACTTCTTGAAACAGTCCATCTTGTCAATTATTTGTAACGTTTGAAACAAAAACAACAATCTTGGCAATACATTCATTTTAATAACTGCTATTCTACCCAGTAAGGAAAGCTTTAAGTTTGTCCACGTTTCAAGATCTTTTTTCACTTCAGACCAGCACTTTTCATAGTTGTCTTTAAATAAATTAACATTCTTCGAAGTCATATTCACCCCTAGGTATTTTACTTTTTTCACCACTGTTAGACCTGTTTCTCCCTGAAACCTTTCCTTCTCCATTGGTGTTAAATTCTTCTCTAAAACCATCGTTTTTGATTTATTAAGTTTAAACCCTGCCACCTGACCAAATTCTTGTATTATTTCCAAAGCTCTTCTAGTACTAGGGATTGGCTCCTGTAATGTCAAGACTAGGTCATCTGCATAAGCTTTCAATTTGTAATGTTTAGCTCCGACCTGTATACCCTGAATCTGTTGGTCCCTTCTAATCATGTTCAGCAAGACCTCCAGGACTGAAATAAAAAGCAAAGGGGAAATAGGGCAGCCTTGTCGTGTCCCTTTCTCTATCTTAACTTCTTCTGTAACTGCATTGTTCACTATTAATTTTGCCTTTTGTTCCGAATAAATCGCCCCTATACCGTTTCCAAACCTTTCTCCCACCCCCATCCCTTGCAGGTTTTTCTTCATAAAACTCCAGGAGATATTATCAAAGGCTTTCTCTGCATCAATGAATATGAGTACTGCTTTTGTGTTGATGTTAATTTGTAGTTTTTCCAAAATGTCAATTAGGTTCCTTGTATTATTTAACATATGTCTGCCTGGGAGAAAGCCTGCTTGGTCTTTATGTATAATTCCTGCTAGAACTTTTTTTAATCTTTTAGCTAAAATATCCGCAAAAATTTTGTAATCCACGTTAAGTAGGGATATGGGGCGGTAGTTCTTAAGTTGTGTCTTTTCTGATTCATTTTTCGGTATAAGCGTGATGTAAGCGTCTTTCCACGACTCCGGCGCTCTTTTCCCCTCCATAATTTCATTGCAAACCTCCATTAATGGTTGAATTAAATAGTCTTTCATTACTTTGTAATATTCGGAGGAAAGCCCATCCGGGCCTGGAGACTTGCCTAGTTGCAAATTCTTAATGGCACCTTCAACCTCCTGTTCAGAAATTTTGTCATTCAGTATTAATTTGTTCTCTTGAGATATATTTTGTAATCCATTTGTTTCTAAAAATTTCTCAATCTTGGTCTCATTCTGTGGCCCTTGTGCATACAATTGTTTAAAGTATCTCTGGAAACAGTCTTTAATCTCCTGTGGGTTTTGTATATTCCTTCCATTTACTTCAAGATTGGTCACAGTGTTTAATTTTTGTCTTTTCTTCAGCTGCCAAGCTAGCAGCTTTCCACACTTATTAGCCGATTCAAAAGTTTTTTGTCTCATTTGTTTAGTCTTCCATTCTATGTCCTGATTAACCAATTTCAGATATTGTGCCTGATATAATTTAATTTCTCGCAGGATCTCCTGTGACTTTGGTTTAGTCCTTAATCTCTTCTCTCCTTCTCCAATTTTCTCTAAAATCTTTTTTCTTTCCTCTTGAAGTCTCCTCTTTATAGCATTTTGCTGGATTAAAAAACCTCTCATAACGGCTTTGCTCGCGTCCCAGATTATTCTTTTTTCCACAGTTGTCTTCAAATTTATTTCAAAGTAATCTTTCATGATTTTTTGGGCCTTCTTGCTAGTTTCAGAGTCCCTAAACAAGGTGTCGTTCATTCTCCATCTAAAGGAACCAATCAGTGTTAATTTCATATCCATTCTCACGGGGTTATGGTCGGAGCAGATTTTTGGGCAGATTTCCAGATCTTAGGTGCCATCCCTCTTGTGATCCAAATTTGGTCAATTCTTGTCCAAGTCATATTAGCTTCAGAGAAGAAAGTCCCCTCTCTACCTAAGGGGTTTTTAGTTCTCCAAATGTCAATCAAGTCCATATTGTCTGTCATTTCAAAAAAAGTCTTTGGTAGTCTTCCATCTTTTGTAACTACCTGTCTTTCAGATTTATCCATGTTTGTTGACACAACTCCATTCATATCTCCCATCAAAATAATGTTCTGGTCCATATGATCCAACAACGTCTCATGCAGTTTCTTATAAAACTCTGATTTCCCCTCATTAGGTGCATAGACTCCAATTATTAGTACTTTCTCTCCTTGTAGTTGTATTTCAATTGCTATGAATCGTCCATGTTCATCTTTAAAAAGAAATTTTGGTGTCAATTTCTCTTTTGCGTATATCACAACTCCTCTTTTTTTAACTTTGTCCGATGAGATAAATTCTTGGCCTAGTCTCTTGTTTATCAATAATTTCCTGTGGAGTCTTGTTATATGTGTTTCTTGTAAACAAATCAGATCCAATTGTTCCTTTTTTAACATATGAAAAATTCTCTTCCTCTTGCTAGGGGAGTTAAGGCCCCGAATGTTCCAGGTTAACATCTGCAGAGACATGTTGTAGTTATTGTAGAGTTCCTCCAACTGCTCCCAAAAGTTGTTCTTCTTCTGATGGTTGTGTCTCTTTCTCTAGTCGGTCCAACCCCAAGGGGTGCCTTTCTAGATCAGGTGGTCCCAGTCCTATTATCTCCAGTTCTTTTGTTCTTGCCTCCCTTCGTAGTTCTTCACCAAAATCTTTCAGGAAACTCACTTTATCTTCCTTTGATCTTATCCTTATTTTCTTTCCTTTAAATGTGAACGAGAGGCCTTGCGGAAATTCCCACCTGAACAAAATGTTGTTCTTCCTTAGTAGGTCAACCAAATCGCTGTAGTTAGTTCTAAGGTCTAGTAGGTATTTTGGGATATCTTTAAAAATTTCAATTCTCTCACTTCCAATCTCAAGTGCTTTCTGGTAATGAAATCAAGCAGTCCCTTGCTCTGTTCTTCCTTTTGACCCTTCCCAGTCGAAAAGCACTCACTATCTTAAATTCTTCTGTATCCAGACCCCAAAAGGTCTCAAATTCCAATGTAAGAAACTCTATTAATTCTCCTTTCTCTGTTTCTGGGACTGCTCTTATTCTCAAATTGGCCTGCTTTTCCTTAAGTTCAATCAAAGAGAATTGTGCCTTGTAATCATCCAGTTTTCTATTTATTGGCGGTATTTTTTCCTCTACCGCCAAAACCCTCTCTTTCGCTTCCTCTGCTGTCTGTTTTGTCTCCTTGGATTCCTGCAGTAACCTGTCAATTGCCTGGGTGTTAGAATTCACTTTCTGTCCTACGTCATTCACTTTTTGTCCAAGGTCTTTAATAGTTGAAGTATTTAAATCTATCTTGGCTGTCAAATTTTGTAAAGCTGAAAGAATCTTGTCCAATGTTGTAGAATCTGGTCCTGCTGGTCCTGCTCCTTTAGGTTCTTCTCTTTCTGTAACTTGTGGGGCAGAAAGACCTGTTACAGATGCTCTTCTGTAATGTTGTTGTTGCTGTGTCAGCAATTGCTGCTGTTGTCTGGTTTTATATTTTATTGCTTTCTCTTGCGCCTTCTCCTGAGCCTTATCTTGTGGTTTGTCTTGATCCATTCCTGTGTCTCAGAAAGTCAAGGTCACTCACACAGTTCTCACAACTCCCAGGTTTGTTTCTCAGCAGTAAGAAAAAAGGACAGCTGCAGTGGAAAATCCCCAGCTATAACACAAAGTTCCTCTAGGGGAGCAGAGTAGCAAGATGTTTCATGGATGATGATTGTAAAACAGTATCTTCATACGTATATCAATGTTATGCAGATAGCAACAGTTACAAGCTCAGATATTCCCTTAAAAAGTTACCATTTTTTTGCAGAGATCTACAGTAATGATTACAATGTCTATAAAACGGTGCATTCAGGGTGACCTTTCAATTGCTTAAGGCAGTCCGAAATCAAAGATTGAGTGGTGGGTTCTGTCCCCCCCTTTCCCTTTTAGGGGAGGCTCTTCTGTCAGGCAATGAGATTTAGCTCTTTATAATAAATCAATTTCCTTGGTTCCAAGCTCCTTTGTCCCTTGCTTTTAAACTGTCTACAGATCGGCAAAGCGGGCTTCCTGTTTAAACTTTGCCAATTTCAGGTTTAAATTCAAGATCAAAGTCCAGGATCAAAGTGTCAAAGTCAAGATCAAATTCCTGGTTCACTTGTATTACGTCTTATTCTTTGATCCTTTCAAGATTCCCCAGTTCTTACTCACGGGTAGATGTTTCAGTTCGATGTTCACAGGAAAAAGGTCAGCGCTCTCCGGCAACTGCTATGCAGCTTCACTCCGCAGAAGTAGCGATCGACTCCCAGCACAGCGCCAAAACCCCGCTCCGCTCCGGAGCTCTTTACAGAGCTCCTTTGACAGTTCGGGGTGCGCTCTGCGTGCCCACTGAGTCCCACGGCCCCAGGCTTCTCCCGCCTGCGGGTTTTTTAAGGGTCCTCCGCTTCGCTGCAGCGGTGGACCCAATTTCTGCGGAGCTTCTCCCTCCGGTTAGAGGGAATCCGCCATTGCCGATAGGCGCCGCCTCCGGAAGCTCCTATAAATGCTATGTCTCAACTCTAACCGAAGATGCTCCACTTCCTTTGAGCATAGGGAGGATTTCAAAAGACATTACTATTAATAAAGCGGGAGGAAAACTCTTACAACTGGTTTTAGAATTTAATCTTGCATTTTTGAATGGCTCAATACGGCCTGATATTCCAGGAGATTTTACCTTCCGCTCCAAAAGAGGCAGGAGTGTAATTGACTATTCCTTAGTCTCCTTAGAAATGTTAGATGAAGTTGCCTCTTTTACAGTTGTACCCCGCTTTGAGAATGACCACTTTCCAATTGTTTTAGAGATGTATAGAAACTCCAGAATTAATGACCCTTGTCCTCTTAGTAGTACCGATAAGACTGGTTATGCCAAAAGAATTTATATAAATGATAAAAATAGGGAGGGTCTATTAGCAGTATTTGAAAATAACCCAGTTATTCTCGAACCTTTGGCTAACCAAAATTTGATACCTTTGGCAGACATTGATTATTATTACAATACTATTCAGGAATTATTTTCTTCTTTTTTAAATCTCTAGTTCAGCAACAAACCTTTAAATAAGTATAACTGTTTTGATAAAGAATGTATTAACCATAAAAAAGAACTTAGAACTTGTCTAAAAGAAGCCTCTATTACTAACTCCCAAGATCTCTGGAAGACCTATTTTGGAATGAAAAACGCTTTTAAGAACATGTTCCTGGGGGGGGGGGGGGATCTGTTTTCACAAACCAAATGGTCCAAAATTGTTACTGCATTAGAAATTAAAGATACCAAAACTCTTTGGTCACTCCTTTCAATAAAAGCTACCACTGATTTCCCTAATATAAGTGATGAAGCTTGGATTACGCATTTTACTGCTGTTTTCTATGATTCCCAAGTTTTTACGAAGGAAATTTTTAACTCTTCTTTGGCAATAACCACACAATTTCAAATTACTGTTGAGGAGATGAAAAGGATAATTCTTTTGTTTAAGCAAGGAAAATCTCCAGGTATAGAGAAAATCTCAATAGACCTGTTGAGATTAAATGTGGAATGGTGGGCCACTAATCTTGTCCCGCTCTTTAATTCTATCTATCACTTAGGCCTTGTACCTAAATCGTGGAAGAATTCAATAGTGGTGCCGATTTTTAAAAAAGGTGATAGGAATTGCCAAGAGAATTACAGGCCTATTAGTTTGTTACCATGCAGAAGCAAAATCTATGCCAAATCCCTGCTTATTAAACTGGAAGAATGGATGCTTACAAAAGGTCTACCTGGTAAGGAACAAGCTGGTTTCAAGGCAGGCTCTTCAACTCTTGACCAGTGTCTAGTGTTAAGTCATCTTGTGGACAAATATGTCTTGAGAAACAAACAAAGACTCTTTGTGGCATTTGTAATTTAAAAAGTGCCTTTGATTTGCTCAATCGTAATAAACTGCCGACCAAATTGGAACACCTCGGTATTGACCCATACCTGCTTACATTGATTAAAAGTTTACACTCTAGTAACCAAATATATGTTAAAGTTTCAAAAGATGGTAGACTTGCAGGTCCAATTCTGAATAACCAAGGAGTTAGGCAAGGCTGTATCTTGGCCCCTACCCTATTTAATCTCTTTTTATCTGACCACCCATTATTTATTCAAAATGCAACCACTCATATCCCTTATTTAAACAATATCCCAGTTTTTTAATTACTTTATGCAGATGATGCGGTAATTATCTCACTTTCCTCTTTGGGTTTAAAAAAATATATTTAAGAATTTCTCAAATTTTTGCTCTCTTAATAACCTCAAAATTAACTATGATAAGACAAAAATTATGCAATTTACAACGAGAGGAAACCCCCAAAATTGGATAATCAATGGACATCTAATACAAGAAGTTAAGCATTTTAATTATCTGGGAATAGGTATTTTAAAATAACATGAATTGGAACACACATATCTGTGCTGTTATAGCTAAGACTAAAGTGACAGCTCACCATATTAAATCTTATTTTTTCCCACCCGTAGGAAATAGATATATTCCAGCTGTATTGCAAGTGATTGATATGAAACTTTGTGCCCAACTTTTATATGGCACCCCAGTGTGGATTTCAGGTGACCTCAAGAGGTTGGATAAATTTCATGCATCCCTTCTGAGGTCATTATTAGGACTTGCAAACTCTGTAAAATATCAATCAATATGTTGTGAGTTGGAAATACGTCCTTTATCTGTAAGAGTATGGTTGAGAACCTTGAAATATTGGATCTTCCTGCATTATAGAGCCTTATCTCCTAATTCTCTCCTTTACGGCCTCTTTTTTTTTTTAATTCTGTTTATTAAGCTTTTACAAAATACATTAAACAACAAGTAGACATAAAAAAGAGCAACAACAGCATTAAAAGACAAAAGCAAAATAAAGAAAAGAAAAGGAAAAGGAAAAAAGAAAAAAGAAGAACAAAAGAAGAAAAAGAACACAGTACAATTACCTCGTTTCACACACAATTACGAACACTTGACCTCCATCCAACCCGGTTTAGATTAAAAACTCTTAAGGTCTTTCTGCAGTTATATGCTGCCAATACTATGGTCTGTATGTTGCGGGTATTAAATTCCATCCACTGTTACTTTGGTGATTCCCAAATTAACTTCAATATAACTTAAAAATTTGTTCCAGTCATTTTTTAATTTAACATTGTTTTGATGCCTGATTCTTTGTGTCAGTCTCGCTAGCTCTATGTATTGAAACAATCTCATCTGCCACTCTTTGATCGTGAGGGTGTTGGGCGTTTTCCAATTTTGCGCCAATAGGATCCTGGCCGCCACCATGGCGTATTGAAAGAAAGTTTGATCCTCGCTCTTGATCTCCTCTCCCACCATACCTAATAGAAACGCCTCCGGTGTTTTGGGGAAATTATATTTCAATATTTTCTTTAGCTCATCATAGATTTGTCCCCAGAATCCTTTCACCACATCACAGGTCCACCACATATGAAAGAAGTTTCCTACCTTATTTTTACATCTCCAGCAGGTGCTGCTTCCGGTTTTGTACATCTTCCCCAGTCTTGCCGGGGTGATGTACCAGCGATACATCATTTTTTCTAAATTTTCTCGGAGGGCAGCACATGCTGTAAACTTCATACCCCTCTTCCAAAGTTTCTGCCATCTCTCATATTCTAGATTGTGTCCCAGGTCTCTGGCCCATTTAACCATCACTCCCTTCACTTCTTCATCCTTAGTTTCCCAGGCCAGCAATTGTTTATACATTTTAGAGAGGAGTTTGGTGTTACTTTCCAGGATTTCCACCTGATATCTCAACTTTTTTTCACTCATCCCTGGTTTTTTATGTTCAAGCCACAGTGCATTAATCTCTCTCCTTTACGACCTCTTAAGTGATAATGTAATTTACAATTTATCATTGATTTGTAGGAGAAAATTGAATTTGATAGGGCTTAATCTAACTGACTTTGAAAATTCTGACCCCAAAGATATTTGGGAAATTATCAGGAAGAATCTTACAGAAAAAAGTGTTCTCTCCACTCTTGAGGTTGCAAAGCACAGCACTTGCTCTCCTCTCTATTTAAATCTCCCTTTGTGTAGAGATTTTCAAAAGGGATACATGACAAATCTGAAGAATCATGAATTGTGCAGGCTGTTTATGTTAGCCAGATTTAATGTTTCCCTCAATGATAGTAAGAGGAAGATATTTAGCTCTCCCAGAATCAGAGCGTCTCTGTAAATGTAGTAAACAGGAACCTGATACTTTGGAGCATATTTTCTTTTCTTGTGATTTTAGCATTTATGCCAGAAGACAATTATTAGAGGCCTTACAACTCAATAGGCTGATTTCTATGCTACCAACGGTTCAGGACCTGCTTTTGGACAGGAATGATCAAATTACTTTAATAGTGGCTGAATTTCTGAGTGCTGTCCATGTAGAAAGACTGGGTCATTATAAAGAGAATCAGTAGTTCTTAACTGATCGGGGAGTCGGTAGGTCTGTATTGTATTATTTATGCAAATTTATTTTCTCTGGAGTTAAAGATCTGTCTGGGACAAACCTTGTTATGTTGAGCTTGTATTTCGCACAATTTGTATACGGTGTCTGTTTGATAATGTGTGGTTTGCTATGCCTAATAAAAGATACTGGATTGTAAGTGTAGATGGGTTCAAGGAGTTAACTCTTTTTATGGTTATGTTGGAAGGGGTGAGGAGGAGTGCTTCATAGTGATACGGAAAGGGGGGCCATGCCTTCCTTCACCCTTCCGCCGGTCACCAGAGGGTCCGAGGCGATGACCTCAAGGGCACCCAGCCCTACAACGACCCCTCAGCCCCCACACCGTTACACAAGCACCACACTCTACCCCAAACCCCATAAATAAAGTGCCTTTCCCTTTCCTACACGGGCGAAATAAGCCCAAATTCTTATGCCTCTTTCCCGCTCTATCTTTACTGTGGGTAGACCATATGAAGCTGTATCCCCCATTCCTTTCAATGGCTGCGTCCTACCCAATCAGAACCATGCATTCGCTTTGCAGAGCTAGCTCAGCGAGCTCCTGCACGCCTCATTTAACCTCTTGACAAGCTGCTGACGGCTCCCCGCTGGGAGAACAATGGAGCCGAAACTTGTGAACTCATAAAAGTGTCAAATCTTGCTAC
Source organism: Podarcis gaigeae (assembly GCF_964106915.1). NCBI lineage: Eukaryota > Metazoa > Chordata > Lepidosauria > Squamata > Lacertidae > Podarcis > Podarcis gaigeae. The sequence continues at coordinate 15,958,257 of NC_139695.1, read as the reverse complement.
AATGTATCTATTTTGTTTCCAACTTCAATCACCAATATAAAATGGACTAAAAACGGACTAGAAATCCTTAAAATTCGTATAAAATCAACCACAACTCCGATTTTCTTGCTTTTGGTGTCGATCGGCTCAGTCTCTTCAGGACTCCATGACACCTCCCCTGCCTCCATGATCCCTCGAGCGAGGTGTCACGTACTCAGGAAGACCCTAATCCAGTCAAATCGCTCTGCCCAGCCTTTCCTCCGGGCAATGCCAGGTGGCAGACTTTACATACTTGGACTATTGTCTTCTCATCACCGGTACTCAGGAAGTGCTTATCTGCGCATATCTCCAGCTCTGCATATTCCCCCTCCCTCCTCTGTATGTTAATCTGGTGTAACCCAACCTCTCTTTAATGTATTCATGATGTAATCTGTGTAACCCAACCTCTCTTTAATGTATTCATGATGTAACTATGATGTATTTTGCACTGTATTATGGGACATGGAGGGAAGTTTCAAAAGCTCATGTCACCCCTTTCTCGGGGTTCAATCTCGTCTTGAACCTGTTGCGCAATAAACTTGGATCTTCTGCTGCTTGCTCCTGTTTCCGGCTGAGCTCATTTTCCTCCGCAGGGACCCGCGGACTCAGTCCGACGAGCTGGGTGGCAGAGTAGCCTCGCACCCAGATTTTACCGTAACAATAGCGATTTAAGCGTGGATTTGAAAAGTGGTGGCAGCCTTTCAGGGTTAAGAGAGTAGAGACTACATGTGGGACATGGATGGTGACTTCATGACATAGTACTGTCTCTTGCGACTTTTGGAGTAGGATGGCAACAGCAGCAATGGCTCTCAGACATCCTACTGCACCCTTTGCTGTGTTATCTAGGTGTTATGTACTGAGTTGAATAGGATCCAAACTGCAGCAGTCTGATTGGTCCTAGAACAATAGGATCCAAAACGCAGCAGTCTGATTGGTCCTAGAACAATGCAGCAGTATGATTGGTCTGCAGGAGCCACCCAATCCAGCTCCAGATAGAAGTGAATCCACAACCTGATTGGCCTACAGGAGAATTCCGGAATTAGCCAATCGTGTGCAGCCCATTGTGTAACTAATGTATATAAAGCAGATACTTTGAGGGGACTTTCATTCCCTCCTCACCACTATGAGCTGAATAAAGAGCATGAAATCCACTCTCGACTCTGAGTATATTTCACTAACTGTAGGCTATAGTAGGCTACTGGTCTCTGTTGGTCACAGAAAGTTTGGGTTAAACCTCTGGAGGCCACCCCCCATTTGTTCATGAATAAACAGACCTTAATTCTCTTTTGAGGCGTTCAAAGCTTGAGTATGCATCACCGTTCCAGACTAACTCATCGGGATGGTCGTTGGGTCATGGCTGATAGTGGCTTTGTTATTTTGCTGTACCTGGCTATCCAAGCCCTGCAGAATCCTGCCATGCCTAGGAAGCCTCACAGTTGGCACTTGGTTTTTGGCAAGGGGTTTTTAGTTCTGGCTTCTATCTGTGGCCAAGCTCTGGGTGCCGACCCACAGAATGTGTCCCAAATATTTGATTTCTTGCTTACAGTATTGTATCTGGTTAGGGGATACTTTATGTCCTTTGTAAGCTAGTGCTGTGATGAGGTGTTTAGTGTCTGTTTTGCATGCTTCCTTGCAGGTAAAGGTAAAGGTAAAGGTACCCCTGCCCGTACGTACCAGTCTTGACAGACTCTAGGGTTGTGCGCTCATCTCACTCTATAGGCTGGGAGCCAGCGCTGTCCGCAGACACTTCCGGGTCACGTGGCCAGCGTGACAAGCTGCATCTGGCAAGCCAGCACAGCACACGGAATGCCGTTTACCTTCCCGCTGGTAAGCGGTCCCTATTTATCTACTTGCACCCGGGGGTGCTTTCGAACTGCTAGGTTGGCAGGCGCCGGGACCGAGCGACGGGAGCGCACCCCGCCGCGGGGATTTGAACCGCCGACCATGCGATCGGCAAGTCCTAGGCACTGAGGTTTTACCCACAGTGCCACCCGCGTCCTTGCTGGTAGAACATATTAAAAGGTCACCAACGTACTGTAACATCACAGACCCTGCAGGCAGAAGTAGGTCCTGTAGATCCTGATGCAGAATTGAGGAGAATATAGCGAGTGACTCTGCGTACCCCTGGGGCAGCCTTGTCCATGTGAGTTGGCTTGCCATTGGAAAAAAAAATTAAAGTCATATATATATATATATATATATATATATATATATATATATACACACACATATATACATATACATATAAGACAAATGTTCGTAACTGCATATATAAACCACATGTCTGAGACCCCACAGAAAAAGTCCTGAAACCATTTTGTCCCTCCCAAATTGACCTCACATATTTCTCTGCAAGGTCAAAGGAAAATGGAAAAGCCTCCCCATTGTCTTTTCGTTCACAAATCCTGTCTTAAGGGTATGCCTGTGTATGAATAGGGTGAGCCTGTGACCTGGCTCAGGAACTAAGTATTTGTCATTACAAAAGACTGCCCAGGCTCCCCAGGGTATCCAATCAAGTGACCATTAACAGGTTATCTGCCAGACAGGAGATAACCAATGCACTGAGATTTCTGTTGTAGGTATGATGTATCTGGGGGTGGGTAGTCTTGAGCTACACCCCTTCTGTGATGTATGTATGATGTTTCTGGGGGTGGTCTTGGACTCCAGGGCGGGCAATTTAAAATGTCTATATAAGGGTGGGCACACCTTTGTTTGGGGTCCTCCTCCTTTCCTGCGTGTGAGGGGAGCACTCTGTTGCAATAGAATCAATAAAGATCAGGCTTACTAGCTGCTTTGCTTCTCAATATTCTCTGGTTGGCCTCTGTTATTGTGATGGCCTGGGAACCCGATTCAGATGCTGAACCGGAGGAACCCCAGTGTGCTAATCCCCGGGGGGGAAGGTTACCGTTGGCGTAGTCAAAGTCCGGTCCTGGGTCACTAGTCTGGAAGCAGTTCACAAAGAGTGAGGCGGGGTCCGAAGCAGGAAGTCGGGCGGGGACGGGAACACTGGAAGGACAGGTCTGGGCAGGAGCAGGTATTCAAAGACGTTGCTCCCGCAACCTGGGACCGGGCTGACTGGCCTTTATCTTCTCTGAGGCCAGGGGCGGTCCAGGCCCCCAGGAGACCCGCCTCTCCTGGCCTTAAGGCGAGCACTCCTCTTGGGAGAAACCAGTTCCCTTCGCCTCTCTGCCCTGAGCCTCTGCAGTTCAGGAGAGGCTGAAGGGTTACTGGGCCCAGGGGGAGACTCACCTGTAGGTACTGAGTCCTCAACCACCTCTGGAGCCAGAGTGGATTCACCTGGTGCCTGCTCCTGAGGATCTGGCACAGGTGCAGGCACTTCAGATCCAAGGCCCCGCCCCAGCTCAGCCGGCCCTGGAGGCGGGGACTCCTGTGCAGGCTGGGATTCCTCCGGTTCAGCCTCTGAATCGGATTCCCAGGCCATCACACCCAGCCTGCACAGGAGTCCCCGCCTCCAGGGCCGGCTGAGCTGGGGTGGGGCCTTGGATCTGAAGCGCCTGCACCTGTGCTGGATCCTCAGGAGCAGGCACCAGGTGATTCCACTCTAGCTCCGGAGGTGATTGAGGACACAGTGCCTACAGGTGCACCTCTCCCAGCCCTGCCAGAGGAAGGTGAGTCTCCCCCTGGGCCCAGTAACCCTTCGGCCTCTCCTGAGCTGCAGAGGCTCAGGGCAGAGAGGCGGAGGGAACTGGTTTCTCCCAGGAGGAGTGCTCGCCTTAAGGCCGGGAGAGGCGGGTCTCCTGGGGGCCGGGACCGCCCCTGGCCTCAGAGAAGATAAAGGCCAGTCAGCCCGGTCCCAGGTTGTGGGAGCACCGTCGTTGAATACCTGCTCCTGCTGTGCTGGTCCCGGGGGGGAAAGGTACTGTTACCATAGCCAAAGTTCAGTCCCGAGGCACTAGCCTGGTAGACGTTCACAAGATGAGAGGCGAGGTCCGAAACAGGGAGCCGGGCGGGGTCAGGAACACTCGAAGATCAGAAGCAGAAAGCCGGACGGGGAACAGGAACGCTGGAAGGTCCGAAGCAGGAAGCCAGGCAGGAAACAGGAACACTGGAAGGTCCGAAACAGGGAGCCAGGCAGGAACAGGAACGCTGGAAGGTCAGGAGCAGGAAGCCGGGCGAGGAACAGGAACACTGGAAGTTCAGGTCTAGGTCCGGGTAAGAGCAGGTACTCCACAACGACGTTGCTCCCGCAACCTGGGACCGGGCTGACTGACCTTTATCTTCTCTAAGGCCAGGGGCGGTCTCGGCCCCCAGGAGACCCGCCTCTCCTGGCCTTAAGGCGAGCACTCCTCCTGGGAGAAACCAGTTCCCTTCGCCTCTCTGCCCTGAGCCTCTGCAGTTCAGGAGAGGCCGAAGGGTTACTGGGCCCCGGGGGAGGCTCACCTGTAGGTACTGAGTGCTCAAGCACCTCTGGGGCCAGAATGGTTTCACCTGGTGCCTGCTCCTGAGGATCTGACACAGGTGCAGGCTCCTCAGAATCTAGGCCTTGCCCCAGTTCAGCCGGCCCTGGAGGCGGGGACTCCTGTGCAGGCTGGGATTCCTCTGGTTCAGTCTCTGAATCGGAATCCCAGGCCATCACACCTGCCCAGACCCAAACCTGTCCTTCCAGTGTTCCTGTCCCCGCCCGGCTTCCTGCTTCGGACCCCGCCTCGCTCTTTGTGAACTGCTTCCAGACTAGTGACCCAGGAACGGACTTTGACTACGCCATCGGTAACCTTCCCCCCGGGACCAGCACAGTTATTTTCTCTGAGCGATGGGGAACCTACAAAGGACTCCATAAGGGCTCTTGTGTCCCCCATAAGGGAATAAGGAAGATTTTTGTTTATTACACCTTCCAGGTAAAAGCGAAAAGAAACTGACTCTCAGGTGCTAAGGGAATGCTTAAAAATGCTGAGCAGAGATCTGCAGCGCTGTACCAGGTATTTCCTGCCAGGATGGCATTTAGAAGAGAATTTGGGTTGCCAGCAATTATATATGTACAGACCCTCCAAGTGTCCCTATTTTCCAGGGAAAGTCCCAGATTTACAGAAGCTGTCCCACTTTCTGATTTGTTCCTAGAATGTACTGCATTATTATTATTATTATTATTATTATTATTATTATTATTATTATTATTATTATTATTGAATAGGATGTCCGTATTTTATTTTAATTGGAGAAATGTTGGAGGGTATGTATGTACACATGTATCCGTGTTGAGATTGTACGTGCATGTCTCTGTGTGTGCACAAATATTATGATATACTGTTGTAAACAACAAATTGCCCTTTTCCCTTATGGGGTATCCAAGAGCCCATATAGAGTCCTTACATAGGTTCCCTATTGGTAGGAGAGAATAACAGAGGCCAACCAGAGAATATTGAGAAGCAAAGCAGCTAGTAAGCTTGATCTTTATTGATCTGTTGCAACAGGGTGCTCCCCTCACACACAGGAAAAGAGGAGGACCCAGAAAAATGGTGTGCAAAGCCTTATAAAGACATTTGAAATTCCTATCCTGTAGATCAAGACCACCCCCAGAAACATCATACATACATCACAGAAGGCGGTCTAAACAGAAATTTAAATGTTGTTTATCTCTTGTCCTTGTTTATCTCCTGTCTAGCAGGTTACTTGATTGGATTTCCTGGGTAGCCTGGCCAGTCTTTTGTAATGATAAATACTTAGTTCCTGGCCAGGTCACAGGCTCACACCTTATTCAAACACAGACATACCCTTAAGACAGGATTTGTGAGGAAAGAGACAATGGGGAGGCTTTTCCAGTTTGACCTTGCAGAGAAAAGATTTGGTCAGTTTAGGAATCAAAATGGCTCCAGGTTGGCCTTCCTGTGCTGATCTATGTATGTGCTTGGTTGGTACACTTATGAACATTACCATAGATCTAAGACCATAAAATTCCTATTACAATACAATAGTATATAATATTCCTGGGTCCAGTAAGTGCTAGAATTTAAGCAAGTCTCCTGAATCCCAGGATCCAGGAAAAGTTAAAACATAAGACAGGCCAGTTTCCTGATGAGGTAATGACCTGGAAGATGAGCCATCAAGGTTGTATATAGCGTATGTGCAAATTACCCATATATCAGAAAGACAACACAGTGCCTCATTTTCAGAAGAAATCACAGACCCTGTGTAAAACTCCAGGAACCCCCACTCAGAGATTGGGGCGGCATGCAACAATACAGTACAGTCGGGGACCATTTTGCACTGTTATATAGAACCCCCCCCCCCCATTTGATTTTTTTACATATCTTGTGCTTGTGCTGATTGAGCCTTTTCTTTCTTTCTTTCATATGCATGCACACACCCAACTGTTCTCCAGAGAAAGCTGCCCTCCTATCTGAAAAGGCCACGCCTATCTTGCCCGGTGTGTCCCTGTTCCCCCCTTGCCCCGTCCCATTCCTTTTTACTCCTACATCCGGGCTTTTTGGCCTCGAGACGAATGTGCTGACATCAGCTATATAAAGGCCCTCGGCGCCTTTCCTCCTTCTCAGTGCGTTGTTGCTGATGATCTAGCGTTTTGGAGGTAAGTTCGCGCGGGTGGGGTGGGGGGGGGGGAGAGAGAGAAGCGCACGCCTTTCGAATCACCTGCCCTTTACTATCCACACCAATTGTTCTACACCGGCGGCAGTGAGCGTGGGGAGAGATTCGCCTTCTGCGATCTGCCGCTTATTCCTTTTTAATTCCTCATACGCACACACCCTCTCAACGCCCGTTCCTCTCATTCATACGGAGGCACCATTTTAAACCGTGAGGGAGGGGTGGGCGGGGGTCAGTTGCCGCCTTGGACCAGCCCTGAGGGAAAAGTGAGCCGGAGGGGGGAGGAGAAGGGGGGCTGGGCTGGCAGGGAGGGAGTGTCGCCAAAGCCGCCATTTTCCGATCACCTTCAGCCCCTCCTTTGTGGCCCCCTCCCCTTTCCCCGAAGTGCGCATCACGCGCGAGGGCGCCGGGTGGGCGCTGGAAACCGCGACTGCGCAGGCGCGACTCGTTCTTTTCTTGCGTCTTAATGGAATGCGCTTTCACCCCCTCCCCTATTCTTGGCGGTCTCAGCGTCGCGCATGCGCGGCCGCAGGGTTACCTGAATGTGGCCTTTTGTCATTTTGGATATATTCAGTTGCTCGCTTTTCTTTAATTTCTGAGTTTCCCTCTCCCCTCTCTATTGTAGCCAAGAAAGGCTCTGAGAGCGGCTTATAAAATCACTATTATAAAAGCATAAATATTTATGATGGCAGCCGCTGTCCTTGGGCTTAAGAGTCTAAAAATAAATTTTAAAAGGTGTAGGATGGAGGAGGGGAAAGCAAACGCCTCAGGTTCATGTTTAGGGGAAGGGTTGTAGCTCAGTGGTGGAGCATCTGCTTGGCAGGCAGGAGGTCTCAGGTCCTGTCCCCAGCATCTCTAGGCAGGACTGGCAAAGACCCCGGAACCCTGGAGAGCAGACAATACTGAGCTGGATGTACCAATCAGCTTACTGTGTGTAAGTTCCTCAAGTTGTAGTTCATATAACAGAGTTAAGAGCAGTGACTCCTTGTCATTTGGTGTGCTTAAGCACCATAAATTGATTTAAGCTCTCCCTCCCTGCTACGAATTTGGGTCAGCTTGCTACTTCAAAGTATGTGTGGGTAGGATTGGGCTGTTGATGGACCTTGTTGAACACAGTTTTTTTAAATCCTGAAAGTTCCTCACTGAGCCTTTAGCCAATAATGTTGTGATGGTGGAGCATAGAAACATTGCGAAGCATACAACATAGTGGTGATCTAATATATACAGAAGTTGCTTGTTTATATTTTTGTTTAGTGAACTGTTCGGTAGAATTCTGAATGTATTCCTTGTCTCAATAAAAGGGCTAAGTAGTTTCCCCGCCTTCCTTTTAATGGGGGGAAAAATTCAGGTGGGGGGCGGACTTAAATATCCCTGTGGGATATTTCTGTGTAAAATAGCAAAGATAATGAAAATGGATACAAAAAGATGTAAGGAAGTATAAGATAACATAGAAAGAACAAAGTAACAACTATTAGTACAACAGAAAAAAGAAACTGTAAATACAGTGGGGGTGATGGGAAGTCTTATGTATATGAATAATAATGTATGGTGAAAGGAATTGTATAAGTTTGAACGGATTTTTATTTGTATATTTGGACATAACATACAAAATAATGTTTTGCTATTAATCAATTTCAGTAAAGTTCACAAAAAGCAAAATAAATAAATAAACATCCATGTGGGAGACGGCTCCCTTTGTAGTAACCACTGTGGTGCATTTTCAACCTTTTTCAGTTTTTGAAAAATCATAGGGGAGCTGTTGTATTTTATTTCCCTGTGAATGTTTCCTTATCTTAAAGTAGGTTTGCTTTTCTTTTGTAAAAAATTGTAACAGTTTCTTGCATTAGAGCTTTTGCTTGCAGGTAGTAATTAAAGGGCCATTGTTCTGTATTTTGGGGCAATGTGTTTGTAGTGTCAATATTTGTTCTCAATTAGATGCTTTTAAGCAAGGCCTTAGGGGCGTGGTGGGTTAAACCACAGAGCCTAGGACTTGCCGATCAGAAGGTTGGCGGTTCGAATCCCCACGACGGGGTGAGCTCCCGTTGCTCGGTCTCTGCTCCTGCCAACCTAGCAGTTCGAAAGCACGCCAAAGTGCAAGTAGATAAATAGGTACCGCTCCGGCGGGAAGGTAAACGGCGTTTCCGTGTGCTGCTGTGGTTCGCCAGAACTGGCTTAGTCATGCAGGCCACATGACCCAGAAGCTGTATGCCGGCTCCCTTGGCCAATAAAACGAGATGAGCGTGCAACCCCAGAGTCAGCCACGACTGGACCTAATGGTCAGAGGTCCCTTTACCTTTTTAAGCAAGGCCTTGGTCACCACAAAAAGGATGCTGCCATTTCTGTTTAGCAACTATAAGGGCATGGACAAGCTGATAAGGACCATCAAGCCCTAATCAGATTTTCCAATATCTGCATATTGCTGTCTGAGGATTTATCCTGTTGTTTTGTCAAATATTTCCAAAGGACCCAAGCTTCTCCCATTTCAAGTTGAATGTGTGTTGTTCCAGATCCCAAACTGCTGTGTCAAAATGGTTGAAGCAGATCGTCCTGGCAAGCTGTTCATTGGTGGGCTGAACACAGAGACTAATGAGAAGGCTCTTGAATCTGTCTTTGGCAAATATGGCCATATAGTAGAGGGTAAGCACACAGCCTTTTTAGGGCATAATATTAAGTTAAAGGTCTGCTTTAATGAATTTTACAGCTTTGATCAGTTGAAGTGATAGAGCTTATATGTCCTCTAAGAAGTTCTGAGCAGGCTTGTGTACAACTTGGGATGCACCATTCTAAGATGAAAGTGGAATAACACTTTTGTCTTTCTTCAGTTCTCCTTATGAAAGACCGTGAAACCAACAAATCAAGAGGGTTTGCTTTTGTTACCTTCGAGAGTCCAGCAGATGCCAAGGATGCTGCCAGAGATATGAATGGAAAGGTAGGAACTAATGTGTTAATTGCAGAGTGTCAAGCTGAGGGTGATTGGATTGATTGGTTGACAGAGTTGCTTTTATTCAGTTAATGAGACAAGTTCAGCAATGTGTTATAATGGAGTGAATGCTTGGGTAATAGCATTTAGGGATGCTAAGGGAATTTGTTTAAGGATGTTAAGGGTTAGCTTTAAGACAAATAAAGCCTTATGGCTTATTTTCTTCAAGCATGCTAGTATGGGCATTCTATGGGCTACTCTTAAATTAAGAATGAAACTGGATGTCTCAAGAACTGCCTAAATAATACAGCATTGCTTCCTGATTGTGATGGCTCAATCAATTATTTCTAGAAAATACCTGTAGTGACTGTTACTTTTTAATAACATGCACTGTCGGGATCTCTGCTCGGCCAAGCTGATAAAGCTCATTTTCTTCCCCTGAGTCCTTTGGAATCGCCTCCCAACGTGTTTAACGACCTGAACCTTTAATAAGGCTCCAAGGCACGTTCCCACATTAAGCAGAGTATCAAAGCAGCAGAAGTGATGAGATTTATGGCTACATGCTATGCTTTATTTCTTACTACGCAGACAGCAAAGAAATATACATCCTCTCTCCATGAAAGCAGAGAGCAACTGAAACAAAGGAACAAAGGAAACAGGAAACCACCAACGTCACATCCGCCTCTAGTCTCCCGTGAGACTTCCAACAGTCTGGACTGTCTCTGGAATGTAAACAGAGCCTTGTGACTCTAAGCAGCTGCTCAGTGGCAAAACAGAAACTTAACATCCTCCCCCTTTCTGTGAACACCACTGGGCAGCATGTCAGTACAATCTCAGTACAAACCCAATTTCTGTACATAGGTACAGCCTTGTGACTAAGCAGCTGCTCAGTGGCAAAACAGAAACGAATAGGCACATCATGGCAAAACCTTTGCTTCTGAAAATTGGTTTGAATGCACTTGGAAACTAAAGATCTAGAAGAATTGTATGTAAACAAATAAGATTGGCATACTGAAAGCATGTAGCTGTAGAATATGGGTGTTCAATTTTTAAGTTCACCTTGGTTGGTTAAATCCTAGAGTGGTTTACAAAGTGGGGTTAAAGCAATATATTCATTTTTAAAATTATGTTTTTTATCTGCATAATACAAAACCAAACGTATTTGCTAGAAACCACAGCAGGGATAAGAACTGAGGCTCTCTGTCCTACAAAAAGAAGCATTTGCAATTAATGTTAAGTTAGATTCCTTTGTTCAGTCTTTAGACGGAAGATCAATTAAAGTTGAACAAGCTACCAAGCCATCCTTTGAAACCGGTAGACGTGGGCCCCCTCCCCCTCCAAGGAGCAGAGGTCCTCCAAGAGGTTTGAGAGGCGGAAGAGGTGGAAGTGGAACACGGGGTCCCCCTTCAAGAGGGAGTTATTTGGGTATGTGTGTTTTCCCATGTGTAATTGGGCAGCATACAAGACACTGCATAGAGAATGCTGGTTTACAGCCTACTCTCAAAATCAAGACACAATTAGGACTTTGCAGTGTCTGGTTTTCAACATTTTATATATCAGCAGCTAAATATTGCATTATACTGCTACATTCCAAACATCATGATATATCTTAGCTGCCGCTTCTCTCCACCTTAGGGGAGGAATAAACAGCCTAGATACATATGCCCTGCAGTTACGTAAGGCCCCATATTGCCTTAAACTTCTTGGCTGACGGGCAAGAAGCCCCTAAAAATATCTGAAACAGATACTGCGATCTGAATGCCATACTGGTTTCAGACAATTTACCAATATATCGCCCAGCTCTAGACACAATACAAATGATGAATTTCTGGTGGTTATCTTACCCCTTTTGGAAGTTTGGGAAAAGATTGTCGTCCTGCTATTTCACAGGATGAAGTATAGAGATGAAGCTAGCAAACTTGTAGGCTTGCTAAAAACATTGAGGTGTATTTTGGAAATTGGGCCAGGGATTAATCTCATGTTAAGCAAATTGGCAATTTGCCTTAACTGAAATTTTGCAAGTTTAGGCAAAAGTTATTTAATCGGTGTCAGTAACATTTAAAAACAAGTATTGCAATCCCTGTAATAACAAACACGGCAGCAAATAAATAAACAACAAATTCATGAAAACAGAACGGTAAAATCATAGTTATTCAAATTATCGGAAAGAGCTGCTGAGAATCAGTTCTGTTCCAAATGACATTCTCTCTGGGAAGGGACAGTGTAGAATATTCTGTGTGTATCATGGGTACTGCCACAGTGGTACATTGTGCTCCTAGTGAGGCAGAACTGTCTGAGGAATCCTGTTTCTGCTATCTAGCTGGAACATTGCTGCTCTTTTAGGTTCTTCTAGAGGCCCTCTACCGATGAAAAGGGGTCCACCCCCACGTAGCGGTGGCCCACCACCTAAAAGACCTGCTCCTTCTGGACCTGTTCGTAGCAGTAGTGGAATGGGAGGCAGAGGTAATTTTTTAAATCACTTTGATGCCAAACAGCATGTAAATGTAATAAAGTATTTTTTTATTGTCCATTGCATGGATCCACAAATCTGTGGTGGTTGGAGAAAGGCTTTTACAACTGTGCTGAGTTTTACTGGCACTCAGAAATAGCAAGTTAGTTGTGCTGCTTCCAGGACCCTCCAGCAGTGCTATGTTGGGAGCAAGTCCCCGCTAGTGTCTCTGTGTTAGGGCAGATACCCCTTGCTGGATTAAGAGGTATGAATTGACACTCCTTAGTTATGCTGGATGACTTCGGTTTTCAGCATATCTCCACATGTGAGTCCTATGCAACACATTGGAAAAGGATTCTTGAGTTGTAGAGTATGGGCTAAATACTCACTAGTCAGCCCTTGTTGATGTATGCTTAGTTTGACTAGGCCTCTGTTTGGAAGAACTGAAAGCAACCTTTCTTTCAGTATAATGTAGGACTTTGCTATCTCTTCATCTTGCTGATAGAGGTTGTATTGAACTTAAACCACCACAGAAAAGTTTGATTCAGTATGGTGTGGTCTTAGCTCATGGTGGGAACAACTTTCTCTACTAATACCTTGTTTTCAGAAGGCTTTATTTCAAAAATATTTCATTTTTTGCTTGATTACTTAAGCACCCCTCTCACGTGGTAGAGACGGTTATGGAGGACCGCCACGGAGAGAACCACTGCCATCACGAAGAGATGTCTACCTGTCTCCAAGAGATGATGGTTACAGTACTAAAGACAGGTAAAATCAAACTCTGTTGGATATTTTTCAGATCAAGGAACTTAATTATTGAACCTACTGCATTTTGATTGCAGAAGCAGTGATTTAATGGAAAGGGTGTAGGGGGAGCACATCTGGGACATTTTTTGGACTGGGCGTGTCCCATCTGTCAGGACAACCAGACAATTGATTTGTTTTTTGTTTTTGTTTTTTAAATAATATTTATTATCATTTCTGAAAGATACAAATAGCGAAAATACATACATAAAGGGGAAAAAAGAAAAAAATAAGAAAGAGAAAGAAAAAGGAAAGGAAAAAAAGGTTCCACCTTTTAGATCCCATTTTCAATAGCTTCTTTTCTGGACTTCCCCACGCCTCCCCTTCTTGTATTCCATTTCCCATATTTGTTCAGCAAGTTTTTACCTTAATATCGTCACTTATTTTAGCCATTATTTCAATGTTGTATTTACTTTAAATCTAATCAAAGACACTTAAACTATATACCTTATTTATATATAAAAAAGATAGGATAGCAGAAGAGATAAAGAATAAAAATAAAAATACTTTTCCTAAGGTTGTCCGTGGTTCCCATCCACGAATTCCCCGTTTTATTACTAATGAGTGACATAAAAAAAGAAAAGAGAATTTTTACACTGCATAGTGAAAATCAGGCCCCCTTCGGGCTCCCAAACCCTCCTTTTCCATCCCCAGTTTCGACCCCAAACCTAAATCCGTAAGTCTATCTTTTTAGCCCGGTGCCCTTACGTCTGAGGCTCTCAGGTCCTCTTCAGTCCCTCTCAGCTGGCTTCTTTGGAAATCTTTTATGTTAAATACCCAAACTCGAAAAAGTACTTTCTCAATACTGTCAGTGATTTTTTCAACCAAGTCAAGTTGTTTAAATGTGAAACTCCATCTTTGTTTCTTAAGTTCATACATCCCAGATAGTCCAGCTTTCACTCTGGTCGGGTTTGAAGTCATCTTGATAAGTCCTCGGCTCTCATTTGTCTTCTGTATCACTTCGGCCGTCCCTTGTTTAACAAGTGTCTTTTCCTCCTCTTCTTTCTTTAATTTCATTTCTTGTCCAGCTGCCGGTGTTTTGAGTATCAGGCCCTTTTCCATCTCAGTAGCTATCTTTTCTGTTGGTTTCAACTTTGAAGGGCTTGTAGACCAAACATGACCTTGCTCGTACGTCTCTTGCAACTTTCTCATGAGAACGACCAGCTCTTGCAGCTCTGCTCGTATTTCCCGACATATTTCCATCTTGTAGTGTCCGTGAATCCCCTCTAGAGGGATTCTTGTTACTTAGTATTCCTTTCACTTCCGACCCAAAAGTCAATGTTATTTGTATCAATCTTCCTTCGCTTTGAGTTACTTTATATCAAAATAACCGGCTAAAAGTTAAAACTTTCAGTTCTTTCCAGACCTTGACAGCTAAACTGACAGCTGTCAAAGGCTTCCTGTAAGTCCACCACAGGCTCTTTCACAAATTACTCCCAGTCTCAAGAAAAGTGGTATTTAATCCAAACATATAAGCTCTTGCCCTCCAGCACGATAACTTGATCTTTTAAAGTCCGTGGAATTAATATCTTTTATCCAATCACCAAAAATAACCAACAACTCTTCTCACAACCTTAGTTGGCAGAACCTTGCTGTTAGACTGTTTACAATGGGGGTGAGGCGGACGTCCTCTTTTCACCTCCCCCCGCTCGTGCCAGATCCATAAACGAAATAATTTAAAAAGTTCGGTTCCAAATTACTCACGGGTTGTTGTTCTTAAATTTAAGTCCGGATTTTAGACGGAAGAAGTCAGCGCTGTCCGGCAAATGGCATGCGGCTTCACTCAGCAGGGGAAGCAAAGGACTCACAGCACCACGCCGCTCCCCGGCACCCGTTCCGTAGCCTTTAAAAAGGCTCCTTCGCGGGTTGGGAGGGCGCTAGCGGTGCCCGCCGAGTCACCACGTCCCCGGGCATTCGCGCCCGCGGTTTTTGAGGGTCCCCGTGTCGCCGGCACGGCAACACCCAGCCCCCGCTGAGCAGATTCCCTCCGGAGCTCGGAGGGAATCCGCCATTAGCCGATCGCGCTAACCCGGAAGTCCCAGACAATTGATTTGTTCTGGCAAATCAATGAGATAATGAGGCTTCCGGTGTTTACTGTTTATGAACAGTTTGTTATCTGCATAAAGGAAGAATGAGGAGAATCAAAGTGGCTGGATATTTTCTTTCTTTTAATTGAATTTGTACTTAATGCTAGTCATTTAAATTGTAGCAATTAATTGTAGAATTGGTTGTATTTCTTATTTAAAGCTAAATGCTAATCAGAGAAGTTAACTCAGGTTTCTGCAACCCAAGTTTAAGATGCTAGTGGCTACACCACCTTTTGAAGTTCAGTATTCTGTGACTTGTCTTTTTTTTTTTA
Source organism: Podarcis gaigeae (assembly GCF_964106915.1). NCBI lineage: Eukaryota > Metazoa > Chordata > Lepidosauria > Squamata > Lacertidae > Podarcis > Podarcis gaigeae. The sequence goes on along the minus strand of NC_139695.1, from coordinate 15,943,152 downwards.
AAAAAAAATCATTTTATAACACAAGTAAACAACACAAACAGAAAAACAAACAATACAAACATTCTTGTCTTATCCTTATTTTTTCTAAACATTGTTAGGTGGGCTTCCCCAAGTCCCCCCATCTGATTTTCATTTTAACTCATCTTTAGCAGTTTACATATATCATAATTTCTAACTATTTTTTTTATCATCACACTTACTTTAACCATAAAAATATTCACATTTCATTTACAAATAATACTATTTTAAAATACACTAGCTTCTATTTCTAACCCTACAGCCTATATCCACTTCCAGAGCTATTCTAAGATTTAAATATTAACATATTTTTTCAAATATTCCTTAAACTTTTTCCAATCTTCTTCCACTGTCTCCTCTCTCTGGTCTCGGAGTCTCCCAGTCAGTTTGGCAAGTTCCATATAGTCCATCATCTTCATCTGCCATTCTTCGATAGTTGGTAAATCTTGTTTCTTCCAATTCTTTGCTAGCAATATTCTCGCAGCTGTTGTGGCATACAGAAAAAAAGTAACATCCTTTTTGGGGATTTCACCCCCCACTATGCCAAGTAAAAGGCTTCTGGTTTCTTAATAAATGTGTTTTTCAAGACTTTTTCCAGTTCATTGTAAATCCTTTCCCAGAAGTCTTTTACCTTGGTGCACGTCCACCACATGTGATAAAAGGTTCCTTCTTTTTCTTTACATTTCCAGCATTTATTATCATGAGTATGATACATTTTTGCTAACTTCACTGGTGTTAAATACAATCTGTACATCATTTTCATCAAATTTTCTCTTAATACGTTACAAGCTGTAAATTTGATTCCCTTTTCCCACAATTTCTCCCAATCCACCATCATGATACTGTGCCCCACATCCCTGGCCCATTCAGTCATTACAGATTTCACTTGTTCATCTTTCATATGCCATTCCAGCAATAAATTACACATCTTACTTAGGTTTTTTTATTTTGTATCTAGTAATTCCGTTTCCAGATTCAATTTCTCTGTTTGAAAACCGATTTTCTTATCCATTTTAAACACTTCATTTATCTGGATGTACTGGAACCAATCATCTACTTTATCTTTCAACTGATCATAAGATTTTAATCTAAATTGGTCCCCTACTTCCATCAAAATATTATACTTCAACCACGTGTCTTTCATATTCAACCTTTTATGGGTCTTAGCTTCCAATGGTGATATCCACCTGGGTGTTTTCCTTTCTAAACAAATCCTTATATCTCATCCAAACATTGTACAAAGATTTTCTAACTATATGATTTTTAAATCCTTTGTGAGTTTTTATCTTGTCGTACCATAAATATGCATGCCAACCAAATACATTATCAAAACCTTCCAAATCTAAAAATCTGTATCTTCCAATAAAAACCATTATTTCAGTCAGCAAAAGGCTGCAGCTTCAAAGTAAATCCTTAAATCTGGCAGGGAGAAACCCCTCTCTCTTTCACATCTGTTAATAATTTAAATTTAATTCTGGGTTTTCCCCCCTGCCAGATAAATTTAGATAATACATTTTGCCATTCCTTAAAACAATTCAACTTATCAATGATAGGAAGTACTTGAAACAAGAATAACAGCTTAGGCAATACATTCATCTTTACCCAAGAAATTTGGCCCAACAAAGATAGTTTCAACCTTGTCCAGATATACAAATCCCTTTTGATATCTTTCCATAACTTTTCATAGTTGTCTTTGTACAAATTCAGTTTTTTTGCAGTCATATTTACACCCAGATATTTCACCTTTTTCACAAACTTCAGCCCTGTGGTTTCCTCTAAATTAAGTTTTTCATGTATTGTTAATTTTTTTTCTAAAACTTTGGTTTTATTCTTATTCAATTTGAAACCTGCAACTTGTCCGAACTCTTGAATCATCTTCAGCGCTTTAATTGCACTGATCTCAGGGTCCTTTTGAAGTTCAGTATTCTGTGACTTGTCAGCCAAGTCTAATTAGATGTTACACTATGTCTCCTCCACTTTGTGGTAGGGTGTCTGCTGCTGCATTAGGACTCTGCTTGAGCGTATGGCTGTGAGCTGTTATGAGGAGCTCCTGCACTTCACTATCGGAAAAAATACTTTAGTTTTCATTTCCATAGCTATTCAAGTCGGGACTATCCAAGCTCCAGAGAAACAAGAGATTATGCCCCACCGCCAAGAGATTATGCCTACCGTGATTATGGTCACTTCAGTTCACGTGATGAATACCCCTCAAGAGGCTACAGGTAGCTAATGTTTGATTTTGTGTGTTGTTGAACAAATCTCTCATATTCCATTAACAAGCTAGTCAAGCTCATTGTTCAATTGGCAAGTTCCAGAGACAAAAAAGAATATACTCCATCTCCAAGAGATTATGCCTACCGTGACTATGGTCATTCCCGTTCACGTGATGAGTATCCCTCAAGAGGTTACAGGTACTTAACGTTCACTTTTGTGTATTCTCAAACAAATCTTTTAATATTTCATTCAACAAGTTAGGCAAGCTTATGTTTCAGTTTGCAGTGTGCTTCTTTGTACTTGATTCAAACGATAAGCACAATAATATAACAAGTGTTTTGTGGCACCTTGAGCAGCTTCATTATGCCAGAAGGTTTGGTGGACTACAGTCCTTTTCATCAGACACTTCTGAAGTCTTATACCTACTTGCAACTAAGGATAGTACTTCATGTGTCAGGTGAAGTGGACTGTGGTGCATGGAAGCTTATGCCATACTAAATCTGTTTATATTTAAGGTGCTACAAGAACATGTGTATCCCTCTTACGTTACAGAAGAGAAACCAATGAACAATTGTTGGCTTTCTTTAAGCAGTTCTAAAGCCACTAGCCAGCCATGTGAAGGTGGATAATGTAGGTCTATGGGAAGCTATATGTCATTATTTTCTATAGCACCATCTATGTTTATCAGGGATGGGGCAGACTTCAGGCTTTTGGAATATACTTTATTTGGAACTAAAACCTAGGAATCTATTAACAGGAGTCTAGTGTAAATTATGTACTTGGAATTAAAGAATTTTGAGCCCAGGAGTTCAACTGAAGAGCGCTCATGTTCTACGTACAGATCCTTTAATGGTTGCCACAAGCTTTCTACATTTTGCTGCTATAATTGGGAATCACAAATCTTTGCTGATCTACTAATAGATCCAGATCTATCTTCTGACTACCACCCCGATAAGTGAAAGGTCTACCTTACTCTGTGCAAAAGTCACTGTGACCCTTCCCCTCTGCAGGGAGGTGGGACCAATTCGGATGGTCTGCCCCTGCCACTTAATGGATCCAAATGGTTTCCAAAGAGTGGTAGGGGATGTTTTATCCCATGTTGGTGGTCTTTCAGCTGATTTCCTGGTGGCCCGCTGGAATGTGGAGTTAACCAGGGCTATCGACTGTTTGGCTCCGAAGCACGCTCTCCGATTGCATGGACAGCCCCATGCTTTTCAACGGATCTGAGGGCAATGAAACAATCACTGAGATAGCTAGAGCCCCGGTGGCGGAAAACTCATTCTGAAGCTGACCAGACACAGGTTAGAGCTCAGTGTCGAGCCTACCAAGTAATGGGAGCAACAGCGGAGAAGACTTTCTTCACTGCCTCTTATTGCATCTGTAGAAAACAGCAGCAGGAGACTTTTTCAGGTGGTTCGCAATTTAGCGGAACCACCTGCTACATCGGGGCCCAGTACAGGCCACATGATCTCCTGCAATGATTTTGTAAAGTTTTTTGCAGATAAAGTCGCTCAGATTCGGGAAGAGGTAGACTCCACAGTGGGAGCAGGGCTGGGGCGGGGGAGTGCTAGAGTCCTATCTAGTCAAGTTGTGTGGGATCAATTCCAATCTGTTACCTCCGAGGATGTGGACAGGCTGCTTGGACGAGTGAAACCAACCACCTGTCTCCTTGATCCTCGCCCATCCTGGCTTATAAAAGCTAGCTGGGTGATGGGCTTTGCGGGGTGGTGAATGCTTCTCTCTGTGAGGGAGCCTTCCCAGACCCACTGAAAGAGGCAGTTATCAAACCGCTTCTTAAAAAACCATCTTTAGATGTTGTCAACATGGCCAACTATCGCCCAGTCTCAAATCTTCTATTCTTGGGCAAGGTATTGAGAGAGTGGTTGCTGAACAACTCCAGGCACGCCTGGAAGAAGCGGACCATTTGGATCCCTTCCAGTCGGGATTCAGGCCTCACTATGGGACTGAAACTGCCTTGGTTGCACTGGTTGATGATCTCTGGTGGGCTAGGGAGAAAGGTGAGAGCTGTTTCCTAGTTCTGCTGGATCTCTCAGCGGCTTTTGACACTATCGACCAGAACATCCTTCTGGACCGTCTAGAGGAGCTGGGGGCACTGTTATACAGTGGTACCGCTCCTTTCTCCTGGGCTGTGTTCAGAAAGTGGTGGTGGGGGATGAGTGTTCAGACCCCTGGGCTCTCACTTGTGGGGTGCCTCAGCGTTTCGTCCTCTCCCCCATGCTTTTTAACATCTACATGAAGCTGCTGGGAGAGAGCATCAGGGCTTTGGGCTGGGTGTTCATCAATATGCAGATGAAACCCAGCTCAACCTCTCTTTCAAATCAGAACTAGTGAAGGCGGTGAAGGTCCTGTGTGAGTGCCTGGAGGCGGTTGGAGGATGGATGGTGGCTAATGGATTGAGGTTGAATCTTGAAAAGACAGAAGTACTGTTTTGGGGGGACAGGGGGGCTGGCTGGTGTGGAGGACTCCCTGGTCCTGAATGGGGTAACTGTGCCCCTGAAGGACCAGGTGCGCAGCCTGGGAGTTAGTTTGGATTCACAGCTGTCCATGGAGGCGCAGGTTAATTCTGTGTCTAGGGCAGCTGGTACACAGGCTGAGACCCTACCTGCCCGCAGACTGTCTCGCCAGAGTGGTGCATGCTCTAGTTATCTCTCACTTGGACTACTGCAATGCACTCTATGTGGGGCTACCTTTGAAGGTGACCCGGAAACTACAATGAATCCAGAATGCGGCAGCTAGACTGGTGACTGGGAGCATCTGCCGAGACCATATAACACCGGTCTTCAAAGACCTACACTGGCTCCCAGTACGTTTCCGAGCACAATTCAAAGTGTTGGTGCTGACCTTTAAAGCCCTAAATGGCTCCAGTCCAGTATACCTGAAGGAGCATCTCCACCTCAATCTTTCTGCCCAGACACTGAGATCCAGCGCTGAGGGCCTTCTGGCGGTTCCCTCATTGCGATAAGTAAGGTTACAGGGAACCAGGCAGAGGGCCTTCTTGGTAGTGGCACACGCCCTGTGGAACGCCCTCCCACCAGATGTCAAAGAGAAAAACAACTACTCGACATTTAGAAGACACCTGAAGGCAGCCTGTTTAGGAAAGCTTTTAATGTTTAATAGGTTATTGTATTTTAGTGTTCTGTTGGAAGCCGCCCAGAGTGGCTGGGGAAACCCAGCCAGATGGGCGGGGTATAAATAATATATTATTATTATTATTATTATTATTATTATTATTATTATTATTATTATTATAGCAATGGCCTGTACTAAACCCCAGCAGTTATTCTTCTTACAGTAATCGTGATGGCTGTGGAGGGCGTGACCGGGACTACTCTGATCACCCAAGTGGGGGCTCATACAGAAATTCCTATGAGAGTTATGGTAAGTGCTTATTTTGAAGGTCTTCAGGAACTCAATAGGCCTCACTCTTGACTTAATAGACTGCATCTACTTAAGTGGGGAATTGGCATTCTGGGCTTGTCCACTGCAGTGAAAATACACCGTTACTTCATTTTTAACAAAATGATTGAATTACATTTCCCATAAACTAACGAAGCAAAAGTTCAACTGTTCTGAATTGCATCTATCACTGGAGAAAAAAAATGGTGGAATTTCTGTTGTAAAAATAGCAAGCTGTTCTGGAATAATCCCAAAAAGAGCTGCCTTGAGAAATATCGTCTTCAAACAGTCTTTATTTCATTCACTATCCGATACTCCCCTGCCAAATGTATATTAAAACTTTTAGTTAATACAAAAGAGTAACAGACACCATTGATACAAATTCTTTTAAACTTAGATGTAAAGTTGTGGTGATATGATTTATCGTGTTGTCCTATTACCTGACCATTGAACCTGCAGGTAACTCACGTAGTGCTCCACCTGCACGAGGGCCCCCTCCATCTTATGGTGGAAGCAGTCGCTATGACGATTATGGGAACACCCGAGATGGGTATGGTGGAAGTCGAGAAAGTTACTCAAGCAGCAGAAGTGATGTCTACTCAAGTGGCCGGGATCGTGTGGGAAGACAAGACAGAGGCCTCACCCCTTCTATGGAAAGGGGTTATGCTCCTCCACGTGATTCTTACAGCAGCTCCAGCCGCGGAGCACCCAGAGGTGGCGGCCGTGGAGGGAGCCGCTCTGATAGAGGTGGAGGCCGAAGCAGATACTGAAACCTTTAAAAGTGCTGGACCAAATCAGTTTTTTCCTCCAACAAATGAGATGTGGAAGTTCTATCCCCACTCCAGAGGACTACTGAAACATTTGTCTTTATCTTTTTTATTGTTTCTTGTTAAGCTCCCCTCCATTACTTAATATTTTTTTTTTTTTTGGTGAGGAGAAAGTAAACTTGTTTTAATTTCATTTCAAAATTGTTAAGATTTGTCTCAGAATGCAGGTGTTAATGTATGACATTTTTAGCCTGTGTACTAGTGTTGTAACTTAAAGTAAAGGTTAACCCTGAAATGCAACGCTCTCACCTCATCCATGAAACCGGCAACCCTAAGGCTTCCTGTACAACGTGCAGCCATCTAAAATGGCCATGGATCGTTCTACACATGCAAACATGTGCCTTCTTTCTAGCAAACCCATTTTAGCTTTTGGAGGGTGGTGGGATGCGTGCCAGACTAAAATGTTAAAACATCCTCTCCTTGCTGAAATGCACACAATGCTCCAAAATAGAAAATTAGTCTTGTGTAAAAATTCAGGATACCATTCAGTCATTAAATCCAAACGACATACAGATAATGCTGAATGTACATTGTGCCTTTCTAAATACTTCATTTGGGAATTTGCAAGAACCTCACCCCCCAAAATAACCTATTAACCTGTAGTAAGCAAGCTACAGATGTGTAAGAGGTTTGGCCAGTTCCATCAAAGAAGCTGCAAAACAGTACTTGCTCTTACTGTTTCAAATTTTTGCAATCCTGTAGTGTCTCATTTTTAAAGGAACATCTTTGCCGTACATCATGGCAATGGAAGCTCTTTTAAATTTTAAAGCAGCACCCAATAGAAAAACTGCTGGATAGCCTTAGGCGAAGCCTTACAAATTCAACATAACCTTATCTTAGATGAAAATGTATATGGCACAAAGCTTTTGAAAGCAACACTAAGAAAGCAACTCACTGTAGACAAACATTTCTTTAAAGGGTTGGGAGGGGTTATTTTTTGCCCAGTATGTTTCGAGGAAGAATTTAAAAAAACAACTGCTTGTACTATACTATACTAGGAAATTAAAATGCTAGCAAATCAGAAATTGGCTTAAATAGCCAAAATATATACCAGCTTGGGGAATTACAGACAAGCCGTTAATACAAACCTGATGTTTAGTTGGATGCCTAACTTCTTTGTACCAAGTCAGGTGGGCAGTTTTGATACAAATAGCAGAACCTGTGGCAAGTTGTCATGATCCAGGTGCAGCCAGGAAGTCCAAAAGATGCTCTTGAAATGTAGTAAGACTTGAAGACCTCCAAATAAAGTTCTGCTATAATCCTTAAAACATGCCAGTCAGGTTGTGGATTTACCACGAAAAGCACGATTGGAAAGGAAATGAGAATCCATAAGCCATTCCAGTTCATTCCAATCCAGTGAACCTTCCACCTCTCAAACTTAAAGCATCAGAGCTTGAAGCAGGTTAATTGGCAAACACAGGCATTCTTGCTATGTTTCTGGGGGTGGTTAGGGGCTTGGGCAGTTTGTGCTAGAATAATCTTTCATGCCTGTTTTAATTGTTGCAGGATGACAGCGGTCTTTAATATGTGACCTGGTGCATGGCAGTGCTGGTGGACAACATGGATTTCTACTCTAATAGTACAACAGGTAAGCTGTGGATGGACGCAATGTTAGGAACACTGCATACTTTTTGCAAGTTAAAGATGGTGCAGATAGAGTGTACAACTTAAATTGTTGATACCTTCAGTGAAGTTTGTGGTGAGTTCTTGGCTGCTCAGTTTGGGTAAATAAATAACCACCCTGTTTTGGAATCTAGCCTTTGCAAATTTCTGAGGGAAGAGGAGAGAATAAACTAGATTTTTATTATTTTTATTTTTAAATAATTTTTATTAAAATTCCATTTATCAAACCAATCCTATCCAATCATATTCCCAATTATATCAATTCAAATCACAAAGTCCAAATGCTAAGCCAAATTTTATTTTTTTTGTAGGGGGTACCCATGCTTCGAGTTCGGTAGGAGTCCAATCTTCTTGTATTTCTGCTGCTTTGATGTTCACAGTCCCATCTTCTCATCTCCTTGTCATTATCCTTTTAATTTTAATAACCTCCGAGTTGTCTCCACAAGCGAGGTAAAAGAAACACCTTTGTTTATATTTCTGTGTGAACTTTGAAATCCTTTCCCGTAATTCATCTCACATAAATCCATCCAAGAGTCCGTTCAAGCGGCAGTCGCCATTTTAGACAATTCTGATGAAATACAGTCTCAGCGTCCGTTCTTTAATTTTCACAGACCTTATGCACAATAAATCAGCCTTTCCAGGAGGTTTGTTGCCCTTTCAAATTTACGATCCAACCTGATAACAGAACAGTGGCTCATACTCCCTATGACTGGAAATCTTGCAGCAAGGTCTGCCCCTTAATGGCAGATCGCTTTTGTAACTACGCACAAGAAAGCCTCCATTCTTTCCAGATCTCCCACAGAGTAAAACCTTTTATTAGCAGTTTTTGTTTCCACACAGTTTATTTTTCCATCTCACTTGCTGTCAGTCATTGTGGCAGTTCTTCTAAAGGGGGGGGGGTTGTTAGGTAAATCATATTAAAAAGCAGAAAGTTCCCTCCCTTTCCGTTCAGTTTCACATACCAACATAGTTGTGTTTCTTTGATATAGTCCTCACTTCATTCCATCGCTTCATCATTTCAGTGGTAGATTTATTTAGCAGATAACACACTCCTGACCTCGCTTGAAGCATGTGTGTTTACTTCTCCAAATTTTTTTCTTCTTAAGCAACGCAGCCAGTTTCGCTCCTGAAAGTAGCGTCCGGGAGTTCCAGGACTCGCACAAGGGCTTTCCGCCCAGTGCCCCCACCCCCTCCTTCTTTCAAACTCGGGGGTGATTTATGGGCAAACCGCGGGCGAGGCAGCATTTTCCCATCCCCTGGGGAAATGAGGGAGACTGATATACTCCCCCTAATCAGCCTCTAATTACCTCGTGCAAGCCGGAGAGATGGTATTGTCGGCCATCTTTCAAGGCGCCCCTAGCGGCCCCCCGAAAACTAGATTTTTTTAAAAGGCAAGCTGTGAATGGCATTTCAGGAAAAGAATATGCAGATGTCACTGATATGAGTGCAAGCTTTGAAGAGGCTCCACTAGGGATGGTGATTCAATACCAGTTAAATATGCTGTCAGGGTTCAGTTCACTTGTTGCCCTGATACCTGGAATGCCCTTAATGGTGGCATAGAAATCTGTAGACTTTAAACTGGTTAATAGCTTTGACCAGGATTTCAGACATGCTGTTCAGGAGTCTTGGGAGTATTACTATTTTTCACCTTCCACATACGTCCCAAGGTGATGTATGAAATAAAATAAAAACAGCAGAAAAATAGCAAGATGAAATTAAAAACAAAAGACATCCGTGGCAAAGATATACCATAGATTCCAGCATATTAGGTGACTGGGTGTATTAGGTAAAGGGACCATTAGGTCCAGTCGTGGCCGACTGGGGTTGCAGCGCTCATCTCGCTTTATTGGCCGAGGGAGCCGGTGTACAGCTTCTGGGTCATGTGGCCAGCATGACTAATCCGGTTCTGGCGAACCAGAGCAGTGCACTGAAACGCCGTTTACCTTCCCTCCGGAGCGGTACCTATTTATCTACCTTGCACTTTGACGTGCTTTCGAACTGCTAGGTTGGCAAGAGCTGGGACCGAGCAACGGGAGCTCAGCCCGTTGCGGGGATTCGAGTCCTAGGCTCTGTGGTTTAACCCACAGCACCACCCATGTCCCTATGGGCGTATTAGACGACCCCCCCATTAGCAGCTGCAATTTGGGGATTTGTCTTAGAAGCCCAGTCGCCTAATATGCTGGGCAGCTCCAAGCCGGGAGAAAGCCGCCCGGTGCGGAGCTGAGCCTGCCGCTCATTGAGCCTGCCACTGGGGGGGGGGGGGGGGCTCCTCACCGGCCGGCTTTCTCCCAATGCGGAGCTGAGCTCATTAGCAGTGAGCAGAATAAGGCTTTCAGCAACCACATTGCACCTAATAAGGATCCTTGAGTGTCTAATATTTTTGGGTTTGGCTGTGCTGTTTTAGAGGAAGCCTCTTCTATCCCTTAAGGATCATGTGCCCGCTTGTGACTGTAAAATAACACTTTTTCCAAGTAGACCATCGTAGTTTATACAGCCTGTATTTTGAGTTTGTTATCTGCATCAAAGCACACCCATTCATGACTGTCCCTGAGCAAATAATAGTTTTCTGATAACTTCCTTTTGAGGCACTGCTAATGTTACTCTCTTTATCTTAGGTACAAGATTAATTGTGGCTGACATTTGAGGAATGGATGCCCATGGAGAATGCAGCTGCTGAGCAACTTAAATATGTCTACAGTGTTTCATGAAGACATTTCAGAGGGAAGTCAGATCTTAAATGCCAGTGTCAGTCGTTGTTGTGAGCATTGGATGTTCATAGAAGAGAAGAGGAAGAGGCCTAAATGTCAGAAACACCTGGATACAGATTGTTTGTGCCCTCTTACAAATACTGTGTATCAAACGTTAGCATGTAATGTGCTACTCTGGCAGTACAATACTATATGATGACAACTTGTGCAGGAGTTTGGTTCCAGGGGTTCCATGTATATGCAAAAACACTCTCTAGCCTGTGGAACTCCCACACACTTGAGCATCCCAGGGTTTCCAGAGCTGGCATGCCAAGAGGGCTTCAACACCCCCATCCCCAGCAAGGCAGAGAGCTTAAAAACTCTTTGCATTGGGTTTTCCCAATGCAAACAAAGCGCTTTTAAGCTCTCTGCCTTGCTTGCTTTTAACTTTGCAGGATTTCAGCTAGGAGGCTTCAACCATGTATGTTATGTTTTGTTTATTGAAAATTTTAAAAACAAAGTTTGTAAAAATGGCTCAAATCCTGCAAGTTAAATGCTTGTAACATTCTAGCTTGTAAAGGGTCTGTCATGCATAAGTCTAGACATTTCTACACATCTCCATCCAGGCCTACAAGAGGCACGGCTTTGTTCAGCCATGCATTCTAGTAAAAACGCTGGAGAACAGGCCTGGGGAGAGTCTCAGGGGGTTCATAGGTCTGAAGGGCCGCATTCAGTTCCTGAGTCTGAGGTTCCCACCCCTGGTTTAGGGTAACAGAGTGGATCTAAATGTCAATTATCTGTTCATTTTTTAACCTTGCCCAGCATATTTGGGCTGGGTCTGAGTTCCCCTTTAAATTGGGGTTGGATACACATATTTTTGCATTGTGTGAATGTACACTGGCATTCTTTACACACTGGGTAAGGAATCTTAGTTTTGTGTGTTTTGTGAGCTGATGCCTAAAAAACATACATTATTTATTTCAAACTTAAAATTACAGCTGCCTTAAATATAGTTTCTTAAAAGATGGCTGCTGTCTTGAAAGTTATAGCTAACACTTTAACATTTCCTGTGCAGGTCTAGCTGCTGAGCAAAACAGAGTGAGAATGAAGTGACAGGGACTGAGGTAAGGTAAAGGTACCCCTGCCCGTACGGGCCAGTCTTGCCAGACTCTGGGGTTGTGCGCCCATCTCACTCAAGAGGCCAGGGGCCAGCGCTGTCTGAAGACACTTCCGGGTCACGTGGCCAGTGTGACATCGCTGCTCTGGCGAGCCAGAGCTGCACACGGAAACGCCGTTTACCTTCCCGCTAGAAAGCGGTCCCTATTTATCTACTTGCACCCGAGGGTGCTTTCGAACTGCTAGGTTGGCAGGCGCTGGGACCGAGCAACGGGAGCGCACCCCGCCGCGGGGATTCGAACCGCCAACCTTTCGATCGGCAAGCCCTAGGCGCTGAGGCTTTTACCCACAGCGCCACCCGCGTCCCCCAGGGACTGAGGTAGACTTACCTTTATCTCCTCAGGACTGCAGGAGGGGGACCACATTTTTAATTGATTCCTGCATTTAAAGAAAGAGTCCTGCATGTAAAAAGCTAGTGCAGTAAGGTTCAGCCTGGGCTTAACTTGCTTGCTGGTGAGTTTATTATTATTTTTGCACAGGGGAATACTCAAAAAGGGCATCTCCCATGATCCCTTCTACTGGCTCATTTTGCTGCAAGAGTAGTCAAGGTCTCTGTTTTATGTTATGCGGTGTGCAAAGTAAACATTTGAGAGATGCAGGGTAAGGGCATCTCTATACTTACAGCGAAACATCCGCCACAAAAGCTCTCCCCCTTCCTACTTCTTCAGAAATGATCGCAGAAGACCAGAAACCATCATGCAAATGCATACAAACCTGTTCCACCAGTCAGAGGAAAGTCTTTCTGGTAATCCCCCCCCCCCAATCAACCTGTTTGTGGCTTTAAGTGCAGGGCGGTAAGTAACCTCCACTGCTGTTCTGCTCACTCCAGAAGAAGCAGGAAGATACAGTCACAGATGTGGGTTAGGCATCGTTGCATGCAAGGTCTGCAAAGCTGAAGACATTACATCTTCAACCATGAATCCAGAAGAGCAAATCGTAACATGGCTGATTTCTATGGGGGCTTAAAATTCTCCCAAAATGATTATTGGTGACCCTGTGCAGTTCTTGAAAACATCTCTGAAAGATGGGGTTGTTCTGTGTAAATTGCTTCTCCGCCTTCTTCCAGGATCTGTAGGAAAGGTAAGACCATGAAAGTTGTTGTTCACCTGCCCACTGACGAAAGCCTTTATTTCGGGCATTGTAGGAGAGGTACCATTTGGAAGTGATCCTATATACAGTGGTACCTCAGGTTACATATGCTTCAGGTTACAGTCTCCGCTAACCCAGAAATACCGTAGTACCTCAGAAATAGTACCTTTGCTTCAGGTCAGGATGAGAACAGAAATTGTGCTCCGGCGGTGTGGCAGCAGCAGGAGGCCCCATTAGCTTAAAGTGGTGCTTCAGGTTAAGAACAGACCTCCAGAACAAATTAAGTACTTAACCCGAGGTGCCACTGTCTTTTCCAATGCCCTGCTGCAAGGATGTGGCCATTGCTTTAAATCTGAACCCCTGGTTCTTTCCAACAAACTTTAATATTTGCAAGAAGAAAAGAAACTTGATGATAATAAGCATGGTCCTGGTGTACAGTGGTTGTGTTACTCTGCTAGTATGGGAGCGACAACAGGCCTGCTACACTAAGACAACAAGCCCCAGACTACATAGAAGCAGCCAAGGCTTTGTCAACTTGGTTAAAGCTGCTGTCAGAATCTGCCACTAGAGTGGCTAAGGTGTCTTGGCATTAAAAAAAAATGCTTTTCATAACAGCAGTTATGAAACTGCAATAGCCCTATAGAGTAAGCTGCTGCTGCTGCTGCTGCTTTCTCCAAATTGCAGAAAGGAGGTGGGCAGTAATGCAGCTGAGAGAACAGTGGTTTGCCTATTTCTGTCTATTGATTTCATGGAAGGTGGTGATATGAGAATTTGAGACAAAAGCATCTGCTTTATAACTGGTCACATTATTTCCTCGACTAGTAGCTTTCGGGGGCCTCTGGCAGAGACTGCTTTCTTAGTTCTGTTGCCTCTAGGCTGAGGGATCCCAAATGCAACTGATCCCTCCCCAAGACCCACTGGTTGGACACAGCGGTGAACCCTGCTATGTGAGGAAATTGGCTTCTGAGGATTTCAGTAGGGGCAAATGTAAGATTCTACACTTAGGTATGGTGTTGGATTAAATCCTGTGGAGGCCCCTAGGCAGTCGAAATCTCGGGGGGTCCCCCTCTTGTTGGCATAACACTGAACTAAGAAAGCTTGATTGTAATTTTCTTTCAAGATCTAATCAATATTATTTTGATCCATTGTTACGGGGCTCCTAAAAGGCATGGGGCTCATCGACGAGTGTCTATTCTGCCCATTTGATGATCTGGCACTGCTTAGGCAGGAAGAACCAGTTGCACAAATATAAGAAGCAGATCACCGGGCTTGCAAGTTGTACATGTGAAAAGGAGCTGTGGGTTTTAATAGACCACAAGCCTTGCATGAGTCAAGAGAGTGATGCAGCAGCAAAAAAAACCTAATGCAGCTCTAGGCTGCATCACTATGAGTATAGCGTCCAGACTTTTTAAAAATATTTTTTATTGATTTTCCAATAAGAAACATCCAATTAATATATCCAATCATAATACTCCAATTAAAATAACGAAAATAAAAAGACCAAATTATAGTCCAAATTATAATTAATTTTTTGGAGCTCCCCACCATCTGGATCTCTGAAGCTTATTTCCACATCTCAGTCCTGCGTCTCGTTTCCATATCTTCCACACCTCGATTTTAACGCTTTATAATTCTGCGTCCCTGAGGCCATTCTCAATCATGTCAAACCATCAAATACAGCTTTATTAGTATATATTTTTCCAACTGCCTTTTTATCAGCGCAGCTTCCTCTGACTCCATTCCAATCTGGGGTGTTGTCCAAGTCTGTTATCTGAAGTTTAATAGCGCAGCAACTCCCAATCTGTGATGGCCTGGGATTCAGACTCAGATGCTGAACCTGAGGGATCCCAGCCTGCACAGGATTCCCCGCCTCTAGAACCAGCTGAGCTGGGGCTGAGGCATGAGCAGGTGCAGGCATCAACTGAGTCTGCTCTGGCTCCTGAGGTGATGGAGGACCCATTGCCTGCAGGTGCTCGACTCTCAGCCATGTCAGAGAGTGTAACTCCAATCTCTCCTGAGCTGCAGAGGCTCAGGGCAGAGAGGCGGAGGGAACTAAGTTCCCGCAGGAGGAGTGCTCGCCTGCAGGCCAGGAGAGGCGAGTCACCAGAGGATCAGGGTCCCTCTGTGCCTCGGGGCAGATAAAAGCTGGGCAGTCCCAAGTTGCAGGAGCAACATTGTTGGTTGCTAGTTCCTGCCTGAACCCTAACCCGCCCTGGCTCCCTGTTTGCAAGCCTGTTCCTGACTTCACCCGACTTCCTACCCTGCACCCAGCATCAGCTACTGCGGACTGCCTCCATGTTGCACCTTTGACCACAGACCGGACTTTGACCTCGCCTCTTGGGTAACCCACAGGACCAGCACACAATCATTAATTGTCCAAACCTTCCTTTTGAGCTTTATTGAACCAGTACCTTCCAAGTTATCAGGGACGCGGGTGGCGCTGTGGGTAAAAGCCTCAGCGCCTAGGGCTTGCCGATCGAAAGGTCGGCGGTTCGAATCCCCACGGCGGGGTGCGCTCCCGTTGCTCGGTCCCAGCGCCTGCCAACCTAGCAGTTCGAAAGCACCCTCGGGTGCAAGTAGATAAATAGGGACCGCTTACTGGCGGGAAGGTAAACGGCATTTCCGTGTGCAGCTCTGGCTCGCCAGAGCAGCGATGTCACACTGGCCACGTGACCCGGAAGTGTCTTCGGACAGCGCTGGCCCCTGGCCTCTTGAATTTAACCTTCCAAGTTAAATTGTTAGGCAAAACTGTTTGCAATATTGCAAAGTAGATAAACTGTATTCCACAAATATCAGTCATTTGGCAATCGATCAGACTTTGGGGACCGCACTATCCACCCTCTGGGCCTGGGGGTGGGCTGCTAAACACCCTTGGCCTTCTCTCTCCCTCATAATATGAAAACTTCTGCAAACGGCTGCACTGTGTATTGTTCCAAGTTGGTATCTCAAATCGTTGCAAAATCAGCCAGCACATAGCTCCTGCTTCCAAGTCCAAGCTTAAACCCCCAGTGACTGTACACGTCTGCAGGTTTTTTCTTAAGCTTCTTCAATCCAGTCCATGTCTGTTTATTGTCCAAACAACGTTTGTTTGTTGTTCAAACAATGTTCCCGGCTATGAGAATGGCATCGGAGAGTGCCAGCCGTCCCGTACTCTCTGCAACCCAGTGTACTGCCGCTTGTACCTTGATGCAAGTTGGCAATCTCAGACAATCCATGGGTCCTCAGGGTTTTTGCATTGGACCACCCCTAAATCACTGTCAAATCATACGTCATGCCCATGGAGACAGCCTGCAACCCAAAAAACATGGATTCCTGGGGACACCATGGCCCAAAAACAATGGATCCTCATGCATTCTCAGGGTTTTTGCATTGGTCCACCAAAAACTCACTGTCAAATCACACAACATGTCCATGGCCACAGAGTGCTCCACAAAATACACGGATCCACGGCTTCCTAGAAACACCGTGGCTGAAAAACATGGTTTTGGAGCATGTATCCTCATGGTTTTTGCATTGGATAACCCCAAACTTACGGTCAAGTTAAACGTCAAATCTTTGGGCACAGCCTATGCCAAAAGAAACACGGATCCACAACTTGACACCATTGCCGAAAAACATGGTCTTGGGAACGGATCCTTGGGGTTCTTGCAATGGGGCACCCCTAACTCACCGTCAAATCACACGTCATGTACATGGGCATTGTTCGCACCACAAATATCACAGGTCCACGGCTTCCTGGTGACACCAGGGCCCAAAAACATTTCGATGCACGAATCATCATGGATCATCAGCGTTTTTGCATTGGTGAACCCCTAACACACAGCCAAATCAGATGTCATGTCCACGGGCACAGTTCGCACCACAAAAATCACGGATTCCTGGCGACACCGTGGCTGAAAAACGTGGTTCCATACCATGGATCCTCATGGTTCCTCAGAGTTTTTGCATTGGGCCAACCCTAAATCAATGTCAAATCATACGTCATGTCCATGGGGACAGCCTGCAACACAAAAACCACGGATCCACAGCGTCCTGGCAACACCGTGGCGGAAAAACGTTTTGAAGCAGGGATCCTCAGGGTTTTTGCATTGGATCACCCCAAACTTAATGTCAACTTAAACGTGAATTCTATGGACACAGCCTGTGCCAAAAGAAACATGGATCCACGACTTCCTGGCAACACCAGGGTCCAAAAGCGTGGTTTTGAAGTATGGATCCTCATGGATCCTCAGGGTTCTTGCAATGGGGCACCCCTAACTCACTGTCAAATCACACAGACAGCCTGCACCACACCACAAACCCATGGATCCACTTCCAGTTGGTCACCCGGTAATGGCAGACGGGAGCTCTTTCGGCTGAAAGAGCCCCAGCTCAGTGAAGCAAGGGGAGACCGCGAGAGCGATGTGGTCCTCCGGGAAAAAACCTTAGATCAAGCGTTCTGAAGACCTGGTGATCCGGTGGGTTCCTTTTGGCGACTTCCCCACTCCCTGGTAAGCTCGTAAATAGCCCCGAGAGCGAGTGGGGTTGGAGACGCAGCACACTGGAAATGATTGCTTCCTTCACAGCGTGAAGCTCTGAGTCTGGCGATCATGAGCAGCCAATTCCTAAAAAAAAAAAAAGGGATAAAAATTCAGAACTGTGAGTAAAGGATGAAACTTAAATTTGACCAATATTGGGAGAGAAAGGGATTTAAAAACTGAGGTCAATCCCTTTGTTGAACTAAAGGAGAGTCGGTAACCGAGGACTGAAGCCCTAAGAGAGAGAAGACTGTTTGAAAGTTTGCAAGTTAAGTTTAAAGCCCCCCTCGGAAGAGGGGGAAAATTATTTTAAGCTTTATAAACCATGCAAGACTGTGCATTAAGACTAAGAAGCTCCTTCATTCTGAAGCGGACCTGCCAGCAGGGAAAGGCTAGACTCCATTGTGACGTCACAATGGAAGAGGAAACATTCAACTTTCCTTTCCATTGACTCTGATATATTGTATCCTGCTGCTGTCTGGACTTGTTTTTAAGTAGCAAAAAGTATCTGTTACCTCCAGGATTGCCTCTTAAATACAAAAAGGGATTGAATTTTTTTTCTTACAGCCTGCCTTTTAGTAATAAGGAGCTGGGAGGCTGCTGGCTGCCTGAAACTGACTCCTGTGGGATTGCGGGAACCTGTTTTTCTCTTCTTTCCCGCTTATTGTGGGACTGACCTTGAAATGCCTGAGCAACTATGAGTGCTGATCAAACAGACAAGGGACCTGTAAGACGAGGCTCTAAAAGTGCAGCTTTTGAGGACTCTGTAATGCAACTGTTGTCTGAAATTAAAGACAATACGAATCGTGACTCAGAGGGTATAGAAAAACTAAATAAAAATCTTGAAGATTTGAGTGCGGAACTGAAAGAGGTGAAGACTGAGGTTACAACACATGAGACAAGGCTGACACAGCTTGAGACAGAGTTACTGATTTGGAAAGATTACAATATGAAAATTCAAATTTGATTGCATTTCTTCAGATGAAGGAACGGGAATCTCATCTAAGATTGAGAGGTGTCGCTCAACAGGAAGAAGAGCGACTCAAGGAGTGGTTGACAGATCAATTTGTGGCGTGGTGGGACTTGAAAAAAGAAGAAGTAGACTTGTGGATAGAAAAGGCCTATAGATTTGGCCCCAAAAAGGATTAAAAAATCACCTATGATTGTATAGTTGTCTTTAAGACCAAAGAACAAAGAGATACCATTTTGGGACTGCATTACTAAAATTCAGGACAAAGCCATCGTCCTTTTAAAGAGATTCCTAGGCACTTCCTGAGCCTGAGATCCAACTTCACAGATTTGGCAAACATTTTGAGGAGGAAAAATATTTTCTTTAGGTGGGAATTCCCAGAGGGTCTCTCCTTTAAATATGGAGGAAGAAAGCAAAGAATCAAGACTGTTGGAGAGAAAGACAGATTTCTGCAAAAGTACTCAGTGGAACTTGGATTGGAAAGCCCACAGTTGCCAGGGGTGGGAGCAGCTACCCCTTAATTTATCATCATAGCTTTGAGAATTTATTCTTGAAATGTAAATGGCTTAAATTCTCCACAGAAAAGGAGGCAGATTTACTATGTTTTGGCAAAGCAGAATTTGGATGTAATTTGTTTACAGGAAACACATATTACAAGATTACATAGAAATTTTTTATCAAATAAGAAACTTGGTCAAGAATTTATCTCTTCAGACAAAGTGAAAAAAAGAGGTGTGGTTTTCTATGTTTAAAAAAAAATGGAATCCAAAATTGATCTTTAAAGATGAGGAGGGAAGATACATTGCAGTGGAAATTACAGCACAAAGCAAAAAATATTTGTTATTGGGAATCTACGCACCTAATGATGGCAAAGCAGAAATTTTTTTAAGAATCTGGAAACAAGTCTTTTGGAACATTTGGATTATAAATTAATTTTAATGGGAGATTTGAATGGAGTGGCATCTACGTTAATGGATAGAACTCAGAGACAAAAAATATTGAATGCTGGCAGATTACCTAAGACTTTTTCGAAATAACTGATAAATTTGATCTGTCAGATATATGGAGAGTTTGAAATCCAACTGAAAAAGCCTTCACATTCTATTCAGATGCAAATCAATCATTCTTGAGAATTGATTATCTATGGATATCCAGAGACTTGGTTCCTAAAGTATCAAAAACAGAAATTTGTCCTAAAACTTGCTCAGACCATAACACAGTTTTTATGGAAATGAAAATATTTCTACAGGAAACCTTCAGATGGAGAATGAATGATGATTTGTTGAGGAGTGACCAAATTGTAAATAAAGCCCAAAAAGGCCTAAAGGACTATTTTGAAAATAATATGAACCAAGGATTGGAAACAAGGGTTATTTGGGACGCCAGTAAAGCAGTAATGAGAGGATTCCTCATTCAACAAAATTCAATTAGGAGAAAGATACAGAATGAGAAAAAGGATAAATTTTTGGACCAACTGAAAGATAAAGAGAAGATCCTCAGAGGAAACCCAAAGAATTTGCAGACACAAAAGCTCTACAGACTCAATATTCACAGATTATTAATCTAGAAATAGAATGGAAATTAAGGATGATGAGACAAAGGAACTTTGAATCTGCAAACAAATGTGGGAAACTTCTGGCTTGGCAAATACAAAAGAGGCAAAAACAAAGCACTATCACAAGCATTGTATCACAAGGAAAGTCTGTGGAGAACCCTGTGGACATAAGAAGATGTTTTCAGAAATATTATAAACAACTGTACATAAAGGGTAAAGAAGATAATGCTAAAATTGAGCAATTTATTAGAATTAATGGTTGGCAGGAGCTGGGACAGAGCAATGGGAGCTCATCCCATCACAGGGATTTGAACCGCCAATCTTCTGATTGACAAACCCAAGAGGCTCAGTGGTTTAGACCACAGCGCCACCTGCGCTTAATAAGCATGTGGTTGTTCCATGTGGGGTATATTTAAATATCTGAAATGGCATGATAGCCCTAGTTATGGAAAAAGGATAGCCAGCTTGGGGGGGGGGGGAGATTTAATTGGGCTATGTCAAAGAAAGTGTAATGCATTTATGAAAGCATTCAGTATGGAAGATATTGAAGCTTTTTTGTGGGGGTGGGATGGGGAGGGAAAGGGGACTTTGACCAAGAGGAATATCAGGAATATGTATAATTATATTATGATTATTATAAAGGTGCCTGACTCATAAACCTAACAATTCACCTCCGCTTTCCCCCGAGCAGTAAAGCATAGTCTATTAATGCAGTTTTTGTTGCTAAAGTCAACAAAGAGCCTTTTGTACCCTACAACTGAAGGGCATAACGTTGTGTGGCGAGTTCCTGCCTCCCACCAGTGGAAATAACAACACATGACACCATATTTTAGGTTAATGGGCTAAAATTGGCCACAACTTTATTGGTTACAGGTGATGAGCTGTATTGGCTTAGGCATTGGTCCTATCAGACTATCCGGCTTCAGCCTGTTTGCATGAAGACCGGGAAGGGTTAACACCAGCAGGGGGAACCCTGCTGATGCACATCAACTAGGGACTCCCCCGGGGTCACCGCTCGGGGGCGTGCTTTAGGCCCTGACCTCCATAGGCCTCGGACGAGGCAGCGCCTCCCAGAATCCTTGACTGGACTACCCTTCAATATTTGGGGGAGGTCATGGTGCTCCCCCCAATACCTCTACATAATAATACCCCTACCAATGCCTAGCCACCACTCGAGCAAAGCTTGCCGCCAATAACCTCAAACCTGCAACCAGTTCCTAATCCCAGCAAATATATCTGCAAGCCAAACATCGTTTCCCGCATCGGAAAGATGCACGCCATCCTCATGGTAGAGGGCCACCTTGCTAAACTGGATGTTGGGGTGGTCTATGACCCGCCCCCCCCCCCCCCAGTGCTGCCACTCTACGAGCCACCGAGCGCTCCAGGATCTTCCTGGTTTTGTTTACAGCTACAGGACATCGGCAATCTCTCCAAGTGCACCTTTCTAGCAGTGATGACTAAATTACAATTAGATTCGGGAAAGAGATTCACAAATCCTCCAAATCATAAAAAATATTCCACATTAAGTCCACTCCCTTCCGGTAAGCAAGATTTTTTTCACCCAACTGGATGACCAGTGCCTCCGGAGGGCCTTCTGTGGCGGCTCTAGCTTTGACTGCAGGCAGAAATTCCACCCAACGCATTCCACGGCGGGTGATCCATGATATTTCAACATTTTTTGGTAGGTCTAAACCGCCCCCTCATCCACGTCTGACAGCTCTGTTTCTGGCCCAATGGACGATACTATGGCCTATGATCCAAACACGCACAATCGTGCCACCTAAAAGGAAAAGAGGATGGGGGGGGTCAGGGGTGATGCAAACCAGTCAAAAAGTCTTCCGAATGTAACCCTTAAAAGCATCGGATTTCCATCTACCCATGTTCTTTATCCTTTCTGCTGGTAGGCCTAAGTCTACTGCAGTAGTGGCTGCCCCAATTCGAAATGAATGGGCGGCAAATTCCATTGAAGGGAGACTGCAAGCCGCAATTGCCTTACGCATCACGCGTGTAAATTGATATTTAGTGAGGTGGGAGCCATCTGAATGTATGAAAAATGGGCCGGGGGTGTTAGGTCTCACATATAAGTATCATCTTGCATCCTTTACTGGGCATGGACCCTTCTTTTGCATAGCTAAAAGCCGAATTAAAGTCCCTTTTCTTAGTTGGTCGGTTTTAGAGCTCCGAATATGAAGAACCAGATCTAAGGGAGATAACGCTATGTCCTTTAATAGGATCCCCCTCGTGACCGGGTGTGGCTGGTCATGCTGGTCATCGCAAACGACCTTGCCTATGCGCAGGGTGCCAAAGAAGGTGAAGGAGTAAGCTGCCGAGAATAGGCGTGCTTCATACTTTCACCAACAAATTGTCCTTAGTTTTGTATGAATTTGACATAGGATATCAAATGTTATGGGCCTTCTACTATCGGTGCTGGGGGGTTGAAGCCTACGCCAGCCTTCAAGCGCCTTTCGCACCAGGAAGTCAGCACAAGGGTCAATCGAGTACATGGCCTTACAAATGAAGGATATTGCTGCAGACTGTATGTTAAGCATCTTTGCAGCACGACCCAACCCCCACAAATGCACTAGGCATTTTAAAACTTCTGCGCTTGCAGGGGGGGTATTGAGTCTATCCTTCCCCATTTTACTCCGGAATGCTGAAAAGTCAGACCACGCCTTCTTATATGATCTAAGAGTTGATGGTGCCACAGATGCTAATACTCCCTTTAGACCTTCTCGCTCTCAAGGCTCCAAAGGTGCTCCGGAAACGGTTGTGGCAATTGCTGCGCATCCGGTGTCAACGAGTGGAAGTGATCCATCTGGAAACGAAACAGAGCATTCGCAATGTCATTATTAATACCTGGTACAAACTTATCCGAGAAATATTTAGCTTCAGGCATAAGAGGACAAAGGACCGCAGCAAGACTGAAACTCCCGGGGAACGCGAAGACTGCCTAGACAGGACTGACACAACCGACTGCTTGTCAGTCCAAAATCATACCCTGTGATCTTTAAACTGCTCCACCCACAAATGTACCGCAACCACAATAGGAAAGAATTCTAAGAAGGTAAGGTCCCGGGTTATAGGCATACCTTGCCAGTTCGAGGGCCATGGCTGCGCACACCACTGACCTCTAAAATAGATTCCAAACCCTAAGGAACCCGCCGCATTGGACTGCACCTGAAAATCGGCCTGCAGCGACAGGCTGTCCTGCCATAGTGAGATACCGTTGTACGCCTCCAAAAATTCGAGCCAAACCTCTAAATCCGACTTGACCTCCTTTGGAAGTCGCACCCTGTGTTGGGGGGCCTGCAGACCTGCTGACAACCTTGCCAACCGCCCACAAAAAGGGCGGCCCGGGGCCACAACCTGGCAGGCGAAGTTGAGATGACCCAGGAGCGATTGAATTTGCCTTAATGCGACCTTCTTGAGGGGCAGCAGCTATAAAATAAACTCCTTAAGGGCAGTTAACTTTTCCTTAGGGAGGCGAGAAGTCTGAGCGATTGTGTCCAGCTCTATGCCCAAATAAGTCATGGTAGTGACTGGGCCCTCACTTTTGTCATTTGCCAAAGGAACACCGAGCTCCTCTGCCAGGGATGTAAAGGCTTGTAGCAGTGCTAAACAGTCTGGCACATTACTTGCCACGAGAATAAAGTCATCCAAATAATGTCCCACCCCTTCAGAACCGGTTTTAAAGCGAAGAGCCCAGTCCAAAAATGTGCTGAAGGCCTCAAAAGCTGCGCATGCTACTGAGCAACCCATGGGTATGGCTTTATCTATGAAATACGCCCCTTCAAATTAAAAACCTAGCCAACGGTAGTCGTCTAGATGAACCGGAAGGAGGCGAAAAGCAGACTCAATGTCACTCTCCTGAATCTACATACGAGCTTTACCGCTTGGTCAAAGGAAGCGTACTTCACTGAACACAGTTCCTGCGGAATAGCATCATTAACTGAGCCCCCTCTAGGGTAAGAAAGATTGTGTATCATGCGGTATTCCCCAGGGGCCTTCTTTGGAACAATGCCCAAAGATGAGATGTGTAAGCCGTCCATGGGAGGAACTGCAAATGGGCCAGCTACCCTCCCAGCCCTTATTTCTTTTTGTATTTTCTTTTTAGTGATAGCAGGCATGTCTTTTACCGATTTCTGATTAGGGGGGTTCCCAGGGTTAGGTGTGAATGATACTGGGTTTCTAAAGCCAAGGGAAAACCCCTCCAATAGAAACCTGGTGGCTTGTTTATTAGGGTATAAATCTAGGAGAATTTTTAGAGGTTGCAGTTTAATTGGAGAGAAGTCCAGACAAAGGGATGTATTAGTAGCTGTTTCTGGCTGTCCTTTGGGAGGGACCGGGGGCACCTCGGTTTCCCTGGTGAAAGTGCCCCCTGCCACCCTGAAAGGGCTGCTTACCTTTAAAGCAATATGTGGCCGGATGATTGCCCAGGCACTTTTCACATTCATGCAAGTACTTACAACCTGGACACACACAAGTTCCGCGGTTATACTCCCAACACTGCCTACGTCGTTTTAGCTTGACCTTCCCAGACTTAAATGGGTCCTGAGGTTTCTTTTCGACACAAGGACCCACATGCTCCATCCAATAGTTCTGGTCTCTAAGGTCCCAGCGGGTAGTGGGTAGCAAAGAAGCGTTTCTGCGAAAATCTTCATCATAGGTTAAAGCGGCCGCCTCCCCGGCCAGGGCATAGGCCCTTCTTACGTGGGCCAGGTAGGCTGCCAGATGCATACTGTGTTTGGGGTAACAAGCAGAAATTCCTCCCATGAAAACCGTCCAGCCAATTCTCAAAATTGCGCTCTGCCCGTGGCGTCCGGTACCTTCGTTTCCCGTACGTGTACTTCTTTTCCCCCTTCCCTGACACTTTCGTTGGTGGAAGCAGGGTGAACATATCTACATAATCCCCATTTAGAATCTCGGTCCTTTTCCTCTTGGACAGGTGATTGTCCAAAATGAAGTCTGTGGAAACATTAGTGGACGTCTTAACATCCTCCACCAAGGCACCTCCCTTCCATTCCAAGGACCCATTAAATGTTTTACGATGTGAATTAGCCCTCCTCTCATGAACCCGAAGAGGGACCCCAGACATATCCTCGCCCAGGCCCCAGTACTCTTCCAGTGGGGTGTCACTGTCAGAGTCTGAAGATGACGTACCTGACTCGTCCTCAGTGTCAGAAGGCTTACTTTTCTTACTCTTCTTCAAAATGTGCATCTTCTTTGCTTTTCTCTCCCCCCCCCCCCCATGTCTCGCTGACGACCGGGGCCGGCTCAGTGGTTGCAGGCATTTCCTCTTGTGCCTGCGCCTCCTCCTTGGATGATGAACCAGATCTGCCCTCCGTGGGTGTGGGCTGAGACGGTGTGTTCTGAAATATGCTAGGGACATCCAGAACCTGCTGCTGTGGAATAGAACGATTAGACCTAGCCGATTTTGCTCTGCCACCCCCAGAACTGGGGGTAGATTTCTGGGTGCATGAAGACTGAGAACGTGTGAGGGGGTGGTTGCCCGAGCTGCTACTAGGCTGTGCCACACTGGAACCTGATGCTGATGAACCTGGGCGGCCCTGTTCACAAGTGGGGTGTCCGGAATGCAGTCCTGCGTGCATGAAATTGCCACGGAGGTACCTGCGACCGTTGGCCTGCATTGTAGATAGAAGGTTTCAAAAGCAGAAAAGAACTGAGCAAAAGCCTGAGGATTGCAAGAATAAAATTTAAATTATTAACAGATGTGAAAGAAAGAGGAGGCTTCGCCCTGCCAGATATGAAATTATATTACGAAGCAGCATGCCTATGTTGGTTAAAGGATTGGATTAAACTAGAAAATATGGAATTACTAGACCTTGAAGGGTTCGATAACAGATTTGGTTGGCACGCTTACTTATGGTGTGACAAGAAGAAAGTTCATAAAGGCTTTGTGAACCACATTTTCAGGAATTCGCTAATAGAAGTATGAGACAGGTATAAGAGTCTTCTGGAACCGAGAGTCCCACATTGGTTATCCCCGTTGGAGGTCATGTGTGCAAAGAAAATTAATATGAGAGGTAAATGGGCTACGTATGGGGAAATGGTAACTAAAGAAGGAGGAAAATGGAAATCAAAACCATATGAACAAATTAAAGATCATGTATATGATTGGTTGCATTATTTCCAGGTAAACGAAATGTTTAAAAAAGATATAAAGGAAAGTGGTTATGAAGGAAAAGATTCTAAGTTCCAAACAGACATAATAAATAATGAATATAAACTTTTGTCAAAAATGTATAAGATATTGTTGGAATGGTACACGAAAGATGAAGAGGTCAAATCGTTAATGATACAATGGGCCAAAGATTTTGGTTATAATATTCAATTTGAAGACTGGGAAAAATTGTGGAAAGAAAATTTAAAATTTACTGCATGCACGGCGCTGAAGGAAAATGTTATGAAAATGTTTTATAGATGGTACATCACATCACACTGGTAAAACTTACAAAAATGTATAAAACATGCAATAAGTGTTGGAAATGTAAAGAAAAAGAGGGAATGTTTTACCATATGTGGTGGGAATGTAAGAAAGTGAGGAGCTTTTGGGAAGCAATATATAATGAATGGAAAAAGATGTTAAAATATACTTTTGTTAAGAAACCAGAAGCTTTTCTTTTAGGGATTACAGGAAATGAAATAAGAAGGAAAGACTGTAAACTTTTCCAGTATGCAGTTACAGCAGCAAGAATTTTATTGGCCCAGAAATGGAAACAAGAGGAAGTACCGACGATACAAGAATGGAGACTGAAATTAACGGACTATGCGGAACTGGACAGATTTACTGGGAAAATAAGATATGTTTGAAACCAAAAGTTCATCGAAGATTGGGGAAAGTTTGTAGATTATCTGAAAAATGTATGTGATGTGCAAACAACGCTAGTGGGGTTTCAAGAAGCACTGTGAAAGTTTGAGATGTATTGTCAAAAAGAAATAGAAAGGGGACGGAAGACAAATGGCAATACAATGAAGGGAATGCGTATTGAAGAGTAAATATGATTACCAGAGAAGCGGAAGTCAAAAAAGATTAATTTGTTAAAACATAGAGAAAAATGTATAATTGTGTTGGAAAACTAATAAAAATATTTATATATATTAAAAAGCCTGAGGATTGCAAGGTATAGAAGGTACTTGAGAACTGCCCTGAACACCGGAGGGGGCCTGTGAGTTACCCCTGTTAGCCATATTGCCACGGAATTATTTACACAAACCACAAAGAGGCCAATGGAGGTACAGTTCAGTATTGCCTACGCTAACCTTGCCCTACTGGCGCCCTTGTGCCACCTGACAACTACAGAATTTGATGTTGCAACAGAAGGTATCTCTCTTCTGGCAAGTAAGGAACCAGGGTCCCTGGCTAGAGTCCATGCACCTTATATGTACTAGATTTCTCAACATAGAATCATAGAATTGTAGAGTTGGAAGGGAACTCTGGGGGTTACACTAGGCCTTTGGCCAAGGCACAGTCTGACCCCCTCCTTCTGTAATACCCATAGAACTCTAGCCCAATGGTTGCCATTAATTTGACTCTGAACTGATTTTAGAATGTATTTCAATTAATTGATTGTGATTTTATGTAAACTGTGTTATTTTTAGTGTTGCTAGTAGCTCTGAGCCCGGCTTTGGCTGGGTAGGGTGGGATATAAATAATTTTATTGTTGTTGTTGTTGTTATTTAGTCCAACCCCCTGCAATGCAGGAACCTCAGCTAAAGCATCCATGACAGATGGCCATCTGACCTCTGCTTTAAAACCTCCAAGGAAGGAGAGCATTTCATTTTCGATAGGGGATCATTCCACTGTCAAACAGCTCCTAACATCAGACAGTTTTTTCCTAATATTAGCTGGAATCTCATTTCTTGTATTTGAAGCCATTGGTTTGAGTCCTCCCCTCCAGAGCAGGAGAAAACAAACTTGTTTCCTCTTCCATGTGACAACCCTTGAGATATTTGAAGACAGCTATCATATCTCCTCTCAGTCTCCTCTTTTTCACTGTACACATGGAGGTATGGTTACCATGTAATTTCCTTTTCACAAAAACATACAGAGAGCCCTACTGGATCGTACCAAGGGTTTATTTAGTTCAGAGGGCTTTTCACCAATACTGGGCAATCTGGTGCTGCAGGAAGTCCACAAGCAAGTGTGAAAGCAACAATTATTCCCATTAAGTTTTAGCAGTTCAGTTGTAGCACAGGTCTGTATGTGTAAAGTGAGATTTCTTTCACTTATGTAGTTTCTTACTGCACTGATGCTTGTATTTTAGCATGTTTTAGTAGTTCCCTCCTGTGGGAGGAAGGACAGTATACAGTAGGATGATGACAGTGATGGTGGTGGGTAATAGCAGTTGATCAGCCTATACTCCTCCTTTCTTTAACAGTAAGTGGCTATCACAACTTTCAGTGGCAATGAATTCCGTAAGATAACTATAAATTATTAAATTTTGTGTGTTTTGAGTCTACTATTGACCAACCCATTTAGGTGAACCTGAGTTCTAGTACTGTATGAAGAGAACAATATATAACTTTCTACCTCTCCATAACATGATATATTTTTTATAAATTCCCATCAGTTCCTCCCATGGCCTGTCTCATCTCTTCGCTGCCCCAAATGAAGAATCCCTTCACACTTCAGACTTTCCTCTTAGGGAAGGTAGTTGAGCCCCTGAAGCATTTTAGCTCCTTCTCCTTACTCATTTCCTGTTACAATAATGAAGCAATGCTGCTGCAAAGTCCTAGCTTGAAGTGCAAACATGATGGGAATGTTGGGACTGCTGTGGGAACAGAGGGGCAGTCATTTCACAGTGCGCAGCACCGGAATTACCTCAGAGTGTAATATGAGCTGTACAGGATGTACAGGAAGTTTTAGTCACAACACTTCTGGAGTATGGAGAGAGCAGTCATGTTTTTTGTAACGCTGCAAAGACAGAAATAAAAGCATGTAAATACGTTTCTGTCTATCTCTTTCCCCTGCCTGGTGGAGGCAGGAAAGAGGGGTGTGTTCTTCTCACGTTTGAGAAGAATCGCCGATCGAGACCTTGCCTGCGTCTGCTGGGGAATGCAGCCAGGGAGGTCAACAGGGAATCAAGCCGGGTGCCTGGGACTGCTGCCAGCTTCTCCTGAGAAGGGCTTGGATTTCCAACATATGGTAGCAACGAGCAAATGGCATCGATCCATGAAAGCAGCTAAAGAGGTTGATGGATCGTACTTCATCCTCTGCAAGGAGATAAAGGAGTTTGTGGTAGCGTGCGGATGGAGGCTACAACGAACGGCTGAACACCGGAGAAGATGTTTTTGCTGATAAGCAAGGAGTAACGGAACCCCCAAGGTATGCTGATTTATGGCTAAAAGAGTGAACACAGATTGAAACTTCTCTGGTTCACAAACGCTGTTTTTTGGATAAAGAAACAGCACTGAGAGACAGCCACATTCCTCACATTCTTAGGACTGATAAGCCGGTCAGGCAAGTCCAGTTGCTAAGCAAGGAGGCGAGTATGTTTTCCAGCTACATCTGAGCCAGTTAGCTTGAAAAGAACGTGGAAAGTTACCAGCCAACACGGAAGTGAGGCTGGGACTGTGATAGGCAAGAAAAACGACGTCTGTTTTGACTGCTATCTCACTGCTCTTGGAGGGACTTTCCAAAGCAGCCAGCATTTAGCTGCCAGGTGCAAAATATAAACAGCCAGCTATTGGATTTTAGAAGGCTCGAGAGTGAGAGCTCAGACTTGGATTCAAAATGGATACCAAGAAGGGGGGAGGCTTACCTTACCCACCTCCACTGACTAATGACAATTATGCCTCATGGTCTGTAAAGATGAAAGCCCTGCTTCAGAATCAGAGGATTTTTGGGGTGATTGATAACCCCATCCCTCCTGCATCAACACCAGGTTGGAATTCACAGAATGTGAAAGCCAGGACGGCCATAATTCTGTGTGTCTCGGATGATCAACTTGTGCATATTGGGGATTTGGAATACGCGTGTGAGATTTGGCAAACGCTGCGTAGAATACATCAAAGAGATGCTGGTTCTTCAGCATTGCTGCATTTTGAAAAGCTGACCAATCTTAGGCTAGCGCCTGATGGAGATGTGCAAGTGCATCTGACAGAGATGAGATTCTTACGCCAGCAGATGGCGCAACGCAAAAAGGGGAGCTCTGCAAAGCCTGAGGCGTCAGGCAAAAGTTGTACCAAGTCCCAGGTGAAACCTGCAAAGGCATTGCTGTCAACAAAAGCCACATTTTCAATGGAGAACGCTTTTGTTCTTGACACGGGTTGCACGCAACACATGACGTCACGCCAAGGTCTGTTTTCAATGTTTAAGAAGCAAAGCTTCATTGTGAAACAGGCCAATGGCCAGGAGCTGGAAGCGACCGGATTTGGAACTGTGTATCTTGAAAGTGTGAACTTGACTATCAACAATGTGTATTTGGTTCCTGATTTAAAGTTCAATCTGCTGAGTGTTTCGCAGATCACAAAGAAAGGACTGACTTTGTCCTATGATAGAGAAAGCTGCAAAATCTACAAAGATGGAGAGCTGTGTCTTTCTGCCAAAGAGAAAGATGGACTGTATTTGTTGACTTTTGATCAAGGTGATTGCATAAAATGTAATGCATCTGAATCTAACATGATTTCTCTTGCAGGTATGGTGAGAAACGTCCGGAAGGCGACCAAAGTTAACAGTGCATTTCAGCGAGTGTATGCTGATGTGATTGGTCCTCTAGCCCCATCTAGAGGCAATGCAAGATATTATCTTGTGTGTGTGGATTATTTTACTCATTATGTATGGATATACATATTGCAGAAACCACAAGAAGCCTTAGAAAGGTTTAAAGAGTTTTGTGACAAGGTTAAAACTGTTCATGATGCTAACATTGATTGTCTTTTCACAGATGAAAAGCCAGTTTTTCTTTTACAGGATTTTCAGGATTTCCTGGATAAGAAAGGGATAAGGCACAAGACTGCTGTTTCTGCAGGAGCATGGAACAAAAGTGTCTGTGTGCAAGTGAACAAAGAATTGCAAAATGGGATGAAGGCGCAATTGCTGAGTTCACATTTGCCACATGGGTTTTGGGCAGAATCGCTATTGTGTTTTTGTTACACATGGTTGAGAAAGGTTTCAAAAGGACTTCCGGGTTGGCGCCATTGCCGAATGGCGGACTCCCTCCGAGCTCCGGAGGGAGCCTGCTCGGCAGGGGCTGGGTCCCGCCGCGCCGGCGACGCGGGGACCCTCAAAAACCATGGGCGCAGATGCCCATGGACCTGGTGACTCGGCAGGCACCGTTTGCGCCCCCCGACCCGCGAAGGAGCCTTTTTAAAGGCTACGGAGCGGGGGATGGGGGTGGCGTGGTGCTATGAGTCCTCCGCTTCCCCTGCCAAGCGAAGCCGCATGCCATTTGGCGGAGAGCGCTGACTTCTTCCATTGAAAATTTGGACTAAAAACAACAACCCGTGAGTAATTGGGAAATTGGACTTAAAAGGGAAAAAAATTAAATTCAGAACGAGCGGGGGAGGTGCAAAAAGGAAGTCCGTCTCCCCCCTGTTGTAGAGGATTTAAAGCAAGGATCTGACAACTAAGATCGAGAGAAGGGTCTGTTTTTTATTGATAAAAGTTATTAATTTCACGATGGAAAATTACAAGATAGTGCTGGAGGAGAAAAGTGGATCGTGTGAGATAAAGTACAACCCCCCCCCCCCCGGGAACCGGGAGTGATCCGGGAGAGAGCCTGGTGAGGAGATATAAAGATTTTGACAGCTGTCAAAGTAGCTGTCAAAGTTGGAGAACAAAAATAGAACTTTGTTACGATGACTTTGCCGGTTAGATTCGTTACAATTTGGATATAAATTGTTGAAAACAAGGGATAATAACTTAGTCTGACTTTTGGGTGTGATCTGGAAGGAAACAAAGTTACCATAATCCCTCTAGAGGGGGCTTTGGGACACTACAAGAATCGCTGAAAGTGGAAAAATACTCATGGATTTGAACAGGACTTTTTAACTCCTGGGAAAGCTGCAAAAATGAAACACTATTTTGTCTACAGAGGTCTCGACACTAAAGGAGACAATAGATATATCTATTAAGAACGGAAGGGACTGGACGTAAGTTTTTGTTCCTGAATAAATAAAGCCTCTGTAGTGGAACTAGAAGTTTTTGGAACTAGAATGTTTTTGCAGCGGAACAGGAAAAGAAACCTGAGGAAAGTGAGGAAAAAGAACAACAAGAATTGGATAAAGCTGGAACTGGGAGTATTTGGGACATTCAGATTTAAAAAGGTCTAAGAAACAAAATTTGAGTTTTACTCTTAAATATAGAGATCTGGATGTAAGAAAAAATGGACCTTCTTGAGATAGAGCTTTTCCAAGACTGGGTGTTTGAAACTAAAGTACTAAAAAGATGGCAAAGACTACTAAAAAGACGGCAAAGTGGAGCTGAGCGAGATTTGGACATGGATGTGGGGTCTCCAGGCCGACAACAGATAGATTGATGGATATTGGGGATCGAAACCGGGAAAGGGGGGAGGGAAATTCCGAATCCAAAGGATGTAAAATTATATTTTGTTCTTTACTTTGTTATTTCATTCTGTTCTGTGTATTAAAGAGGGGAATTCGTGGAAGGGAACAGGGGTCGATCTGAGGGGGAAAAATATTTTTAAGTGGAAGGACGGTGGAATATATAAGGAAAGTGGTTATATAAGATGAATTAAATTGAACATTGGGTCAATGATAATAACGATAATAAGCTTAAAATTTGGGGTAAGAACTTGTGGAATTAATCTGATGGAAATGGAATACAAGAGGGAGTGGGGTGGGGAAGTCCTGGGAAGATGTTAATGAAAGTAAGGCCTAAATGCAAATGTTTTCTTTTTCTTTTTCTTTTCTTTTTTTTCTTTTTTTGCTTTTATATTTTGTATTTTTCTGGAAATTTCAATAAATATTATTTTTTTAAAAAAGAGAAAGGTTTCAAAAGGTTTGGGATGTTCTCCTTTTGAAAAGCTATTTCACAGAAAACCTTCTGTAGCCCATTTTAAGGTTTTTGGGTCCCAAGTCAGGACTGAAGCTCCAGGTGGGTTATGAAAAGGGTCTCTTTTTGTGGGTTATGAAAAGGGTCTCTACAGAGTAATTTTGTCTGAATCTGGTCAGGTGATTCTCACAAAATTTCTAGAGAGTGTTCCTGAACAGGAGAGAGAAATTGTTCACACATTTCCCACTGAGGACAATTCAGATGATGATGATGATTTTACTGACTACAGTGGTAGTGAGAGTGACAGTGATAGCTCAAGGAGCTCAGTTGACACAGTCATTGAGAGGAAATCTCACACAATGGCTAGACCTTCACAGGTGGAGGACGAACCGCTGTTTACTATTGGAACTGGTTCTCCAAAGAGTCCTGAGACTGCACCAGTGAGCAGAGAGGATCAGCACCTCATACGCAGGTCTGAGAGAGTTACAAAGGGTGTACCACCCAAGAGGTATTCAAAAGAGTTTGCTAACTCAGCTGTTGCATGTGTTACTATTGTTGACAACTCAAGACAGGTTGAAGCTGTGTCTAAGTCAGAGACAATGACATAACAGGGAGTTACTAAGCGTAACACTACATTCCCTAGCCAAGGTAATGCAGACAACCAGAGAGGTACACTGGGGAAACCAGTGGCGGGTAGTTCCAAGGGTGGAACTGAAACGACAGGGGAGTGTTATATGTATAACAACTGTTTGTTTTCTTCTCTGGATCAAGCTATGTTCG
This sequence comes from Podarcis gaigeae, assembly GCF_964106915.1. Taxonomy (NCBI): domain Eukaryota; kingdom Metazoa; phylum Chordata; class Lepidosauria; order Squamata; family Lacertidae; genus Podarcis; species Podarcis gaigeae. The sequence continues at coordinate 15,909,303 of NC_139695.1, read as the reverse complement.
CAGCGCACATTGATTCTTATGGGGGAAGTATGTAACGATAATGAAGCAATGCTGCTGCAAAGTCCTAGCTTGAAGTGTAAACATGATGGGAATGTTGGGACTGCTGTGGGAACAGAGGGGCAGTCATTTCACAGTGCGCAGCACCGGAATTACCTCAGAGTGTAATATGAGCTGTACAGGATGTACAGGAAGTTTTAGTCACAACACTCCTGGAGTATGGAGAGAGCAGTCATGTTTTTTGTAACGCTGCAAAGACAGAAATAAAAGCATGTAAATACGTTTCTGTTTATCTCTTTCCCCTGCCTGGGGGAGGCAGGAAAGAAGGGTGTGTTCTTCTCACGTTTGAGAAGAATCGCCGATCGAGACCTTGCCTGCGTCTGCTGGGGAATGCAGCCAGGGAGGTCAACAGGGAATCAAGCCGGGTGCCTGGGACTGCTGCCAGCTTCTCCTGAGAAGGGCTTGAATTTCCAACATTTCCAAGCTGTTAAAATATCCCCTTTAGGTAGAGTGTATTTAATGCTAAACTTTCCAGCTTCAAAATTCTCACTCCACCAGTTCAGTTCGGATGAAAAGAATAATAATATGTGCCTTTTTGCCATTCTGCTCATGATTTTTCTAAGGAGGAATAGAAAGCAGAACTGAAAAATACAGAGCCGCTTCTTTGATACATGTTCCCCATTTCCTTCAGACAACATGATAAAAGCACAATTTCTCAGCTCCCTACAATAGCAGGTGAGGAGACTTGGAGGAAGCAGAGCTGGCTCATTCATCAAGCGAGTTTACTGACTGCAACCCAAGCCACAGGTGCCAAGCTATTTTTGTTCTGGGAGTCCAAAGCTACATAGCCATGGGTGGGGCCAATGGTTGTACCACCACACCAAGAGTAAAATATCTGGGTTGGGGGAAAAAAAATAATGGTGCCTGAAGCCTCTCAAAATATTGGTGCCGTACGTTGCGACACTGCACATGCACCACTGAGCAGTTTGCCCCGCCCCTGTGGGTGGTTCGCCCCGCCCCTCGACACCCCGCCCCCGGTGCCGGAGAGCCTTCCTTCACCCCTGATCTGGCTAACCTGATTCACAACACCCACCCACCCCACTCACACATGGAAACAAAGTTCACCACAGCCAATCACAAATAAACAACCACACCCTAGGCCAACCCCAACCTCTCTCACCACCAAAGGAATACAAGTGAATAGCAAACAGAACCCACACAAGCGACGCTGACACAAAACCCCACACATACACCAAGTAGAACAGAAGCATTGCCACCCAACCCCACCCCACCCACCATTCCCCCTCTCCCTCTTCCCCCTTTTCTTCCTAATGTAACACTAATGTCTCAACAAATGAAACTGATCTGTAGAAAATATAACTTGAAAAAAGAGATCTTGCACATACTTTTGTAAAGCAAGAAATCTTTAATAAAAATATGTTTTAAAAAACATGTTAGGTAGATTTATTGCTTTATTGTTTGGCGTCCAGCCACGCTCCCCTGCCAGTCTCTGCAGGTCGTAAAGCAATTAGCAGATAGCAAAGTTGCACAGCGGTCGTGTGTTGTAAAGGGCAGTAAAATAGTCCCACACGTTTCTTCTGTCCTAAGATCACTTTATTTGCTCAAAAGTAGCATATTTACAAAGAAGAACTTCCATCCGATTTAAGCTGCATCTTCTCCCTCTGTTTGCAGCCGCGTAACAAAGCTGCTTTCACTTTCCACTCAGCTCACAGCATTCCAAGCTGCTTTCGTCAAGTCCTGGCTTACTTCCCTTGTAAGCGCCTCCTCTCAGGCTCGAGGCACAGAAGGTTAACCCTTCACTACACCCAACACCCCCTCTTGTCTCGCGCCTGAGGGGAGAATCGACCCTTGGTTGTCCCAAACCCACACCTTCACAAAACTCCCCATGTCTTTGGAAGGTGAGTGGCTTCGTGAACCCATCAGCTAGGTTCTTGAGAGAGGGACAATACTTCAGCGCAACTAATCCCTCCTGAACACTCTGGCACACATTCCGAAAGCGAATGTCTAAGTGTTTAGTTCTCGCCTTGAACTGACCTGACTCTGCCAAATGTAGGCATGGTTGATTGTCCTCGAAAACACGTATCGGCAGACAATCCACTCCGTAGAGTTCCTGCACCAAGCAAGCATAGAACTCTACCTCTCTGCACACCTCTGAAAGAGCACTGAACTCAGCTTCAGTGGATGAGAGCGCTATAAGACTTTGCTTCTTGGACCTCCATCCAACTACTGAGTTCCCAAACTTCACCACTAGACCAGACACAGACTTGCGATTCTCAAGATTAGCCCAATCTGAGTCCACAAAGCAAGTCAGTTTCACTTCTCCTTGTGCTGGCAACCTAAGACAAAAGTCTTTGGTTTCCTGCAAATACCTCAGAACTCTCTTGATGCCATTCCAGGCTTGCACACTAGGGTTTGAAGCTTCCCTGCTGAGCAGATTGACAGCAAAAGCTATATCAGGTCTGCTCCACTGGGACAAGTACAACAAACTCCCTAGGGCTGACTGAAACACTTCAGTATTTTCGAAGGCAGCGCGTTCTACTTGCTGGCTGTCCTTCACAAAACTAGTCTCCATAAGACTTCTCACTCCTGCACAATCACTCATCCTCATTTTCTGAAGCAATTGTTCGATTTTGCCTTTCTGGCTGAGCAAGAAACTTCCATCCTGTGCACGCTCAACACTGACACCTAGCTCTTTGGCAAACTTTTCTGCCTGTTCATCCGTCTCTGAGAAGAATAACACGTCATCAACCCAAATCAGCAAAAACTCTTGTGTTGCCTCTGAACCTCTCAAATAAAAGCAACTATCCGCAACACTTCTCCTGAAACCTAGCTCTTCTAAGGCTTCATTCAGGCACATGTTCCAGTTTCTGGCAGATTGACGTAATCCGTAGATGGATTTGTGCAATCTCCACACAACATCCTGCCTCAAGTCCTCAAACCCCGGAGGAGGAATCATGTATAGCTCCTCCTGGAGATCTGAGTTAAGGTAGGCAACATCCACATCAAAGTGAAAACAAAAAAATTCCTTCCAGTAGCACCTTAAAGACCAACTAAGTCAGTTCTTGGTATGAGCTTTCGTGTGCATGCACACTTCTTCAGATACACTGAAACAGAAGTTTCCAGACCCTTCTATATAGTGAGAAGTTGGGGAGGGGTATTACCCTCCAGTCTCCCTTCCAGTGGTTTACCTTCCAGCCTCTCTGTGCTGCACAAGCTAAAAGCGTTCTCAGAGTCTCCGCTCGTGACGTTGGTGAATACACCTCCGTGAAGTGTATTCCCTTCCTCTTAGTGAATCCTCGAGCAACTAACCTGGCTTTATACTGTGGCTCTCCAGCGTCAGTGGGTTTCAAGCGGTAAACCCACCTGCAAGTAACAGCCTGCTTTCTTGGTGGCAACTCTGTGAGTGAGAACACACCTAGGTCTTCCATGGACTTCATCTCTTTGTCCATTGCCCTGTGCCACTTATCTGCTTCTTCCTCAGGTAAACTCTGAATATCCTCGAAGGATTCAGGTTCACATCTGGCTGAACCTGCCCAGACGCTTGAAGCATCGTACCGATCAGGAGGCCTCTTTGTCCTCGCTGATCTCCTCAGTGTGAATCCTGGTGACCCTGCTGCTTCACTGGGTCCAGCTAAATCATCCTCAACTTCTGTGTCTTCCCCCTCTGACCTGCTGCGCCTCTTGGGCCTTACAGCTGGTCCAGCAGGTGAAGAAGGCTCACTCTTTGGCTCAAACTTGACACTTGCCTGAGGAGATGTTCTAGGTTCCCCCCTCTGAGGGATCCTGAGCTGTCCCTGCCTTGGACTCTGTTGTTCTGGACAACTCTGACTGTGGAATGTAAACATTGTCTTGTGACAAGCATTTCGCTGCACAGTGAAGAGAGCAGAAACCAACATCCTCCCCCTTTCTGTGAACATCACTGGGCAGCGTGTTCGTACAATATCAGTACAAACCCAACTTCTGCACATAGGTACAGTGTTGATCCCTTGATACAATCTTGGACAATACATCAGCAGGAATTTCATTACCTGGCATATAGGACATCGTTACGAGTCCCTTCTGAATACGTTCCCTAGCATGTTGCAACTTCAATTGCAAGTGCTTCGTGCTTTGCTTACAACTTTCAGAATTCAGCAAAGCCAAACATGCTTTGTTGTCCTGGTAAACCTGGATTGGACATTTGACAGGAATTGTCATGTCTTTGCACAATTGTAACAACCATTCACAATCCACAAGTGAATAAGACAGTGCATTCAGTTCAGCTTCACAAGTACTTAAGCTAACTGTTGTTTGCTTCTTGCATGACCAATCAAATAGACCCTTATTGTACATATAGCAAACTCCAGACGTACTTTTCCTATCTGTAGTGTCACTTCCAAAACTTGCATCTGCAAATATCTCAAGACCACCAGACTTCTGATTGTTAAATCTTAGTCTGTAATGCATAGTGCCTTTCAAATACCGCGCTATGCGTTTCAGAGCTTTCCAATCCTTAACAATAGGATTGTTGACTTGTCTGCTTAGCAAATTACAGCTAACAGCAATGTCAGGTCTTGAACATCTGGCAATGAAGTTTAGCTTGCCTAGCACACTTCAGTACAGTGTAGTGTCAGAAAATGCTTCTTCAGTGTCTTCTACCTGATAACCTGTTGTCATCGGTGTGTCTACAGAGTTAGCATCCATCAGGTTTAGTTTGCTTAACACATCAGCAATTTTCCGTGACTGGTGTACTAGAATGTTACCATCTTGATCTCTCTCTATTTCCAGAGATAGGTAGTTGTTTACCTCACCAAGATCTTTCATGTCAAAGTGCTCTTTCAATTGAGCTAGGGCATTATTGTACATTGTGACATCCTTCCAAAAGAATAAAAGATCATCAACATAAAACAAACAATACAGTTTCTTTTGCCCCTCCTCTTTGACAAATACACATGGATCAGCTTTCCCTTGCTTAAAATCTAGAGAAAACAATACTTCAGTGAGTTTTGTGTGCCAACACCGTGCACTTTGTTTGAGACCATAAAGGGACTTCTTCAGAGCACAAACAAATCCCTGTTTTACCTGTACGCCATCAGGTGGAAGCATATAAAGTGATTCACCTAGAGATCCGTACAGAAAAGCTGTATTCACATCATGGTGACTAATGTGTAGATTCTCCTCTGCAGCTAGCTTGAGCATAAGCCTAATGCTCTCATACCTCACTGTGGGTGAGTAGGTCTCATGATAGTCTTCACCTGGTACTTGTGCAAAACCTCTGGCTACCAATCTGGCTTTGTGTCTGACTATCTTGCCATTTTGATCTGTCTTCGCTTTGAAGACCCATTTGCTTCCAAGCAGTTTCATTCCTGGAACTACTGGAACAAGCTCCCATGTTTTGTTCCTTTCTAAGGAATCAAGCTCAGCCTTCATGGCATTTAACCATGGCTCAGCATCCTTTGAATCCAAATCCTGGATTTCTTGGAAACTTGAAGGTTCAAATACCTTCTTGGAGCTTTTAACAGCTGTTACTGCTATCTTAGCAAACTCATCAGCAAATCTCTTTGGAGGTCTGCCTTTTGTGGCTCTCTGTGACCTACGAATTAGCCTTAAGTCCTCAACACTCTCCTCTTCCTTCTTAGGAGAAAAGTGGCCTATTGTGAACAATGGTTCTTCCAATTCTTGATCAGAGCTTTCAGAAGGTCGCATAGAGGCTTTCGCACTCTTGAAATCCTCTGAATCACCCAATTCAGCTTCAGACTCAGAACCAGAACCTTCATCAGTGGGTGTGGGTTGTTGCGGTTGCTTTTGCTGTTGACTATCCTCAGTCTCATCACTGTCATCAGGATAACATTGGAAAATTCCCACATTCTCCCCCCACTTGGCATTGTACTCAACACTTCTTGTGAGCTTAATTGTCTTAGAGTCAGACATCATTATTCTGTAAGAACCTTTCTGATAACCTAGAAAGATACCATGCAATCCACGCTTGTCTAACTTGGAGCTTTGTGGTGAGTGAACCCACATGTCAGAACCAAAAATTTTCATGTGTTTGATGTATGGCTTCTTGCCAAACATCTTCTCATAGGGGGTACAACCAATCGCTGAAGATAACCTGCGATTATAACTGTAAACAAAACACGAGAGAGATTCGGCCCAATAACTCTCTGGAAGATTGGCATCATGCAGCAAGGTTTTTAACCCTTGAAGCAATGTTTGATTTGCCCTCTCACAAAGTCCATTCTGCCATGGCGAGCGAGGACTAGACAAATCGTGTTGAATTCCTTTCTCAGTCAGAAAAGCTTCAAACTGCTGAGAAGTGAATTCCCCCCCGTGATCAGTGAAAAGAGTCTTTATCTTCTTACCATGCACATTTTCCAACCAAGCACAGAATTCCTTGAACCTTGGAAAAGCCTCTGATTTCTGCTTGAGATTGTAAACATAAATATACCTGGAAAATGCATCAATGAGAACCATGAAGTACCTGTTTCCACCCAAAGAGGGCGCTAGTGGACCAACCAAATCAGCATGAACAACCTGGTATGGTTCTGTAGCTTGCCTACTAGACACCTTACCTTTCGCAGCCATTTTCACCTTGTTTGCTGCGCATGCCTTGCACTTCATGTGGTACCTGCAGGGTTTAATAGTCATACCTTCAACCAAGGCAGGCATTTTAGATACTGCCTCAAAATTCAAATGACCAAATTTCCGGTGAAAATCATGAATACATTCTGCATGGAAACTTTTGTTAGAACCTGCAACGCAACAAGTTTCATCCTGCACATCATCATCAAAATACAAAACATACAAACGATCAACATATTCAGCATGCAATACATAATCATTTTTCTTTGTGATGATGCACTTTTTGTTTTTAAAGGAAACGTCAATTTTTCGTTCATTCAGCTGTCCAACGCTGAGCAGATTATGTTTGGCATCTGGTACATAAAGCACATCCTTTATGGATAAGTCCAAACTGTGAAGAACAACAGTTCCGTAGCCTTTACTGGGGATTGTGTGGTCATCCGCCTGGTGAATCGCACCTTCCTGTGGTGTAAAAGACACGAACAGTCGCTTATCGTTGCACATATGATGGGTCGACACTGAATCAACATCGAAGAAAGATCTAGACGTCTTCTGGACCTTTGCAACCTTTGAAGTGAAGCGTGAGACCATAGCCTTGTGCTGCATTGTCCTGGACACCGGACCTTTGCCTTTGCCTCGGCCTTTTCCACGCGATGAGCTTTCGCTGCGCTGCTCTGTCTTGGCCCTGGGATATCTGCATTCCCTCTTCATATGGCCTAGACGTCCACACGAGTAGCATTTCACTGCCTTCAAAGCTTTGGCGCCATCTGGTGGTTCCACTGCACTATGGGATGACGTCTGTGGAGACTCCCCCTTTCCCATGCAGCTAGCACCCTGGCGGTCTGCTTCATTCTGAATCACGGCAGTATCACAGGCTACTGTGAGTTGAGCATGTGGCTGATTGGCATCAGATTCCCCACTTGCATCAGCCAGCCTTCTGCAGCTAGCCATCATGAGTCTGGCATTAGCCTTCTGCATCATCTCTGCTGCTTTAAACAAGCTGCTTTATACAAGCTGCGTCTCTGCTTTCTGCAGCTGCTTTATTCCAAAAGCAAGTTCAGAAGTACTTTCGATTTCCAGCCTCTGCCTGTGAGCCTGTGCCACTCTTAACTGCAGCTTAACTGCAGCTGCTTCAAACCTCTTTCCAAAGGCAATTTTAAAACTGCTTTCGGTTTCCAGCCTCCCCAAGCCTATAAGCTTGTGCCTTTGAGCCTTTGCCTGGTCGCGGCAAACGGCCCTAAAAGTTCAAAGTCCAGCCATAAAGCCATTAATTAGGAGCTGGCAGGCTGCCTGGAGCATGAGCACATACCTCATCAATCATCTTGACGCGCAGAGCAGATACCGTCCGATCCGTCCCTCTGCATTCCGATCCTTTTGCCGGCACTCCGATTCGACTTCTGAATTCCAATCTTAAGATGACTGCGTTTTTCTGGGCCCATAACCAAAAGTGTTGTTTTTGCAGAGTCTTTTACGCAGTGGAATGATGAGCAGTACGTGCCACATACTTTATTTTACTTTATTTACACTCAATGCTAAGAGCTTACAAACAAGCATCTTGCCTCTGCGTGAGCAGAGAAAAGCATCCTCTCTCCTCTGAAGCACGGAGAGAACAGAGAAAAACAGGAAACCAGTGTACGTCACATCCAGTCTCCTTTCCCGTGAGAAACTCCAACAGCAACTCTGACTGTGGAATGTAAACATTGTCTTGTGACAAGCATTTCGCTGCACAGTGAAGAGAGCAGAAACCAACAGGTCTCCAGCAACAAGTTCCTCTTCCTCCTCGACGTCTGAGTCATAGAACTGCTGTGGAATCACGTCTGGATTAGCGTGCAGACGCTTCCAACCAGCTTGCTCACAGAACTCAGCGCTATTGTTGATAACCAACCTTGACTGGTCTCCACTTGGGTACGCAAACCGCCAGGCCTTTGAGCCAGGCTCATACCCTACAAAGATCATTCTTCTAGATCTTGGCTCACCTTTCTTGCGTAGAGCCTTTGGAATAAGCACCCAAGCCTCACAACCGAACACATGAAGGTAGTGTACCCTGGGTTTCTTTCCATGCAGTAAGAAATACGGGGTATTTCCTACACTGGAGTTGTACACTCTATTCTGGGTATGGACCACATAGCACCAGGCCTCAGACCAATATTTCTGGGATAGCCCTGCGTCCCACAGGATCGCAGACACAGCTTCCTGCACCGTGCTGTTCTTTCTCTCTGCGACCCCATTCTGTTGCGGAGAGTAAGGAGCGGTCAGTCTGTGGCTAATCCCCTTCTCCTTAAAGAAATCCTGCAAAGCAGAACCAGTGAATTCAGAACCTCTGTCACTTTGAAAACCACGAACTTTGGTGGAAAAGGTTACCTCAACTGCGGTGATCCAATCCCTGATCATTTTAGCCGCCTCCCCTTTCGTTTTCAGAGCAAAAGTCCAAGCAGACCTCGAGAAATCATCAATCAAAAGCAGAGAATACTTCGAACCTCCCAGTGACTCAACAGATATGGGTCCACACAAATCTGAATGAATTAATTCAAAGGGTTGTGTGGTCTGCCTCTCTGACTTTGGATATGAGCATGTCACAACTTTCGCCTGCTTACATGCATTGCAATCTAAAAATTTGTCACAAACATTAAATTTGCACCCTTGTGTCAGCTCTGGTGCTTTCTGAAGATATCTCCAATTCAAATGGGCGAAGCGTCGGTGCCAAATATGTGAACAACCATGGTGGGGCGCTACATTCACACATTGGCCCTTCACATCTTCGGTGTCATCCTCTCCTGTGGAAAAAGGCACATTTACAGCAAACAAATTATCTTTAGACTGCACTGTGTACACGTGTTTCCCATCCTTGGAAAACTCACACTTTGTACCTGCAAAAGAAACATGATAACCATCACTGAGTAGATCATGTACACTTAACAAACAGTTGGTTAAACCGGGCACTGCATAAGCTTTGACTTCATGCTTAAGAAAAGGACAGAAGAAGAAACCAGTTTCCGTCAGCCTTTTTCTGCTTCCATCAGCAATCGTCACATATTTCTCAGTTTTTACTGTCCTGCAATTCCTCAAAAGACCAGGAGATGGCACCAGCGTATTTGTCGCTCCTGAGTCGATTATTACAGTGAGAAAGTCTTGTTGTTTACATTCCTGGGTCGCCATGGCAACAATTGTCTCACTACCCCCCTCCTTGGGGCTTCTGCAGATGTCCTCTCTGGTTGTCACGGCAACAGACTCCCCCCGGCAGGAAGACTTGCCCACGACCTTCACAGCTTCCATAGATGCAACTCTCTCAGTTGCCTTGGTGACCGGACTTGTCTCGGCGTTCCCACACAACTCCACAGCTCTTATCTCTCCTTGCTGCAGGTGGCTGGCCTTGAAGCCTCCAGCATGGCTAGGCTTCAGCTCTTGGCATAAACAACTCTTAGCAGCTTTTGGAGAAAGAGACGTCTCTGAGCTGTCACTGCTCACTGCCCCCCCCCCACTACTCACGGGGCTCCCAGGACGTTTGCCTGCACCCCCTCTGGTGGGTAAAGGGCCCCCAACACTTGGCCTCTCTCCTGGCTCCTCACACAGACACGTTGCAGCATCCACACAGCTTCCAGGCTCAGCAAAAGCACTAGCAGCAGTCCCTTCGCCCCCGTGAACACCCAGCTGTGTGTTGACTCTCAAGAATGTGGCCGGCGCCATCTTGCCTCTCCCCTTCGGGTGCAGCCACGTCTTGGCCCTTGCTTCCCACTCCCGCTCCACAAGCTTCTTGGAGTGCTAGCCAAGCGGCCTCTGGCCTTCCTGCATCCAGGACAATCGGCACTAGATGACCATCCACATTCTCTGCCAAAAAAGCAAGCACACGCTTCTCAAATTCACTTTGCTCTGCAGCCCTTTCAGCCTCTGCTTTCTCAGCTGCCTTGTGTGGGGGGTGGACTACGTCCCACAGCTGCTTCCCCACTAGGAAAAGCTCTGCCTGAAAGGTCCACTCCAGCCAATTTTGGCTAGTCAGTTTCTGACATGGCAGCTTAAGCTCAAAGGCATGTTCTTGGGGCTGGGGCTGAGCCATGCTTCCCTTCTGTTGGCCTTTGCAAAAGTACTCACTCAGCAGCCAAACCTGGCATTCCAGAACGACGTGGCTCTCAGCTCCCACTCCGTCAGCCTCCTTCGATCTGTCCTCTGCTCTCTTTGAAGCCTTGGCAGTTGCTCAAGCTGACGTTCAGTCCTTTGAAGTCTTCCAAAGCCCTTTCTCACACGCTTCGTGTCGACCCATAACCATTGTTAGGTAGATTTATTACTTTATTGTTTGGCGTCCAGCCACGCTCCCCTGCCAGTCTCTGCAGGTCGTAAAGCAATTAGCAGATAGCAAAGTTGCACAGCGGTCGTGTGTTGTAAAGGGCAGTAAAATAGTCCCACACGTTTCTTCTGTCCTAAGATCACTTTATTTGCTCAAAAGTAGCATATTTACAAAAAAGAACTTCCATCTGATTTAAGCTGCATCTTCTCCCTCTGTTTGCAGCTGCGTAACAAAGCTGCTTTCACTTTCCACTCAGCTCACAGCATTCCAAGCTGCTTTCATCACGTCCTGGCTTACTTCCCTTGTAAATGCCTTCTCTCAGGCTCGAGGCACAGAAGGTTAACCCTTCACTACACCCAACAATCCACCTGTCAGTGCCACAAAACTCTGCACATACACTATGCAAAATAATTAAAGATCATTATTTCCCCTTCTTTCTCCCACATCTCTTTCTGCCCAACTTCACAATGTCTGTGACAGCAGCACCTCACACTGAATGTAACTGACCTGTAGAAAGGACTCTTTGAATTGAAAACAGAGATGGTATATGAACCATTGTTATCCATAAAAAAAATTCAATGAAAACAAACCAACAAAAAAAGCACACAAGTTGTCTAAGCTACAAATGTCTGTGGTTGTTTTTTTTCTTGGAGGGTGGGGGCAAGGAACATTTGCACTCCCTTTGTTAAAGCCTGCAATAAATTGGCCCAAAGGACATTCCATAGTGAGGGTACCAGTATAGAGAATGCCATGGATAGGGATGTAAGATTACGGAGGTCCGTTCTTAACCTGAAACTGTTCTTAACCTGAGGTACCACTTTAGCTAAAGGGGCCTCCCACTGCCGCCCCCCCCCACTGCCGCATGATTTTTGTTCTCATCCTGAAGCAAAGTTCTTAACCCGAGGTACGATTTCTGGGTTAGCGGAGTCTGTAACCTGAAGCGTCTGTAACCCGAGGTACCACTGTACATTTTGCTACAGTGTACTCTTGGTGCAGTGATCATTAACAAAATGGCTCCTATGCTCTTCAACCAACAACCTTCGGTGCTGTCTCAAAGTGACTTGATCCCGGCTCCCCAGGAGAGGGTGCTACTGACACACCAACAGAAATTTTAAAAATGTAGGGCTGAGCCAAAATTTCCCAGAAAATAATTTTATGACAGGTTTTGCAAATGTTCTTTATCAACCTACCCGCTGGCCAACGTTACCATTCATGAACGTTGTGTGCAGCTGCGGATTCCATTTTAATAATGTTTAATGTTATTTTAATGTGGAAGGGAACAATGGTCTTCACTCCTAGTCCTTCTTGACCATCTCTCTTAGCCCATTGTTTTCTTCATCCACCCATATGAATAAATAATATAGGACATGGTTGCCTAAAGAAAAGAACAAACTGCAGGGGAATTTAACCTCCAATAATTGTAAGCAAAATCTCTCTCTTTTTTTAAAGATATTTATTGAAATTTTCAAAAAACAAGAAAAAAAACAAAAGAAAAATTAAAACACATAGCATTTACATTCCTTATTTTCAATAACATCTTTCCCTGACTTCCCCACACCTCCCCTTCTTGTATTCCAGTTCCAATTGTTAGCTCAGCAAGTTCTTGTCCCCAAATTTTGCCTTATTATATTTAATTCATTTTAATTAACCAATTTTAACTTATAAACCTCAATTTGTACGTCAATGCTCATTCTTTAAACCCTTTTCTAAAGTCGGCCCAAGTTCCCTTCCACGAATTTCCCAGTTTTTATACTGATAACGAAACAGAATAAAAAGAAACAAAATGTAATTGTACATTCCAGCTCCTCCTTCCCTCTCCTCCGGAACAACACGTATCTCTTTCTCCACTCTCTCAAAAATCTCAGATTTCTTTTCTTGTTCAGCTGCATGGGCTTCTTGAGTCAAGTCCTTATCAAATTCAGTGAGTTTATTTACTGTTAAGTTCAAAATTGTAACATTTGTAGCCAAAACTTCACTTTGACCTTGTAACTTTCCCAAGAGAAAAAACATTCTGTCCAGTTCAGCCTGTATTTTTCCACCTGCAGCCATTCTTGTAGTGTCCCTGAACCCCCTCTAGAGGGATTCTGGTTACTTAGTATTCCTTCCAGCTCCAATCCAAAAGTCAAGTTAACTTGTTTCAGTTCTTCTTTGTTTTCAACAGTTTAAAACCAAGTTGTAACAAATATAGCCAGCAAAGACAACAGAAACAAAGTTCTCTTTTTTTCAGCTTTGACAGCTAGTTTGACAGCTGTCAAACTCTTCTATGTCTCCTCAACAGGCTCTCTCGCGGATCACTCCCGGGTCCCGGGGGGTTGCACTTCAGCTTTCAAAATCAACTCTTATCCTCCAGCAAAATTACTTATACTGCCAAATCGTGAAATTAATAACTTTTATCCAATAAAGAAAAAGATGTTCTCTCGACCTTAGTTATCTAATCCTTGCTTTAAATTATCTACAGGACGGGGAGACGGACTTCCTTTTTGCGCCTTCCCCGATCGTGCCTAATTAAAAAAAAAAAAAAAGAAATTTTCCTTTTTAATTCCAATTTCCGTACTACTCACGGGTTGTTACTTTTAGAGTCCAATTGTTCAAAGGAAGAAGTCAGCGCTCTCCGGCCATGGCATGCGGCTTCGCTCCGTAAGAGAAGCAATCGACTCTCAGCACCGCGCCGCTCCCCGTCCCCCGTTCTGTAGCCTTTAAAAAGGCTCCTTCGCGGGTTGGGGGGGCGCAAATGGTGCCCACCGAGTCACCAGGTCCACAGGCTGCAGCGCCTGTGGTTTCTGAGGGTCCCCGCGTCACCGCCGCGGCAAGACCCGTCTTCTACGGAGCCGATTCCCTCTGAAGCTCAGAGGGAATCCGCCATTAGACGATGGCGCTAACCCGGAAGTCTGTAAGCAAAATCTCTTCTCCCCCCCCCCCCCCAATTAACTGCTCACAAATTGTGTGGAGAATTTTGGTAGGCAATTTTCTCTGAGTCCTAGCAAAAAGATTCCAGAAACACAGCTGGGGGCAGGAGCATCCCTAGCTATGATCAGGACCCTTCAAGGGGGACTATAGATCCTTACAGAACATAGCTGTCAATGTTTCCCTTTTTTAAAGGGAAATTCCCTTATTCCGAATAGGATTCCTCGCAAGAAAAGGGAAAAGTTGACAGCTATATTACAGAACCAGTCTACTGTCTCCTAATTCAAGTGAGCCACCCAATGTCAGATTTAGTTTCACTTGGATTGCATTTCAGTCCAAGCTATTAATATAGTGGTACCTCGGGTTACAGACGCTTCAGGTTACAGACGCTTCAGGTTACAGACTCCACTAACCCAGAAATAGTACCTCGGATTAAGAATTTTACCTCAGGATGAGAACAGAAATCACGCGGCGGTGGCGAGGCAGCAGCAGCGGGAGGCCCCATTAGCTAAAGTGGTGCTTCAGGTTAAGAACAGTTTCAGGTTAAGAACGGACCTCCAGAACGAATTAAGTACTTAACCCAAGGTACCACTGTATTTCGGAAGTCGAATGGAATCCGTTCTGGAAGTCCGTTCGACTTCCAAAACGTTTGAAAGTGTTCAGCCAACCGGAAGCCGCGGAAGTCATATCGGACATTCAGGTTCCAAAGAACGTTCGCAAACTGTAATACTCACTTCCGGGTTTGTGGCGTTCGGGAGCCAAAACATTTGACTTGCAAGGCGTTCGGGATCCAAGGTACAACTGTACTTCCAAATATTGGTGAAGAGATTCTATCAGCTGAGACATTTCAGCAAAGGCATCTTTTTTCATCCCTGCATGGTAATCTACACCTGCTAAAAAAATAATAATTCATTAAATGTATTAAATGTACACTGACCACACAGAACAAGTCAGACACTTCTGGCCAATGGATCAATGAAATGCATACTTACCAAAATGCCAAGCAGCCTAATAAAGTTAGAAGTGTATTTTCAGTCCTCATCATATGCACATTGCTCTTAACAAGAGTTTATTCTGCTTTCTGTAGCCAAAATCTAATTTGATCAGGAGCTTTATTAATAATATCAACAGGCACATATATTAATTGAATTCTAGTGATTGTAATGAGTGAGATAATTAAATGTTCTTGTTAGTTTCCTCCCCTGGAAATTTGTGAATTGTGTCTTGTTAATAATACAGCACACATGTTGGATAGTTAAAAGTTTCTCAAAGTTATTTATATGTTTATTTCATAATAAACTCTAGACTTTGTGAACGCCATTAAGAACCTAAAAAGTACAATTCTCAGTGGTCCCTTTGGTTTATCATAAAGTAAATGGAAATTCCAAAATAAGTGGTCTGAGAATTACACTATAAACATTAATTTAAAAGCCGCAGAATTCAGATGCCTTCTCTAGGTATTGTATTAAAATTCTGTCCAAGTGAGTTAAAAGGTTTGCTTGTTCTTATTGAGCATTTGTTAGTCACTTGTTGTTGTTTTTTTAAATAATTTTTATTAGGTTTCTGTTTAACAATAAAGAACACATAATAACATAACATTTTCCAGTATCCACATTTCATACACTTCCTTGGACTTCCTCACACCTCTTGTTCCTGCTTTCTAAACTCAAAAGTTTTAACAGCAAATTATTAACTTATTTTAATTTATATAATAAAGTTTTCCAGTATTAAGGTCTCAAATTTTAAAATTTAGCCACTCTCTTATTAGAGCTTAATTATAAAATATTGTTAATCCAAAATTTACTTTCTTTCAATTACATTCAAATTTATATTCCTTATTACTAATTTATTGGAGCCATGTTAATATAAATCTTACATCTTTCTTAACATTCATACAATTTGCAATGTTTTTGTAAATAGTCCTTAAATTTCTTCCAGTTCTCCTCCACCAGTTCTTCTCCCAGGTCTCGGATTCTGCCAGTCATCTCAGCCAGTTCCATATAGTCCATCAGTTGCATCTGCCACTCTTCCAGTGTGGGCAAATCTTGAGTTTTCCAGCCTTTAGCGATGAGTATCCTTGCTGCTGTTGTAGCATACATAAAAAAGATTCGATCCTTCTTTTGCACACTCTGGCCGACAATGCCCAAAAGAAAGGCCTCTGGTTTCTTAGGGAAGGTATACTTAAATACCTTTTTCAGCTCATTATATATCATTTCCCAGAAAGCCTTCACTCTGGGGCAAGTCCACCAGAGGTGAAAGAATGTTCCTTCAGCTTCTTTACACTTCCAACATTTATTGTCAGACACATGATATATCTTTGCAAGCTTGACTGGAGTCATGTACCACCTATATATCATTTTCATAATATTTTCTTTCAAGGCATTACATGCTGTAAATCTCAAACCTATGGTCCATAACTTTTCCCAGTCAGCAAACATGATGTTGTACCCAATGTCCTGTGCCCATTTTATCATAGCTGATTTGACCGTTTCATCCTGTGTATTCCATTTTGACAGCAAGTTATACATTCTTGAAAGTATCTTAGAGCTGGGTTCTAACAGTTGTGTTTCTAATTTTGATTTTTCCACCTGGAATCCTAATTTTTTATCTAGCTTAAAAACTTCTCTGATCTGAGCATAATGTAACCAATCTCGCACTTTCCCCTTTAGTTTCTCCATAATCTGCAGCCTCCAATTGTCTCCATCTTTTTCTATTATTTCCCAATATTTCGGCCATTTGGCCTCCATATTGAGTCTTTTCGGGGCCTTAGCCTCCATTGGTGATAACCACCTTGGGGTCTTGTTTTCCAATAAGTCCTTATATTTTGACCAGACATTAAACAATGCTTTTCTAACAACATGATTCTTGAAAGCCTTGTGTATTTTGACCCTGTCATACCACAGATATGCATGCCAACCAAAAGCATTATTGAATCCTTCCAAATCTAAAACATCCGTGTTTTCAAGAAGTAGCCAATCTTTCAACCAGCAGAAAGCTGCTGATTCATAATACAACTTTAGGTCTGGCAGGGCAAATCCCCCTCTTTCTTTGGCATCAGTTAATATCTTAAACTTGATTCCATTTGTTAGTCACTTGTTGAACAACCTAGTCCTCAAGGCTATGCAAACTTTCCAAAACTATCAGTATTTTACTTCTTTTAATGTTTTCTAAATTGCCCTTCATCTGGACGGGTTGTAAGCAGAAAACAACAACATATGATATTCTGCCAATGGACAGGGAGGTTCTTTTTTAATTTGGAACACAATGAACACACAAATGGGGTGGAGGCAAAATATTTTATTTACTAACTAGCAGAAAGCTAGAACACTGCAATTCTTTTGCGTCTCTTCTTTTGTTCATTGAGAATCCTGTCAGTGACAGACATGAAACCTGAAACAGGAGCTGGAGTAGGAGCTAGAGTCATGGCTATCCAGAGATAAGGTTCTGACCAGCGGAAGTTTTCATGGAACTTATATATTATTAGGGTTACACAAAGCACATCTGGTACTTGGGATATTATCCATGGCCTTGCTTGCTAGACTGAAGGACTACTTAATGCTTGGCAGGCAGTGAACATAAATCTAACTCCCTATATCAGGAGCCAACCCGGGACCCTGTTCCCACACAGTACCATCTCAGCATATAGCTACCTTTGCCAGGTATACCTGTTGCCCCACCCCAGCATAGAGAAAATTTATGTAGAGGTACAGGTAGAGGGGGCCCCGTGCCGCATGGAGCTTGACACAGGTTCAACTGTATCCATAATCTCGGCAAGGACCTTAAAGAAACTGTGCCCAAGTGGGGGTCCCAAACTCAGGTCGGCCCCATTCACCCCCCAGGACTTCCAGAAACGTAAGGTCTCCACAAT
The DNA here is from genome assembly GCF_964106915.1 of Podarcis gaigeae. NCBI lineage: Eukaryota > Metazoa > Chordata > Lepidosauria > Squamata > Lacertidae > Podarcis > Podarcis gaigeae. Next base: position 15,891,673 of record NC_139695.1, on the reverse strand, counting down.
GGGGGTGGGGACCTTCAGAGTGCAATACCGAGGGCGGACGCGGCAACTGGACTAGCTTGTGGTCAAGGGCCCCTACGTTAACTTACTGGGATTGGCATGGTTTGGACCACTGGGGTTAGCCGTCACTGGGGTGAACCGCACTAGCTTACAAGTGGACGTGGATGCCATATGCAAGGAATTTCCGGAGGTTTTCAATGGGAAATTGGGAAAGTATACGTCCCCCCCATTGCCCTACAGCTTGACCCCGCAGTATGACGTGTCAGGTTCAAGGCCCGCCGGGTCCCGTTCGCCCTGAAACCCCATATAGACGAGGAATTGGACGGGCTTGTGGAGCAAGGAGTGCTGGAGCCTGTGCCTAATGCCCCCTGGGAAACCCCAATTGTCACACCCGTCAAGCCTAATGGTTCAGTCCGCATCTGCGCAGACTACAAATGTACCATAAACAAGACCCTCATGGCCCATGCATACCCAGTGCCAGTGGGCAGCCATGTCATCGCCACCCTGGCTGGGTCAAAAATTTTCGGTGAGCTGGACTTGGTCCAAGCCTATCAACAGCTGCCGGTGGATGAAGCCACAGCAGAGGCACAGACAATTGTGACGCACACAGGAGCATTCAGGGTAAAGCGGCTGCAATTCGGTGTCAGCGTGGCACCAGGCATATTCCAGAATCTAATGGACTCTCTCCTTAAAGGGATTCCTGGCATCACCCCCTTCTTCGATGATCTGTTGATTGCCGGGCCCATGCCAGAGGAGTTTGAGGACCGCCTCCGCACTGTTCTGCACCATTTCCAGATGACAGGGCTCAAGGTGAAGTGGGAAAAGTGTCTACTAGGAGTGCCTCAGGTGGACTTTCTGAGATTTATGGTGGATGCAGAAGGACTCCACCCAACTGGGGACAAGGTACGGGCCATTTGTGATGCCCCAGCGCCCAAGGGCAAGACTGAACTGCAGGCCTTCTTGGGTCTATTGAACTTTTACCATGCCTTCCTTCCCCATAAGGTGGTGGTAGCGGAGTCTCTACACAGACTCCTGGACAAGCGGGCCCCTTGGGTGTGGGGCCAGCGCCAGGAGGCCGCATTCCAGGCAGTCAAGGACTTGCTTGTCTCAAACTCGGTCTTGGCGCACTTTGATGAGAGGCTGCCGGTGGTGCTAGCTTGCGACGCCTCACCCTACGGCATCAGCGCTGTCCTGGGACACCAACCCCCGGATGGAAGAGAGGTACTGGTGGCATACTTTTCCCAGACACTCGATGCAACCGAGAGGAACTACTCGCAAATCAACAAGGAGGGTCTGGCAATCGTGAAGGGAGTAAAAAAATTCCATGATTTCTTGTACGGGCGGACCTTTACTGTGGTGACGGACCACAAGTCGTTGCTTGGCTTGTTTGCCCCTGAAAAGCAGACCCTCAGTTTTGGACTGATTGGTGGATATCTTTACATCCTCCACCAACGCCCCATCTTTCCACTCAAGCGTCCCATTGAACGTCTTCCGGTGCGAATTGGCCCTTCTTTCATGCGCCCAAAGTGGGATCCCATGATTATCGTCCCCAAAACCCCAGTATCCGTCCATTGTGCCCTCGCTATCAGAATCCGAGGAGGACGTACCTGACTCATCCTCTGTCTCCGATTGCTTACTCCTTTTCTTCTTAGCCGACGTGTGCTTCCTATGGACTTCCTTTTGCCGCCATGCACCTCAATGCTGACCGAGTTCTCGTTGGCCGGTGGCTGGGCAACTTGGGCATTCGGTAGCTCCGCATCAGAATCGGAACCCGAACTACCCTCTGTCGAACTGTGCTGTACCTGAAAAACACTGGGGGTACCTATCGCCTGCGAAGTGACATTGCTGCTGGACCCCTTTGCAGGCGCCTTTCCCTTACTGGCGCCCTTTGTGGGTGCCTTGCCTTTTCCGGCACCTGAGGTGGTTTTCTTAGCAATGGCTGCTTGGGCGCGAGTGTTGGGGCGTCCAATTGCCATGGTTTCTCCTTGGGCGTTGCCCGGCGCAGCGGCTGCTGAGCCCTGCTGCACTTGATTATTAGGGGGAGTATCGGGTATAACATCCTGGGAGGATTCTGGCGCTGGCAGTGCCAGGGCCCTCAACCTACACTGTCTAGAAAAAGTCTCAAAAGCTGTAAAGAATTGAGCAAAAGCTTGCAGATCACAGGGCATAGCCGGCAATTGGGCGCCCCCATGACTCGTGGAGGGTGACAACTGATTGCTTGCGGAGGATGCCTGTTGGTTGCTGCCGGAAGCCATTCCGCACTAAGAAAAACACCCAAGAACCTTCAGATTATTTGCCAACCACTAGTTCAGAATTACCCACACTGGTGGAAATGCGTAGCCGCTGTGAGCTGCTTGGAATAAACCACCGCCTTAGCGTTGCCTAGTTCAGTATTATCTACACTGATTTTAGCTCTCCCTTTGATTATGGGAACCTAGTTCAGTATGATGTACACTGACTTTTTGCGGAAAACTACCAGCTAATTTGGCCTTTCTGGAAGTTACAGAACCTTATCTATTTTATTTATTAATGTCTTTGCTTAATTTTTAAATTACGTAATTGGTAATTATTTATCTATCTATGAGTTCTTAATTATGTATTTATTTATTATCAACTTTGCTATATATCTATATATAGACCTTAATATCTATTTTATATATATATAAACATATATTATTATTATTATTATTATTATTATTATTATTATTATTATTATTTTATTATATATATATATATATATATATATATATATATATATATATATATATATATTTGCTTTCGTAGATTTTCACGGGTACAGGAATGCAGGTTTTGGTGTCCTCGGGTGTCTTCCCGTGTAAAAGTTGGGGTGTCTAGGCGACGTTTCGACGAGGTCTCACTCGTCATCTTCAGGCTGGTGCTTTCGGCTTCTTGTTACTGGAACAGAGCGGAATCTCAATGTTTGAGTTCCTATAAATACTGTAGAGGGGGTGTGGTGTCTAGCCTCCAATGTTCTGGGCAGAGAGGAAGTTCCCAGGCTAGTGTGCCTTTTCTTCTTTTGTTCCTTAATTACTTGAGAGATACCTTGAGTGATTTCTTGAGTGATATCCTGAGTACCACTTAGGTGGGTCATTAGGTGTGGATTAGTTGCTAAAGTCTTTGTGTCTTGACCTCTTGAACTTTGTGAAGAGTTTTCCTGAGAAGATGGCTGTATTGCACTTAGTTGTGCTTTGGCTTGGCTTCGTGTATAGGGGCGAGCTGTGGTTTTGTGGCTTGTGTCAGCCAGATCTGTGTAGGGATTGCAGGGGGGTGCAGCATCCGGAGGTGCCACCATGGATTGGCTACTGGATGGTGTCAGTAATTCATCTGTGGAGAGGGTCTGGGTTTGGGTCTGGTGTGGTTGATTGGTGTTGGCGTTCTGTGTGCCTCTGGATCTGGTGTCAGTTTTTGTGGGGAGGGCTAATTTCCAGATGTCTGGCAAGCGGGATGTGTCGTCACGCTTGTTCATGTTGTGAGGGTGTTTCTCTATCTCGATGGCTTCCATGATTATTCTCTTGTGGTGATGTTCCGTGTTAAAGAGCAATTTGGAATCTGCAAAATTAATTTCGTGTCCTGTTTCTTTCATGTGTTGGAAAAGAGAGGAAGTTTTTTCTTCTTTTTTGACGGCATTCTTGTGTTCTGCGATACGTGCATTTATTCGTCTGTTTGTTTGTCCAATGTACGTGGCTGGGCAGACTTTGCAGGGTATTTCATAGATCCCTTGGTTTTCCAACTGGATTTTATCCTTGGGGTTTCTGAGGATATTGGCTATTTTTTGGTTGGTGCAAAAGGCTGTTTTGATATTGTGTTTATGGAGGATTTTGCTAATTTTATCTGTAGTGCCCTTGATATAAGGAAGGAGGGCCATGCCATTGTTTTCTTCTGTGTCTTGGTTTTTGGGGGGTGTTTCCTTTTGGATTAGCTTCGTAATCCTGTTTTGCTGGTATCCATTGGCAATTAACACATTTGAGAGATTCTGTAACTCAGTTGTCAAGTGGTCTTTGTCAGCCAGGCGTTTGGTTCTGGAGATGAGAGTCTTGGCTACGGAGTTTATTTGTGCAGGGTGGTGGTGTGATTGTGCATGTAAGTAGCGGTTGGTGTGTGTTTTTTTCTGGTAGATAGTGTGTCCTAGGGAGCCATCAGGTTTTTTGTAGATTAGGACGTCAAGGAAGGGAAGTTGGTTGTTGGCTTCTATTTCCATAGTGAATTGTATTTTGGGGTGTAAGTTGTTGAGATGTGTGAGGAAGCTATCCAGTTTTTCCTTCCCGTGTGGCCAAATTACAAAGGTGTCGTCAACATATCTGAGCCAAAGTTTGGGTTTGTGTTCTGACTTGTCTAAAGCATTGGTTTCAAAGTGTTCCATGTACAGGTTTGCGATGACCGGTGAGAGGGGTGATCCCATAGGTGCTCCTTCTATCTGTTTGTATCTACCAGAAAAAAACACACACCAACCGCTACTTACATGCACAATCACACCACCACCCTGCACAAATAAACTCCGTAGCCAAGACTCTCATCTCCAGAACCAAACGCCTGGCTGACAAAGACCACTTGACAACTGAGTTACAGAATCTCTCAAATGTGTTAATTGCCAATGGATACCAGCAAAACAGGATTACGAAGCTAATCCAAAAGGAAACACCCCCCAAAAACCAAGACACAGAAGAAAACAATGGCATGGCCCTCCTTCCTTATATCAAGGGCACTACAGATAAAATTAGCAAAATCCTCCATAAACACAATATCAAAACAGCCTTTTGCACCAACCAAAAAATAGCCAATATCCTCAGAAACCCCAAGGATAAAATCCAGTTGGAAAACCAAGGGATCTATGAAATACCCTGCAAAGTCTGCCCAGCCACGTACATTGGACAAACAAACAGACGAATAAATGCACGTATCGCAGAACACAAGAATGCCGTCAAAAAAGAAGAAAAAACTTCCTCTCTTTTCCAACACATGAAAGAAACAGGACACGAAATTAATTTTGCAGATTCCAAATTGCTCTTTAACACGGAACATCACCACAAGAGAATAATCATGGAAGCCATCGAGATAGAGAAACACCCTCACAACATGAACAAGCGTGACGACACATCCCGCTTGCCAGACATCTGGAAATTAGCCCTCCCCACAAAAACTGACACCAGATCCAGAGGCACACAGAACGCCAACACCAATCAACCACACCAGACCCAAACCCAGACCCTCTCCACAGATGAATTACTGACACCATCCAGTAGCCAATCCATGGTGGCACCTCCGGATGCTGCACCCCCCTGCAATCCCTACACAGATCTGGCTGACACAAGCCACAAAACCACAGCTCGCCCCTATACACGAAGCCAAGCCAAAGCACAACTAAGTGCAATACAGCCATCTTCTCAGGAAAACTCTTCACAAAGTTCAAGAGGTCAAGACACAAAGACTTTAGCAACTAATCCACACCTAATGACCCACCTAAGTGGTACTCAGGATATCACTCAAGAAATCACTCAAGGTATCTCTCAAGTAATTAAGGAACAAAAGAAGAAAAGGCACACTAGCCTGGGAACTTCCTCTCTGCCCAGAACATTGGAGGCTAGACACCACACCCCCTCTACAGTATTTATAGGAACTCAAACATTGAGATCCCGCTCTGTTCCAGTAACAAGAAGCCGAAAGCACCAGCCTGAAGATGACGAGTGAGACCTCGTCGAAACGTCACCTAGACACCCCAACTTTTACACGGGAAGACACCCGAGGACACCAAAACCTGCATATATATATATATATATACTATCAATTTTTTATGTTTATTTTTGTAATATAAGCTTCTGCTCAGGCAGGCAACTCCTGTATTGTAGAGCCACAAACAAGGATCGTCTGAAATTCCAAAACTGGAGCAATATCAAGCAGTGAGGGCGCGAAGCAAACTAGATAAAGGACCTAAAGCCTTTCAGGAAATAGGAAAAACAATGTGTTTTACTTTGGTTTTTATTATTATTATTATTATTATTATTATTATTATTATTATTATTATTATTATTATCTTTGAGGGAACAATTTTTTTTAAGCACTCAGCACTTTGCCTCAACAGAATAACTAAGCAGCTACCTAAAAGCCAAGCAGACAAACCTCCATTTATATTACTGTAAGCGAAAACACGACACTTGTGCACTCAGCACTTTTTGTTTCAGCAGTATATCCACGCCAGCTAATGTACCACGTGCAGGGAATAAAGCGGATCAGCACTCAGGGCAGTATTCGTCCCCTTACCCAGGCGGAAAGGCGTCCGCGATTACCACGCGATTTGTGCCTGCAAGGCTAGCAAGTTAGCAGTATTCCCAGTTTAAACTTTAAAATGCCTAAAGCGAGTTAAAATCATAAAATTACTAAATGCGCCAAAGTATCAACGGTTTAAAGGCACCCCGTGCCACACTCAAGATGGCCGTTCGGGCTACAGCATGTGGACCTCACCAAGATGGCGCTGGCTATCTGCCCTTACCCCAGCCTTACACAAAATGGCCGCCCGCGCTTCCCCCACGTGCCCCTCCTAAGATGGCGACTATTTGCCAGTACTTCAGCCCTCAAGAGATATGGTTGTCCAGGCTATTACGCACGCCCGTAAGAGGCAGGAGCAGCCGTGACCACGGCAACCAACAAGCAAGTCAGGAGAGTAAAGAAAGGTTCGGCGGATAGCAAATCAATAGAGGTGGCTGCTGCACGAAGGCTCCGCGTGCCGGCTCTTCGCCGGAGCAACAAGACTGAGATCGCCAAAGGAAAGAGCGAGAAGCCCCGCGCGGGTCTCGGTGGCTAAACGCGGCAGCGGGGTTGCGATTGGTTAAAAATGCCCGTTTGGAAGAAAATCAGGTCAGGAAGACGGCCAGGGAGGACAAAGAAGACACCCCCCACGGCAAAGAACCCCTTGAGGCTGGAATAGAAGCTACTCACAAAGATAGAAAATTGCCGCTTGAAGCTAGCAAGGAACAGGGGGACAAATAAAGCCGCAGGAGGAGCGACCCGCCATGCTTACTTTACCCTTGCAGATCAGCCAATGGGAAGGCGAACACGCTCCGCACTGAACCGCAGCTACTCTTCTTATCCCCTTTGCCGAAATCCGAAAAGCAGGGAAAATCCAAATAAATCCTGGCCAGCTTCACAAAATGAGCCGCGATTCGGAACAGCACCTCGCCACCTATCGCTCACACAAACCTCGGCCACCAACGGCACGCTCGCAACGCAAGTGATTTCAGCTCTTAAAAAGACCAAGGTCTCTCAAGTAATTTCAGCTCCAGAAGGTAAGCCGGCGACGAGGCAAGGTAGGAATGCGGTGGTGCGAGGAGAAAGAACCAAAACCGGGCAGTAGGAACGGGAGCAAAGAGGGCGGTCCCCGGGCGCCCTGGCCTTAAATGGGGCCAGGCCATGCCTCCCCTGCCTGCCGATTGGCGGGCCGGGTCGCGGGCACGCCCAGGGATTCCCTCTTCTCGCGGGGGAAGTGGCTCTGTGGTGATGGACCACAAGTCGTTGCTTGGCTTGTTTGCCCCCGAAAAGCAGACCCCTCCAAGTGCTGTCTCCTCACGTCCTCAGGTGGTCAATTTTCCTTGCCAGCTACCAGTATGCACTGATTCACCACCCTGGGAAGGCGATGGGCCACGCGGACGCCCTCAGCAGGCTACCACTACCGGAAACAGGCTCCGACCCAGCGCCCGCGCAAGAGGTTATGAGCCTGGAGCTGCTTCCCGACCGCCCCATTCAGGCACAAGAAGTTGCACACCATTCCAAGAAAGATAGTGTCATCTCCCGGGTCCTGGACTGGGTGTGGAGGGGATGGCCCAGCAGCAGCCCCGGGCCAGAATTCGCCGGCTACACAACCTGAAAACATGAATTGTTGGCCCACAAGGGGTGCCTGTTATGGGGAAGCAGGGTCATTGTTCCCCAACCCCTCCGCAAAAGGGTCCTCACAGCCCTACACGAGACACACCCAGGGGTAGTGAGAATGAAGGCCCTTGCCCGGAGTTATGTGTGGTGGCCGGGGATTGACGGAGAGATAGAGGACTGGGTCAAACACTGTCAGGCCTGCCAAGAGTCCCGCCCAGATCCCCCAAGGGCCCCAGTCCAGTCCTGGGAGTCCGCCCGAGCACCATGGTCACGCCTGCACGTGGACTTCGCTGGCCCCTTTCAGGGGAAAACATTCTTCATAGTGGTGGATTCCTACACCAAATGGCTGGAAGTCACACTGGTACCATCCACTTCCATGTCCGCAGCCATCCAGGTGCTACACAGGCTGTTTGCAACCCACGGGCTTCCTGACACTCTCGTCTCAGACAAGGGAACCGCATTTACATCAGGAGAATTCCAGACCTTCACAGTGCAGAATGCCATCCGACACATCCGCTCGGCGCCATTCCACCCTGCCACCGATGGCCAAGCAGAGCGCATGGTGCGGACCACCAAGGACACCCTCCGCCGCATGACACAAGGGGATTGGGAGTACTGCCTTGCCACATTTCTTTTAGCACAGCACAGCACCCGCAGCTCAACGACTGGCCGGAGCCCCACTGAACTACTAATGGGCCGGTGCCTCACAGTCAGACTGGACCGCCTACACTATGACAGAGCTCAGAAGGCAGGAACCCCCGGACCTTCATGGCCCAGGACCCAGTATACACAAATAATTTTGGGGCAGGCCCAGCATGGGTACCTGCCACAGTCACCAGGGTCACTGGCCCCGTGTCATACGAGGTGCTAACGGAGGGGGGGTAATGCTGGCACCGCCACTGCGACCAGATACGGCGACGATTCCCGGGAAAAAACCAGGAGGAGTACAGGTCAGAGGAGTCCCAAGGGAACAGTGGGGAAGTCCCAAGGGAACTAAAAGATTCAGTGGAGGGTCCCCGTGTTAGAAGGGAGCAGAGAGAGAGAATGTTTATTTGTTCCGTCTGTAAATCCCCTGTGATGCCTTTCATCCTGTCCTGGAGGGTCCTTCACCCCTCTGGAGTATATTAGAGGTGGGTGGGTGGGGGAGACAAAGGGCTTCAGGGGGAGGGGACATCAAGCAAAGGGAGGAGCATCCTTTGAGCTAAACTCTGCTCAGGGAATGCTCCCACCAATGGAGGTCCAAATATACAAAAAAATAAATAAAATGTCCAGTAGCACATTAGAGACCAACTAGGTTTGTTCTTGGTATAAGCTTTTGTGTGCATTCACACTTCTTCAGATACAATGAAAAAGAAGTCCAGTTACTTCCACCAATGGAAATCCAGTTAGTATCCAAGCCACAACACACAAACCATGCCAATATATCAGTACTAGCAGTCGATTCCTATGAATGTTTACTCAGAAGTAAATCTCTTAGTATTCAGTGGGGTTCACTTTCAGGTAAGCATGCATAAGACTGTAGCATTAGACTTCCACAGCATATATGTATACAATATCACTTCAAATCTAAAACTCTAGGGGCTCCGCTAGGGGCGCCACGGAAGATGGCCGACAATACCATCTCTCCAGCTCACACGAGGTAATTTAGAGGCTGAGATGGGAGTAATCAGCCTCCCAAATTCTTCCTGGTGGAAGGGAAGATGCAGTCTCATCCGCAGCTGCCCACAAACCACCCCCAAGTTCGTAAAGAAGGAGGGGGTGAGGGCACTGGATGGAAAGCCCTCAAGGGAGTTCGGATCTCCTGGACGTTGTCTCTGTGAGTGCTCCAAGTTGCAGTTCTTAAGATAAAAAATTGGATTTAAGAATTTTGGACATGCTTTGGGCCAAGAAAGGGTAATTAATCTGCCAACTGAGAGTGTGGTGTAGTGGTTAAGAGCGGTAGTCTTGTAATCTGGGGAACCGGGTTCACGTCTCCACTCCTCCACATGCAGCTGCTGGGTGACCTTGGGCTAGTCACACTTCTTTGAAGTCTCTCAGCCCCACTCACCTCACAGAGTGTTTGTTGTGGGGGAGGAAGGGAAATGAGAATGTTAGCCGCTTTGAGACTCCTTAAAGGGAGTGAAAGGCTGGATATCAAATCCAAACTCCTCTTCTTCTTCTTCTTCAACTACAGCCACTGAGGTGCCAAGAGTGACGGGAGGAAGAAAGATAACATCAAAGATAACATATCTAAACCGGTATGTTGGAACGGAACGGAAAGGAGGGGGAAAAAAACTTTTTCTACTACAATAATACCTAACAACCCCCCCCCCAAAGAACCGTCTACATTACTTATAGCAAGTGAGATCAGAAAATATAAACTGTGTGGAAATAATAATATTAATTAAAGCCTTTGCTCTTTGAATTACTTGGAAGAAGATAAAAGACTCTCTTGTGACGCATTATTTAATCGGGATCCGCCATTATGAGACAGACTGAGTTGCAGAGATTAATAGTCATAGGGGGAGGCGAGCTCTTACTTTGTTATTATATCTGTATTTCAGGTCCGATTTGGCAAACCTCCCCTGGAAAGACTAATGTTTGGTGCAACCTGTCTGAGAAAATTAATGAGCAAACGCCTAGACTTTATTTCATCAGAACTGAGAGAAGATGGCGTCTGCCACCAGAGAAGGACCTGAAGCCTCAAAAGGACTGCTCTGCTGCCCAGGAGGACTCCCCTGTGTGAGTGCCTGAGGGCCCTGCTCCTGCCACTCACCACCTGGCCCAGGGCGGGGCCTGAAGCCTCACAAGGACGGTTGCTGTTACTGCTGCTGCTGTCCAGGAGGACTCGGAGGGGCGCAGAGTTCTTTTTAAAATGTTTTTAAAAATTTCTTTTGATTTTTTTGTATGTGGGGGGGTGGGGGTGGGATGGATGTTTGGTTGGGCTTGGGAATTTTTTTGATTTTGATGTTTTGTCACTTTTACAGTTTTTTTGTTTGTAGTGTTTTATTGGTTTTTTTTTTTTAATTTTTAAGGTTTTATTTTGTTCTCAAAGGGAGGGGTCAGGGCTGCCGGGGAGTGGGTCCCAGCCAACAAAATGGCTGGGGCATGTTCCACAGAGGAGGATGCGCTGGGACAACCGATCTCAGTGATCACGGGTAGGAGGAGGAGTTACGCTAAGACCAGATCATGTCATTACAGAGGAGGCAGGTTTAGTCGTTGTTTGAGGACTATCCCTGCCTCCGGGTTTGGTCCTAACCGGACGGATACTAGAATCAGCAAGGGATACGCACATGACCTGAAGGTGCTGCTGTGGAATGCCAGGTCAATGATTCATAAGACTTGATCATGGATGGAGGACTTGGCCTTGTGGGCGGGGAGGGGGGGGTTGCAGTGATTTTTAGGAAGTCATTAGTTTGCACCAGGCATCCTATTGGGAAGACCCAGTTGGGCAATAGGGGCAGTACAGGATTCCTATTGGTGTACCGACCTCTCCGGTGTACCAAGGATTCCCTGCCCGAGCTGCTTCAGGTCGTGGCTGATGTTCTCCTGGAGACACCTAGTTTGGTTGTCCTAGGGGATTTTTTTTAAAAATATTTTTTATTAATTTTCCAACACAAATTAGAGACAAAACAACACACATACATAAACAAACAAAAACATATAAACATGTATAATTTCAAAAACTCTTTTTCCTAAACCTTATTTCTCGGACTTCCCCTTACCTCCCCTTTTCTGCATCCCTGTTTTAAATTTCTTCAGCAACTCTTCACACCCATTAATTAATCACTTATTTTCTTTTTACGCTTCTTCTCATACATAATCATTTACAGCTGTAATTCTATATTTTCCTTTCCTTTGACATTTTAGCACTCATCAATTTTACAACAATTTTTGAGATAAACTTTAAATTTCTTCCAGTCTTCTTCCACCGTCTCTTTTTCTTGGTCCCGGATTCTGCTGGTCATCTCCGCCAGTCCCATATAATCAATCACCTTTGTCTGCCATTCTTCCAGTGTGGGTAGCTCTTGTGTCTTCCAATACTTTGCTAAAAGGATCCTTGCTGCTGTGGTAGCATACATAAAAAACGTCCTATCCTTCTTTAACACCAATTGGCCGACCATGCCCAAGAGAAACGCCTCTGGTTTCTTATGAAAAGTACATTTAAGTACTTTCTTAATTTCATTATAGATCATTTCCCAGAAGGCCTTAATCTTCGGGCAGGTCCACCAAAGGTGATAAAAGGTTCCTTCAGTCTCATTACATTTCCAGCATTTATTATTGGGCAAATGATAGATTTTTGCAAGTTTGGTTGGGGTCATGTACCACCTGTAAAACATTTTCATAATATTTTCTCTTAAGGCATTACATGCCGTAAATTTTATACCGGTGGTCCATAACTGTTCCCAATCCGCAAACATAATGTCATGACCAATATCTTGTGCCCACTTAATCATAGCTGATTTGACGGTCTCATCTAGTGTGTTCCATTTCAGCAGCAAGTTGTACATTCTTGATAAGTTCTTAGTATTGGGTTCTAACAGTTCTGTTTCTAGTTTAGATCTCTCCATCTGGAAGCCAATTTTCCTTGTCCTAGGGGATTTTAACATCCATGCCGACACGACCTTACAAGGGGCGACTCGGGACTTCGTGAAAAGCATGGCCTTCATGGGGCTGTCCCTGAATAAGTCTGGCCCAACCCATAGCCGCGGACATGCCTTGGACCTGGTGTTTACCTCTATGGATGTTGGTGATCTGACACTAAGTAAAAGCGAAACGAAAGAAGTGCCATGGTCAGATCACTTCCTGGTGCAACTGGACTTCTCTGCGACCCATCCCCTCTGCAGGGAGGTGGTACCGATTCAGATGGTCCGCCCCCGCCACTTAATGGATCCAAATGGCTTCCAGAGAGTGGTAGGGGATGCTTTATCCCATGTTGATGGCCTTTCAGCTGATTCCCTGGTGGCCCGCTGGAATGTGGCGTTAACCACGGCTATTGACTGTTTGGCTTCGAAGCGCCCTCTCCGATTGCATGGAGCCCGGACAGCCCCGTAGTTTTCAACGGATCTGAGGGCAATGAAACAATCACTGAGACAGCTAGAGCGCCGGTGGCGGAAAACTCATTCTGAAGCTGACCAGACACGGGTTAGAGCTCAATGTCAAGCCTACCAAGTGGCGGTAGCGACGGCGAAGAAGACTTTCTTCACCGCCTCTATTGCATCTGCAGAAAACAGCAGCAGGAGACTTTTTCAGGTGGTTCGCAATTTAGCGGAACCACCTGCTCCATCGGGGCCCAGTATGGGCCACGTGATCTGCAATGATTTTGCAAAGTTTTTTGCAGATAAAGTCACTCAGATTCGGAAAGAGGTAGACTCCACCGTGGGAGCAGGGCTGAGGCGGGAGAGTGCTAGAGTCCTGTCTAGTCAAGTTGTGTGGGATCAGTTCCAATCTGTTACCTCCGAGGATGTGGACAGGCTGCTTGGGAGAGTGAAACCAACCACCTGTCTCCTTGATCCTTGCCGATCCTGGCTTATAAAAGCTAGCCGGGAAGGGCTGGGTGATGGGCTTCGTGGGGTGGTGAATGCTTCCCTCCGTGAGGGAGCCTTCCCAGACCCGCTGAAAGAGGCGGTTATTAAACCGCTTCTTAAAAAACCATCTTTAAATGCGGCCACGATTGCCAACTATCTGTTGGGATACTGCCAGGGAGACAAATGCCATCATGACCCCACGTTGATTCCGAATGATCCATCGATCTCCCGTAGATACAGTATCAGTCAATTAGCGACACGAGCTTCAGAACTAGCTTGCCACATTCCAGAGCTGGTTCACGCTCTATCGGCAGAGTTCGCACAGCGAAAGACGCACCCAGGAGAGCATATTTACAAGTTTATTCAGCGTTGGTCAGAACAAAGAAAAAAACATGACTGCCTGCTTCGATGTTCAGACACACAGAGAGAACGAAAGCAATAGACAAAACATATACTTCCTGTGAACAGGAAATACGCAGACTCTGTGACTCACAAAGCCTGCTCCCTTTTAAGGTGGAACGGAAATATCCTAACACCCTCCCCCTTTCCGTGTAACCTGTAGTACCTGTGGTTCAACCCAATTTCAACCTCTGTACATAAACCTTAAGTTGTTCTCTGTTAACAACCTTAGACAACAGATCAGCAGGAATTTCATTTCCTGCCATGTAGGACACCTGAATCAGTCCTTTCTGAATACACTCTCTTGCATGATGTAGCTTAATCTGCAAGTACTTGGTTCTTTGCTTGCAACTCTCTGAGTTCAGCAAAGCCAAACAGGATCTATTGTCTTGATACACTTGTATAGGACATTTCACAGAAACTCTGATGTCCTGAAACTGTTGCATCAACCATTCACAGTCCATGAGTGAAAATGACAGAGCATTGAGTTCTGCTTCACAGGAACTTAGGCTTACTGTCGTCTGCTTCTTGCACAGCCAGTCAAACAGACAGTGGTTGTACATGTAGCATACTCCAGAAGTGCTTGTACCATCCGCGGTGTCACTTCCAAAACTAGCATCTGCAAAGATTTCAAGACCTCCAGTCTTCTGACTGGTGAACCTCAGCCTGTAGTGCAAAGTCCCTTTCAAAAAGCGGGCTATGCGCTTCAGCGCTTTCCAATCCTGAACAGTAGGATTGTTGGCATGTCTGCTAAGCAGGTTAGTGCTTACAGCTATGTCAGGTCTTGAGCATCTAGCAATGACATTCAACTTGCCTAGAATGCATCTGTACAGTGTAGTGTCAGAAAACGCTTCAGCAGTACTATGTACCTGGTAACCTGTCACCATCGGTGTGTCTGCTGGGTTTGCATCAACCAAATTCAACCTGGTTAATACATCAGCAATTTTCTGTGTTTGGTGTACCAGAAAATTACCTGCTTGGTCCCTCTCCGCCTGCAGAGAAAGATAGTTGGATACCTCAGCAAGATCCTTCATGTCAAAGTGCTCCTTCAGCTGAGCTAGGGTGCTTTGGTACAAAGCCTGATTCTTCCTCAGTCAGGAAAGCTTCAAACTGCTGAGAAGTGAACTCCCCACATCGAACAGTAAACAAACAGCTGATACGTTTACTGTGAGCATTCTCCAACCAAGCACAGAATGCCTTGAACCTAGGAAACGCTTGCGATTTCTGCTCGAGCATAAACACATGAATGTACCTGGAAAAAGAATCAATTAAAACCATGAAGTACCTTGCTCCACCCAAAGAGTGCGCAAGTGGACCAACCAGGTCTGCGTGGACTAGCTGGTAGGGTTTGGAAGCCTGCCTGCTAGACTCCTTGCCTTTTGGAGCAACCTTCACCTTGTTCTCTGCACAAGATACACATTTCATGTGAAACTTACAGGGCTTGATGTTCAAACCCTGAACCAACTCAGGCATCTTGGCCAGTGCCTGCCAAGACATGTGAGCAAACCTTCTATGTGCCTCGTGAATGCATCCTGCATGAAGAACTTCGTTAGTTTGTGCAACACAACAAGAATCAACATTTGACACAGCAGCACCAATGTCATCATAAATTATACAGAACAAACCATCTATAAATTTTGCATGCAAAATGTCGTCTTTGCCTTTCCTTATGACACAGACGCTCCTCTTGAAGGAAATCTCAAAGCCACGCCCAGTCAGCTGTGGGACACTGAGCAAATTGTCTGCAGAACCTGGAACATAAAGTACATCTCTGATGGTAGTGTGCAGACTTGCCAGTTTCACAGTCCCGAGTCCTGCAATTCGCAACGTCTTTCCATCAGCCTGTTGGATCTCTCCATCTTGAGGTGTGAAGGAGATAAAAAGGTGCCGATCCTTTGTTAGATGGCAGGTGGCTCCAGAGTCAATAACAAACCTGGCCTTGGCCTTTGGAGCAGCTTTTCCAGCAAGCAAAACCTTGTTTTCCACCGGTGTGGGCTTTTGCTGCTTGCCCCCCTGCTCCTGGCCATCAAACTTGCCTTCGGCTTTTGGAGAAGCAGTGCCAGCAAACAAAGCCTTGTTTTTCCCTGGCTTGGGCTTTCCACCCCCCCCCCCCCGCTTCGGGCCATCTGCAGGCATCTGTCTCTGTTTACTTCTGGCCTTCCGGCCTCTGCAAAGACGATGACCTTGGTTCTCATGAGAAACAGAGCTCTCAGCTGCTGACTCCTTGGCTCCCCCTGGAGGCTGGAATGCTGCCTGGGATGACATCACAGTCAGCTCCCCCTGCAGCTTGCAACCGGTGCCCTCAGCATCCCTGCATTCACTCGCATTCTGGGAAACAGCCAGGACCTCCGACGCAGTCAAATTCTGGGCTGGGATGATTGGCAGATGGGCTACTTTCAAAGCATTCCACATCTGACGTGCTGTCGCATTGCCAGCTAGCGTAGCAATTTCCTCCAGAGAAACGGACAAGACAATTACCTCTATGGCCCATGAATCTTGGGCCCTCCATCTATCTGTCAGAGGAACTGGAGGGGCTTCACACACAGTATGCCACACTCCAAACTGTCGTAGTAAACTCTCACACCACACAGCCCAGGTCTCATAATTGTGCCGATTTAACTTTGGGCACTCAGTGCCTTCAGAGGCTTGGAAAAAACTCCATTCCAGGCTTTTACTTGAGGCGTGAGCCTTTATGCCTTCAAAAACTTCTTATCTTGGCAGCTCATAAATCACGAAGCCTCTGGAGCGGCTCCCAGGCCAATTAAGCCAGCCGGACATCAAAGAGGCTGCCGCGGCAACAGAAAAGTCTTACTTTTCCACACATACCTCAGCAGTCTGTCGCAGTCTTACTCTCCTGTAAGTGCCGTGAATCTGGGCCCGAAACCTGTTGTTGGGATACTGCCAGGGAGACAAAGTCCATCATGCCCCCACGCCGATGCCGGACAATCCATTGATCTCCCGTAGATACAGTATCAGTTAATTAACGACACGAAGCCTCAGAAATAGCTTGCCACATTCCAGAGCTTGTGCACGCTCTATCAGCAGAGTTCGCACAACAAAAGGCGCACTCAGGAGAGCATATTTACAACTTGTAATGGTTGTTAGGGGTTACTTGTGCGTAACCTTACTTCAGTTCAGTTAGCTTGCTTGCCCCAACCATGCCCAGGGTCGGAGCTCGCCCTCCATGACCTGTTAGTCACTTGCAGAATCCGAGAGTGGGCGTCTCTTGAACCTCTTCCAGCATAAAAGCTGTTTGACCCCGAGTCTCCTCCTATGTTCTCTGCGCGGAACGCGTCTGCGCAAGTAAGGGGAAGGCAGGGGCGTCCCAGCGCTCTCTCCACTATCGTCGGGGAAAGGGTCTTGGAGCCCTGTCACCAATTCCTCCATCTCCCTCTCTTCTCTATGGGTGTTACGTTGAAATCCTTCCCCCCTGCTCGTCCCCTCTCCGGCATCGCTGGGTGGCCCTGCCTCCGTCTCTCGTTCTGATGGCAGTTCCCTGACACAACTTTATTCAGCGTTGGTCAGAACAAAGAAAAAAAACATGACTGCCTGCTTCGATGTCTCAGGCACAGAGCGAAACGAAAGCAATAACAAAAAGAGAAACTTCCTGAGAACAGGAAATACACAGACTCTGTGACTCACAAAGCCTGCTCCCTTTAAAGGTGGAATGGAAATATCCTAACACTAACTGCTGTCAAATCACATGTCATGTCCATGCGCACAGCCTGCACCACACAAAACACGGACCCACGGCTTCCTGGCAACACCGGGACCCATAAAAGTGGTTTTGAAGCACGGATCCTCATGGGTCCTCAGAGTTTTTGCATTGGGCCACCCCAAACGCACCATCAAATCACACATCATGTCCATGGGCACATCGTGCACCACAAAAAAACGGATCCACAGCTTCCTGGCAACACCCATAAACGTGGTTTAGAACCATGGATACTCATGGGTCCTCAGGGTTCTGGCATTGGGCCACCCCAAACTCATGATCAAATCACAAGTCATGTCCATGGGCACAGCCTGCACCACAAAAAACACGGATCCACAGCTTCCTGGCAGCACCATGGCCTAAAAACATGGTTCCAACCATGGATCCTCAGGGTTTTTAAACTGAGCCACCCCAAACACACAATCAAATCACACATCATGGACACAACCTCAACCACAAAAAACACGGATCTTCAGCTTCGTGGCGACACCATAGCCCAAAAACGTGGTTTCAAACCATGGATCCTCATGGATCCTCAGAGCTTTTGCATTGGGGCACCACTAACTCATGTTCAAATCACACGTCATGTCCACGGGCACAGCATGCACACACAAAAAACGGGTCCACAGCTCCTAGCAACACCGTGGGCCAAAAACATGGTTCTAAACGATGGATCCTCATGGATCTTCAGGGTTCTGGCATTGGGTCAAACCATTGGGTCAAGCCTGCAACACAATAAACATGGATCCACGGTATCCTTGCAACAACGTATGCCAAAATCATGGTTCCAAAACATGGATCCTCAGGGTTTTTGAATTGGACCACCCCTAACTGCTGTCAAACCACATGTCATGTCCATGCGCACAGCCTGCACCACAAAAAACACGGACCCACAGCTTCCTGGCAACACCGGGACCCATAAAAGTGGTTTCGAAGCACGGATCCTCATGGGTCCTCAGGGCTTTTGCTTTGGGCCACCCCAAATGCGCATGCGCGACGCTGAGACTGCAAAGAATAGGGGAGGGGTGAAAGCGCATTCCATTAAGACGCAAGAAAAGAACGAGTCGCACCTGCGCAGTCGCGGTTTCCAGCGCCCACCCGGCACCCTCGGGGAGGGGGCCACAAAGGAGGGGCTGAAGGTGATCGGAAAATGGTGGCTTTGGCGACCCTCCCTCCCTGCCAGCCCAGCCCCCCTTCTCCTCCCCCCCTCCGGCTCACTTTTCCGTCAGGGCTGGCCCAAGGCGGCAACTGACCCCCGCCCGCCCCTCCCTCACGGTTTAAAATGGTGCCTCCGTATGAATGAGAGGAGCAGGCGTTGAGAGGGTGTGTGCGTATGAGGAATTAAAAAGGAATAAGCGGCAGATCGCAGAAGGCGAATCTCTCCCCACGCTCACTGCCGCCGGTGTAGAACAATTGGTGTGGATAGTAAAGGGCAGGTGATTCGAAAGGCATGCGCGCGTGCGCTTCTCTTTTTTATATATATAAATATTTATTAGAGTTTCCAGTTTAATACAGACATAAATACCACAGAAAAGAAACAAATAGTACACAAAAAAGAAAAATACAAAAATATCAAAAAGGGGGAAAAAACCATTTAAAACAAAACAAAGCATAACAAATATAATTCCCATCACTTATTTCCGTTACCTTATGTCTCGGACCTCCTCTCACCTCCCCCCTTTTGTATTCCAAATCAAATCTTATTTCAGCAAATTCTTATTATAACTTAATATAAATTATCTTAGCTTATTACTCAACCTTTACATTACAACTGGGAACCACTTAATTTCAATCCAACATCATTCTAACATTCATTAATTTTACAATATTTCTGTAAATAGTCTTTAAATTTCCTCCAGTCCTCTTCCGCCGACTCTTTTCCCTGGTCTCGGATTCTGCCGGTCATTTCTGCCAATCCCATGTAGTCGATCATCTTCATCTGCCATTCTTCCAGCGTGGGTAAATCTTGTGTCTTCCAATATTTTGCGATGAGAATTCTTGCTGCTGTTGTCGCATACATAAAGAAAGTTCTATCCTTCTTTGACACCAATTGGCCGACCATGCCCAGGAGGAAGGCCTCTGGTTTTTTCAAGAAGGTATACTTAAATTCACGGCACTTAATACCAGATTAATACCGTGAATCTGGTATTAAGTGCTCCTGTAAGTGCCGTGAATCTGGTATACTTAAATACCTTTTTCATTTCATTATAAATCATTTTGTCTTTTTTCTCATTTTGACTTTTCTTCTTTACTGCATTCTGTTGAATCAGAAACCCTCTCATAACGGCTTTACTTGCGTCCCAAATTATTCTTTTTTCAACCTCAGTTTTCATGTTTATTTCAAAATAGTCTCTCAAAGTTTTTTGGGCCTTCTTATAGACTTCTTCATCTCTAAATAAGGTGTCATTCATCCTCCATCTAAAGGTTCCAGTTGTTATTTGTTTCATCTCCATCCTTACGGCGTTATGGTCGGAGCAAGTTTTGGGGCAGATTTCCACTTTCTTTATCTTTGGTACCATCCCTCTAGTTATCCATATTTGGTCAATTCTGGTCCATGTCATTTTGGCTTCAGAAAAGGTTCCCTCTCTTCCCAAAGGGTTCCTTACTCTCCAAATATCCACCAAGTCCATATTGTCAGTCATTTCAAATAAAGTTTTGGGTAGTCTACCATCATTGGTAACTACCTGTCTCTGTGCTTTGTCCATATTTGTAGATACAACTCCATTCATATCTCCCATCAAAATTAAATTATAATCCAAATGTTCCAGTAGAGTCTCATGCAACTTCTTAAAAAATTCAGATTTCCCCTCGTTCGGAGCATAAATTCCGACTACTAAGAATTTTTCTCCTTGATGTTGAATTTCAACTGCCAAATATCTTCCTTGTTCATCTTTAAAAATTAATTTCAGTAAGAGTCTCTCCTTTGCGTATATCACAACTCCTCTTTCTTTAACTTTGTCCGATGAAATAAACTCTTGACCCAATCTCTTGTTGATAAGCAGCTTTCTGTGTTGCCTCATTACATGTGTTTCTTGTAAACAAATCAGATCCAATTGTTCTTTTTTTAGTATGTGAAACACACCTCTTCTCTTTTGAGGGGAATTCAGTCCATTACAATTCCAAGTTAGAAGTTGCAGAACCATGATGGGATTACTTCGTTTCACCTCCAACTGCTCCAAGTAGTTGCACTTCTTCTGTCAGTGGTGTCTCTTTCCCTGGGCTAGGAAGTCCAAATGGTAAATTTGCTATGCCCAAGATTCTCTTTTCCAGTGTTTTTGGCTCTTCTTCCGATTCTGCTTCTTTCTGAAGGTGTTCTCCGTAGTCTCTCAAAAACTTATCTTTGTCGTTTACTGTTCTTATTCTTATTTTCCTTTCTATATATTTAAATGATAGGCCCTGGGGAAATTCCCACCTGAAGAGTATCTTGTTTTTTCTCAGCAAAGCCACGAGATCTCTATAGTAGGTCCTTATATCCAAAATATATTTTGGGATTAAAGGGAAGTTTTCCTTCTGCACACATGTTTTCCCTCTGCACATAACTGTTGCATTATAGGGAAGCATTGCATCTCTTTCTACACATAACTGTGGCCTTATGGGAAGTCTTGCTATGGGAAGTATTGCTTCTTTTCTCTTGCATTCTGGGAAGTCTCGCTTATAATCTTCTCTCTGTTTCTGCACACACTGTACGAACCTGTTCCAAACACCAAGACATTCCCTCATCGCTCCGTTCACCTTAAGTTCATGGTGACTTGTACTCCATGCATAGCTGACCACATCTATAGAACTTGATTATTGTATTCTTTCATGTTATGATCAATCATTAGTAATTGTTTCATGCCATATTAATCTTTAGTTAGGAGGTTTCATGCTTGTCTAGTCCCAACCTCGTTTCCCAGCCTTTAATCTACCAGTGATTAATGTTCACATGTAATTCCCACCCCTCAAATGTAATTCCCGCCTTGCATTTGCATTAACCAATAGGCAATGAGTTTCTTTGTGTTTGTATCAACCAATCAGCCACAACCACACCTGTGGCAATGTTTGTAATATTCAATAAAAGAGAGTTCCCGGGGCTTCCCCGGCAGACGCCTCTCACATGACACCTACTACTCGTCTCCCGTGATTTTCATTCCTACATCTGGTGACTCCGACGTGCCAGATCCCTTACGCAGCCTAGCCCCTGTACTTCACTCGACTGGAAAAGTCTCAGCGCGCTTACTTCGTGAGTATGGGGAACGATTTGACGAAATCGCAGAGAGAACATGCCAGGGAATTGTTTTCTCTAGTTAGGCAGCGGGTTGTGGGTGTTCATGTTTCCTTAAAAGAAATTGAACAACTACTAGGTGAAATCAATTGCCAATATCCGTCCTACCCAGAGACTGGCTCTCTGGAGGTGGAGACTTGGCAAAAGATCGGAAAGACCCTCTTTGCAGAACCAAGGGCTCCGATTCATTGTCTGCTCACCTGGCAGAAATGTGCAGCTGCCGTTGCTAAATTAGGACCCCAGGCGTCTCCTTCGGCCCCTGCCCTTCTGGCTGTAGCAGACAATCCCCCCCCTCCTTATCCTAAGCTTTTGCCTCCATTGCAGCCTTGCCAACCCCTCCCTACACCTCAGCCCACAAACCCATCCACCCCTCCCCTTCCTCCTTTGCCTGCTTTGCCTGCCACAACCCCTGCGTGCTCTCCTACAGGAGCTGTGTGCACCTCACTTTCTCTGGCTAGGGAGAAAGGAATTCTGTCCTTAGAGGAGGAATCTGTGTGGGCTGGGGAATTGCCTTCTGCTTTCCCTATTAGCTCTTTTGTTAATATTAAACAACAACATTCAGAGCCCTACCATCAATTTATAGATAGATTGAAAGAAGCAGTCACCAGGCAGGTTGATAATACTACCGCCCAGAATGAACTGATGAAAAAATTGGCTTTTGAAAATGCAAACACCGACTGTAAGAAGGCTTTGCAGTCAATCATTAACCGTCCTAAATACAATCCGGCTCAGACGATTCAATCCTGTGCGGAAATTGGCAACCAGAGCCATGCCATGTCCTTGCTTGCCGGAGCCAATCCAAATTTGGCAGCCAACCAAATGCTTTTATTTGCTGCTCAATATGTAGTTTTTGAAAGTGAATTTAAGCATAGCGCAGTAGCCCTCTCCTGTTGGATGCCCTTACTGTGTTTATTAATGGAGCCCCCTCCAGGGGGGTCGTTGCATGGCAACAAAATGATAAATGGCACAGCCTCTACATTCTTCCACAGAAGTTTGCCCAGCATTCTGAGCTGGCAACTGCTGTTAAAGTTTTGCATCATTTCTCTACGCAGCCAATTCCATGACCCCATACGTGGCTTCCTTTAATGTTACTTGTGCCCGTATGGTGAACTGCACAAAAACCAACAGTGTGAAAATGGGCGAGGCTAATTTCAACTGTTCTGATTATGTAAATATTTCATATATATATAAATACACAGAGCTGCCTGACGGCTGGTTTTGGTCATGTCCAGGCTTCACGTTTAATTACATTCCTGCAAACATTAGCCATGGCACACCTTGCTGCTTAAGCCGTATGTCTATTATTTTACCAAAAAAGCATCATTTGTCCTGCTCTCGATATTGACGCTCTGTGCAATTGACTAATGATTATAACGATTTTGTTTTTCTCCCTAGCAGATCTGAATATTTCTCTCTAGCTGTCTCTCTTTTAGGAGTTCCTGGATTGGCTGTACGAAATAGCAGGAATATTAACTCTTTAGCTTGCTCTGCAGCAAAGGCTCTGAACTTTACATCACAAGCCCTTCATCTTTTGAATAAAGAGCAGAGTGAACCCCAGCATGGCGTCCTGCAGAACCGCGCTGCTATCGATTATCTATTGATGCTCCATCATTACGGATGTGAACAAGTGGAAAATATGTGCTGCTTTAATATCACTGACAATTTTAAGGCTATTCAAAAACAAATCTCTCATTTGCAAAATCTCACACATCACATCAAACAGGATGTTGGTTTTCCTGCTTTCTGGGATTCTTTCACCCAGTGGCTTACCGCTTGGTTGCCAAACTTTACTTGGCTTCGTAGTCTTTTTCAATATGCCATTGTTATGATACGTATATTAATTTTGTTTTGCTGCTTCCTCCAATGCATTCCTGGCCTCATAAGTCTTTTCTCTCGGCTTCTCTCTCCCCCTCAGCCACCCAATAAAATCCTTGCTGCTTATTTTGCGAAATGGCAACACCAACAGTAAACCAAAGGGGAGATATGGGCAGATTTATTTCGAGCATGCGTTGGCAAACCACGTATCTCGTAGTATCTTCTGTCCCATCCTCCCTGGCGAACTTATTTTGGGCATTTGCTGGCACACCACTAATCCCGAAATATTTTTGCCTTATTTACCCAGTACGCCTCGCAAAAAAGAAAAGAAAGGGGGAGATAAAGGGAAGTTTTCCTTCTGCACATATGTTTTCCCTCTGCACATAACTGTTGCATTATAGGGAAGCATTGCATCTCTTTCTACACATAACTGTGGCCTTATGGGAAGTCTTGCTATGGGAAGTATTGCTTCTTTTCTCTTGCATTCTGGGAAGTCTCGCTTATAATCTTCTCTCTGTTTCTGCACACACTGTACGAACCTGTTCCAAACACCAAGACATTCCCTCATCGCTCCGTTCACCTTAAGTTCATGGTGACTTGTACTCCATGCATAGCTGACCACATCTATAGAACTTGATTATTGTATTCTTTCATGTTATGATCAATCATTAGTAATTGTTTCATGCCATATTAATCTTTAGTTAGGAGGTTTCATGCTTGTCTAGTCCCAACCTCGTTTCCCAGCCTTTAATCTACCAGTGATTAATGTTCACATGTAATTCCCACCCCTCACATGTAATTCCCGCCTTGCATTTGCATTAACCAATAGGCAATGAGTTTCTTTGTGTTTGTATCAACCAATCAGCCACAACCACACCTGTGGCAATGTTTGTAATATTCAATAAAAGAGAGTTCCCGGGGCTTCCCCGGCAGACGCCTCTCACATGACACCTACTACTCGTCTCCCGTGATTTTCATTCCTACATGGGATATCCTTAAAAATCTCCACAAATGAGTCTCCAATTTGCAAAGTTCTTTGGTAGTGCAAATTTCTTCTTTCGTTCACAGAGTGATCAGGCAATCTCTTACCTTGTTCTTCTTCTGTCGTATTCCAATTCTAAAAGCACTCACTATCTTAATTTCTTCCTTCCCCAATTCCTTTTGCCAAAAGTCTGAAAATTCCTTTGTAAGAAAGTCCACCAGATTCTCCTTCTCAATTTCAGGCACCGCTCTAATTCTCAATTTTTTCTCCCTCGATTGTAATTCTATAAGACACAATGCCAAATCATGATCTTCCAGTTTCTTATATGCGGGTAGAATCTTCTCTTCAGCTGCAGATGCAATCTGTTTAGCTTCCTCGGCTACCTTCCGAGTTGTAGCTGATTCCTCAATTAATTTTTCAATAGAATCTGTGTTGGATGTCACTTTCCTTACCAGGTCATTGATACTTGCTGTATTCACATCTATTTTTACTGATGCTGCCACCACCTGTTTTTTGGTGTCCGCCACTTCTTTTGCTAAATTTTCCAAAGAGTCATTAATTTTACTAAGTGCCTGGGTTAATAAATCATCAGTTGACATTGTCTTTGGTTTAGCCTGCATGGCAGCTCCTCCTCCTGGTACTCCAGAAGTTGAAGGCCTTCGCTGGTGGTATGTTTTTCCTGACCTGGTAGAATATGCTGTGTCTAATTTTCCTTTACCATCTGCCATAGCCTTCTCATATGAATTCAAGGTCAATCCCACGCCTGGGAGACTTGTTAAGAATTTGTTTTGAGAAGTGGCGTAGTTGTTCTTGCCAGAGAGGAATTTTCCAGTGGCATAGATGTTATTGCAATAATGTCTCTTTCCCTCTAGGGGGGCAGTATCAATTTGGAATCTTTAGTTACAAATTCAAGCTTCTCTCTCCCCCCCACCCGCGCGAACTTACCTCCAAAACACTAGATCATCAGCAACAACGCACTGAGAAGGAGGAAAGGCGCACATTCGTCTCGAGGCCAGAAAGCCCGGATGTAGGAGTAAAAAGGAATGGGACGGGGCAAGGGGGGAACAGGGACACACCGGGCAAGATAGGCGTGGCCTTTTCAGATAGGAGGGCAGCTTTCTCTGGAGAACTGTTGGGTGTGTGCATGCATATGAAAGAAAGAAAGAAAAGGCTCAATCAGCACAAGCACAAGATATGTAAAAAAATCAAATGGGGGGGGGGTTCTATATAACAGTGCAAAATGGTCCCCGACTGTACTGTATTGTTGCATGCCGCCCCAATCTCTGAGTGGGGGTTCCTGGAGTTTTACACAGGGTCTGTGATTTCTTCTGAAAATGAGGCACTGTGTTGTCTTTCTGATATATGGGTAATTTGCACATACGCTATATACAACCTTGATGGCTCATCTTCCAGGTCATTACCTCATCAGGAAACTGGCCTGTCTTATGTTTTAACTTTTCCTGGATCCTGGGATTCAGGAGACTTGCTTAAATTCTAGCACTTACTGGACCCAGGAATATTATATACTATTGTATTGTAATAGGAATTTTATGGTCTTAGATCTATGGTAATGTTCATAAGTGTACCAACCAAGCACATACATAGATCAGCACAGGAAGGCCAACCTGGAGCCATTTTGATTCCTAAACTGACCAAATCTTTTCTCTGCAAGGTCAAACTGGAAAAGCCTCCCCATTGTCTCTTTCCTCACAAATCCTGTCTTAAGGGTATGTCTGTGTTTGAATAAGGTGTGAGCCTGTGACCTGGCCAGGAACTAAGTATTTATCATTACAAAAGACTGGCCAGGCTACCCAGGAAATCCAATCAAGTAACCTGCTAGACAGGAGATAAACAAGGACAAGAGATAAACAACATTTAAATTTCTATTTAGACCACCTTCTGTGATGTATGTATGATGTTTCTGGGGGTGGTCTTGATCTACAGGATAGGAATTTCAAACGTCTTTATAAGGCTTTGCACACCATTTTTCTGGGTCCTCCTCTTTTCCTGTGTGTGAGGGGAGCACCCTGTTGCAACAGATCAATAAAGATCAAGCTTACTAGCTGCTTTGCTTCTCAATATTCTCAATATACATGTGTACATACATACCCTCCGACATTTCTCCAATTAAAATAAAATACGGACATCCTATTCCATAATAATAATAATAATAATAATAATAATAACAATAACAATAATAATAATGCAGTACATTCTAGGAACAAATTCAGAAAGTGGGACAGCTTCTGTAAATCTGGGACTGTCCCTGGAAAATAGGGACACTTGGAGGGTCTGTACATATATAATTGCTGGCAACCCAAATTCTCTTCTAAATGCCATCCTGGCAGGGAATACCTGGTACAGCACTGCAGATCTCTGCTCAGCATTTTTAAGCATTCCCTTAGCACCTGAGAGTCAGTTTCTTTTCGCTTTTACCTGGAAGTTGTAATAAACAAAAATCTTCCTTATTCCCTTATGGGGGACACAAGAGCCCTTATGGAGTCCTTTGTAGGTTCTCCATCGGTCGGAGAAAATAACTGTGCTGGTCCCGGGGGGAAGGTTACCGATGGCGTAGTCAAAGTCCGTTCCTGGGTCACTAGTCTGGAAGCAGTTCACAAAGAGCGAGGCGGGGTCCGAAGCAGGAAGCCGGGCGGGGACGGGAACACTGGAAGGACAGGTCTGGGTCTGGGCAGGAGCAGGTATTCAACGACGTTGCTCCCACAACCTGGGACCAGGCTGACTGGCCTTTATCTTCTCTGAGGCCACGGGCGGTCCCGGCCCCCGGGAGACCCGCCTCTCCTGGCCTTAAGGCGAGCACTCCTCCTGGGAGAAACCAGTTCCCTCTGCCTCTCTGCCCTGAGCCTCTGCAGCTCAGGAGAGGCTGGGGAGTTACTGGACCCAGGGGGAGACTCACCTTCCTCTGGCAGGGCTGGGAGAGGCGCACCTGTAGGCACTGTGTCCTCAATCACCTCCGGAGCTAGAGTGGAATCACCTGGTGCCTGCTCCTGAGGATCCGGCACAGGTGCAGGCGCTTCAGATCCAAGGCCCCGCCCCAGCTCAGCCGGCCCTGGAGGCGGGGACTCCTGTGCAGGCTGGGGTTCCTCCGGTTCAGCCTCTGAATCGGATTCCCAGGCCATCACACCATCCCCCCTCCCAGCCCCCCCCTCAACTGAGGGTCTGGACTCGGCTTGTTGGGGTACGCCACATGGAAATCATGGAGGCAGGCAGGCGCGTGGACGTTGGCTGCTGGTTCCCAGGAACGGTCCTCAGGTCCATACCCCTTCCAGTCTATGAGATACTGCAGCTTTCCCCTGCGGTATTGGGAGTCCAGAATGTGTTCCACCTCGTACTCAGGCTCCCCCTGAACCAAAACTGGCTGTGGTCGGGGACGGTTCGGGTGGAACTCATCGGGCGGGGCCACCGCACTCAGAAGGGACTTGTGGAATACCGGCTGAACCTTCAGGGTTGCGGGCAACCGGAGACAGAATGCCACAGGCGAGACCTGGTCCACGATGGAAAATGGGCTGGTGAAACGGGCGTCCAGTTTCCGTGAAGGTCGCGAGGGGTGGAGGTGGCGAGTGGAGAGCCATACCAGGTCACCGACATCGAGTTCTGGCCCCACCTGGCGGTGGCGGTCAGCCTGAGCCTTGTACGCCTCTTTGGCCTGGCGCAGTTGCTCCATCAATAGTTGTTGCTGAGACTGGAGCTCCTGAAGCCACTCTGTCACCGCAGGGCCTGCAGATGCCGGCAGAACATCTGGGAACAACCGCGGATTATAACCGTAACTGGCCTGGAATGGGGTTTGCTGGGTGGACGCGTTCACCGCGTTGTTGTAGGTGAACTCCGCCAATGCTAGGTGGTCGGCCCAGTCATCCTGCTGGTAGCTGCAGTAACACCAGAGGTACTGCTCCACCACCGCGTTCGCCCGTTCGGTCTGGCCATCGGTCTGTGGGTGGTAGGCTGATGATAGACAGACCTCTGTCCCGAGGGTCTGGTGCAATGCTCGCCAGAAACGGGATGTGAACTGGTCGCCCCGGTCGGACACCACACACTCAGGTAGGCCGTGCAGGCGGAAGACATGCTGAAGGTATAGTTGAGCGGTTTCCTTAGCTGTGGGTACGGATGGGCAGGGACACAGTGCACCATCTTAGTGAAAGGGTCGGAGAAAACTAGGAGGCAGGTATAGCCACGAGACGGGGGAAAGTCCACCACAAAGTCCAGCGAAACCGTGTGCCAAGGACGCGGTGGGACTGGCAGTGGCTGAAGTAGGCCGGGGGGTTGCCCGGTAGGGCCCTTGGCCCGCCGGCAGACTTCGCAACCAGTGACGTAGCGAGCCATGTCAGCCTTCAGGCGGGGCCACCAAAACTCACGGCTTACCAAATGGGTGGTCCAATACTGCCCAAAGTGTCCCGCTGCTGGGGCATCATGGGGCATCCGGAGAATCTCAGTCCGCAGTGGCCCTGACGGGATGTACAGGCGACCGTGGTGCAGCAGAAGGCCCTGGTGCAAGACCAGCCCCGGATACTGAGGGCATGACCCTTCGGCCAGTTCCCGGAGTTTTTCCTGGGCCCAAGCGTCGACCCGCTGCTGTTCCCGCACCTGAGCCTGCAGTGGCTCAGCCTCCTGAGTGGCCAGGAACGCAGCCGGTAGTAGGATCGTGGTTGGTACTGCTGAGATAAGATGGCGCCCGGCACACTTCCCCTGCGCCGATGGATGCCTGTGCCGATAGAAAAACTTGAGCTCTCTTAGCAGAGTTCTGTAGTGGTAGAAAGTGTTGCCTTGTGTGTGGATAATAAATCAGACTGAATGCAGGCTTCTTGCTAATCTCCAACAGCCTTTAATGAGAAGAAAAACATCATAAATCAGCCCGGCGAGAGAGCGGACATTCTTTCGTCTCTCAGCCAAAAACGAAAGGAAACTCACACACAAAGAAAGATTCCCGTATGTGAATATAACCACGCCTCAGAATGTGAGACGTCACACAGAACTGTTTAACCCTGTAAGTTCTGATTCGCCTCACACCCCCTCTCGTCTCCCATCCTGAGGGAAACTGTGAGTATAACTCACCCCAAACACAACCCTTCACAGAACTCCCCATGTCGCTGGAAGGTCAAGGGTTTGGTAAACCCTTCAGCTAGGTTCTCCCGGCTCGAACAATACTTGAGCCGTATCCAACCTGCCTGGACACTCTGACATACATTCTGGAAACGTATGTCCAAATGCTTGGTTCTGGACTTGAACTGTCCAGATTCTGCCAACCTAAGACAAGGTTGATTGTCTCCCCAAACAGTTATGGGCAAGCAACAATCCCCACAGATCTCTTGGATCAAGCACCGGTAGAAGTCCAACTCCCTGCACAAATCTGACAACGCACTGAACTCAGCCTCAGTGGAAGAAAGTGCAATAAGACTTTGCTTCCGGGACTTCCACCCAACCAGGGATTCCCCAAAATTTACCACCAGCCCAGACACAGACTTCCTGTCCCCAAGAGAAGCCCAATCGCTGTCACTCCAGTACGTAAGCCGTGCGTCACCTTCAGCTGACAACATGAGGCAAAACTCTTTGGTATCCTGCAAATACCTCAACACTCTCTTGATGCCTTGCCAGGCATTCACACTGGGCTTTGTAGCCTCCCTGCTGAGCAGATTCACAGCAAACGCTATGTCTGGTCTGCTCCACTGAGAGAGATACAACAGACTCCCTAGCGCTGACTGAAACACCTCAGGGTTTTGGAACTCAGAACTCTCCCCAAGCTGACTGTCCTTCACGAAGTTGGTCTCCATGGGTGTTCTGACCCCTGCACAGTCAGACATCTGGAACTTCTCAAGCAACTGCTCAATCTTGCCTTTCTGACTGAGCAAGAAACTCCCGTTCTCAGACCTGTCTATCCTAACGCCAAGATAAACCTGAACGAGACCAAGGTTTTTGAGCTTAAACTTCTTACCAAGCTCTTTGGCAAAACCTTGCACCTGTCTACCTGTCTGTGCCACGTACAGAATATCTTTTTTTTAATTTATAAATATTTATTAAGAATTTTTATAAGAAAAAAGCAAAAATAACAAACAACATTGCTTATGTCATACACAAAATTTCATAACTCGTTTGGACTTCCTCACGTCTCCCGCTCCCACTTACACTGTTAAAAAGTTTTTCCAAGCAAATTATCATCTTGTTTACAATCTTATATCCACTCGTTTAAATATAATCTGATAGTTCTCCCAAAGGATTTGCCTTTTCCTTAATCTCACTTATCATCTAATTTCAATCTAGTTTAGTGGTGGCCAATTATTTATGATCAAGCATCCTTCTTAACATTCAATCAAATTACAATATTTTTGTAAATAAGTTTTAAATTTCTTCCAATCTTCTTCCATCCTTTCTTCTCCCAGGTCTCGGATTCTGCCGGTCATCTCTGCCAATTGCATATAGTCTATCAGCTGCATCTGCCATTCTTCCAGTGTGGGTAGATCTTGAGTCTTCCAATTCTTGGCAATGAGTATCCTTGCTGCTGTTGTTGCATACATAAAAAATGTTCAGTCCTTCTTTAACACCCCCTGGCCGACAATACCCAAGAGGAAGGTCTCTGGTTTCTTGGTGAAGGTATACTTAAATACCTTTTTCAGCTCATTGTATATCATTTCCCAGAAGGCCTTCACTTTAGGGCAGGTCCACCAGAGGTGAAAGAATGTTCCTTCATTTTCCTTACATTTCCAACATTTATTATCAGACGAATGGTATATTTTGGCAAGTTTGACTGGAGTCATGTACCATCTATATATCATTTTCATTACATTTTCCTTCAAAGCATTACATGCAGTGAAGTTCAGCCCAGTGGTCCATAACCTTTCCCAGTCCTCAAACATAATGTTATGCCCAATATCCTGTGCCCACTTTATCATAGCAGATTTAACCAATTCGTCTTGTGTATTCCATTTTAACAGCAGGTTATACATTCTTGATAGTACCTTAGTCTTTGGTTCTAACAGTTCTGTCTCCAACTTCGATTTCTCCACCTGGAACCCTAGTTTTTTGTCATTTTAAAAAACTTCTTTAATCTGGGCGTAGTGTAACCAGTCTCGCACTTTACCCTCCATTTTCTCCAAACTCTGCAATTTCCAATTGTCACCGTCTTTTTGTAATATTTCCCAATATTTTGGCCATTTGGCCTCCATATTGGGTCTTTTTCGGGCCTTAGCTTCCAGAGGGGAGAGCCACCTCGGAGTTTTGTTTTCCAATAAGTCTTTATATTTTGTCCAGACATTAAATACTGCTTTCCTGACAATATGGTTCTTAAAGGCCTTATTGATCTTAACTTTATCATACCATAAATATGCATGCCAGCCAAAAGCATTGTTAAAACCTTCCAAATCCAACACATCAGTGTCTTCAAGAAGTAGCCAGTCTTTTAGCCAGCAGAAAGCTGCGGCTTCATAGTACAGTTTTAAGTCTGGCAGGGCGAAGCCCCCTCTTTTATCATCTACGAACACCAGAATTGCCTCCTGTGTCTCTCCTGACCCCTTCAGGTACAGGCAACTGTCTGTAAGACTCTTCTGGAAACCCAAACTTTCCAGAGCTTCATTCTCTACGTGAACCCTCTCTACGTGAACCCTCTGGCTACAAGCCTCGCCTTGTATTGTGGTTCTCCAGACGCTGTGGGCTTAATCCTATAAACCCAACGACAGCTCACGGCCTGCTTGCCCTCTGGCAGCTTCGTGGTGGAGAACACACCTAAGGACCTCATTGAGTTCAACTCCTTTCCCATTACCTCTTGCCACTTCCTGGCCTCTGCTTCAGGCAACTGTTGAACTTCCTCAAAACTCTCAGGTTCGCACTGCGCTAAACTAACCCACACGCTGGTGACCTCAAACCTCTCAGGTGGTACTCCCTTTGTGGTGCGTGTGGAACATCTGAGCACTGTCTCAGGTGCTCCCTCTGACCCACTGGGGCCAGCAAGTGTGTCCTTGTTATCAGAAGACTCCCCCTCTGACTTACTGCGTCTTCTGGCCTTCTGCACTTGACTAACGGGAGACAAAGGCTCACTTCTGGGCTCTCTTTTAACAACCTGTGAAGATGCCTGTCAGAGCTGCCCCTAGGTCCCAGCTCACAGAGGACCAACGCCAGGCTGTCGTTATGTACAAAAGTCTTTATTGAAGTCCAGTTTCCATTTCAAAGCCGCAGCGCGCAGCTCTACGTCTTAAACCCTAGACCGGCGAAGCTCCGTCTGAATCTCCTCCCCTCTGACACCAGTTTAAGATCCTAGCCCTGCTCCACCTCTTCCTCTCCTCTCTCCTCCTCTGGGTCCTCCTGCCCGCTGGGGCATTCACCATTCTGGACTCTTCTGACGCTGAGTCGCCTGACTCCTCCCCCTGCCTCCTGCGGGCTTTAGGACCTGGTTCCCAATCCTCGTTCTCTGCTGTCCCGCGCTCCTGTACATTTGAACTTGGCTCTCGCGCCAACCCCGTGGTCCTCCTCCTGACCGTTACACTGCTTCTATCACTGCTTCCTTCCTTCTGGAAGCTGGCTGGACGTGACCTCCCCTCCGTTGCCTGACTCTCCGATGTAGGCGTGGTCAACCCTGACTCATCTTCTCTCCCTGGTGGTGAATACGCTGGCCCCGATACCTGGGACTCCTCCCCCCCACTACGCTCTGGTGGGGAAGCTGGTCCTGATCTCCAACTGCTGCTCTGGGAGTCCCCACTGGCCCCTTGTTTCTGGATTGTCCCCCTTGGGCCCCCCCTTGCCCTGGCCACCGGCGCCCCCTTCTGTGAATCTTCCGATTCGCTGGAGAGGCTCATGGAATCTCTCGGGCTACTGTCATCTTCTCCTACGCTGCCCTCGGATTGCTCCCCCTCGCTCTCCATCTCCTCCCTTCCCTGTGCTCCCGCTCTTGAGTCCCTGACAATGCCCTTCCCTGTTCTTGAGACCTGGTCCTCATCAACAGGTTAAGCTTCTAACTCTCCCTCCTCAGCAGAATCAGACAGACACTCTGAGAGAAAGTCGGGATTTGCATGGATCCTTGACCAACCACTCTGCTCACAGAACTCAGCACTTCTGCTGACTAGAATCCTGGACTGATCGCCTTCTGGATAGGCAAACCTCCACCCTTTTGTCCCAGGCTCGTACCCACAAAAGATCATTTTCCGGGACCTCGGGTCACCTTTCTTGCATTGAGCCTTTGGCACAAGCATCCAAGCTTCACAACCAAACACACGGAAGAAATGCACCTTGGGCTTCTTCCCGTGCAGCAGAAAGTAGGGTGTGTCTCCTACAACAGAGCTATAGGACCTGTTCAAAGTGAAGCTGGCAGCTTTCCAAGCTTCGGCCCAAAAGCTCTGAGGCAAACCAGAGTCAAACAGTAGAGCGTCAGCTGCCTCAGCTAGCGTTCTGTTCCTGCGTTCCGCTACACCATTCTCCTGAGGAGAAAAAGCAACCGTCAACCTGTGACTTATCCCCTTCTGGCGGAAGTAACTCTGCAGAGCAGACCCGGTGAACTCTTCGCCTCGGTCGCTCTGAAAGCTCTGCACCTTGGTGGAAAACTGTAGTTCCACCGCCACAACCCAGTCTTTGATCAGTTGTGCCGCCTCGTTTTTCCGTTTAAGTGAGAAGACCCAGCCGTTCCTCGAAAAATCATCTGTCAGCGTGAGTGCATACCTGGCTCCGCCCAGACTCGGCACTGGCATGGGTCCACAAAGGTCTGTATGCACTAGCTCAAAAGGCCTTGTGGTTACCCTCTCCGATCTGGGATAACTGCACCTCTTTATCTTTGCTCTTTTGCATGCCCTACAATCCAAAAATTTATCACATGCTTTCATCTTGCAACCCTCAGTGCATTCTGGCAACTTCTGGATATATTTCCAACAGTTATGCGACATTCTCCTGTGCCACAAATGAGCACACGAATCATGTGTGGGAACGTTAGCACACTGCGCCTGTGCTGTCTCAGTGTCCCCCTTACCCTCCAGAGGTGTCTCCAGAACAAAGAGGTTGTTCTGACATGCAACATTAACCAGTTGTTTCCCACCCCTGGAAATAGAACAGACATCATTTTCAAAGCAAACCTTATAACCCTCCTTTACAAGAGCAGATACAGATAAAAGACAACACTTCATTCCTGGCACAACGTAGACTTCCAGCTCTGCTTGTAAAAAAGAAACAAACACATTGCCAACAGTGGTTAATTGTCTCTGTGAGCCATCAGCAAGAGTGACTGTTTTCCCAGTTGAAACAGCCCTGCAGTTCCACATTTCGCCACTAGATGGCGATGGCATCAGGTGATGGCTGGCTCCTGAGTCGATGACCCAACGCAGCATGCTGCCCTCACTGAAGTTGTCCTTCAGCGTTGCCATAGAGGCAGCTAGGTGATAAGAAGAACCGTCCTTCTCACTTCCTCTGTCACGTCCTCCCTTTGCATTCCCACGCTGGCCTCCTCTCCTAGACTGGCTGCCATGGAAACCTGGCTGGCTGCCACAAGGACTTGCCTGACTGCCATGGGAAGCGACCTTGGAGACATCCTGCCCGGCCTCTCTGGCTCTCCTCGGACAGGACCGACGCAGGTGTTCAACAGACACGCAGACAAAACAATGACGAGTGGAAAAAGCCTGAACTGTGCCTTCTGGCTTGGCCCCCCCTCTGTTACCGGCAGGGCACCCTGCGCCAGCTCGGCCCTCTCTGAGACGGCGTTCCTCCTCGTCACACAAACGATCAGTCACATACTGCAGCGTAAGATCTGCTGGATTCATCGATTCCAAAGTTAGACACAAATTGTCATAACTTTTGTCCAAAGAGCTGAGCAAAATATAAACTTTCAGTTCCTCAGAAAAGTTGACTTGCAACAGTCTCATCTTGTTGAAAACAGAGAGCATCTTAGTCACATGCTGTCTGATGCTATCACCAGGATGCAGCTTCAGCTCAAACAAGCTTCTGGTGGTGTGGATCTTTGCCCCAGCTGTGGTCCTGTGGTGCACTCTCTCTAGTGCCTGGTAGGCCTCATGAGCAGTCTCAAGACCCTCCACCAAAGGTAGCTGTGAGCCCTCCAAACTGAGCACTGTAGCTCCTAGGGCTTTCTGGTCTTTCCTCTGTGAGGCTTGGGCAGCTGCAACAACTGCTGCTGCAGCTCCGGCTGCAGCTTGCTGTGGGGGCCCTTGGGTCGCCTCCCACAGACCCTTGGCTACCAGCCAGGCCTTCAGCTTCCTTGACCACTCTTCCCAGTTGCTCCCATTTAATTTTTCAAAGGGGACTGAGAATGACTCCTGTCCATCTGCCATCTTCTCCCCCGGGGCTGAGCCTACTCACGTAACAGCAGCTCCTCTTGGCACCCAGTCCTGAAGATGAGATCCTCCCCAGCAAGCTTTGCTGCTTTAAACGTTAGGCAGGGGCTCCAGCTGGCTTCTCCCACACACACAGGCACAATGTGGCAACAGTTTCCAAAGCTTGGCTAGCTCCCATAACCTGGGCCATAACCTGCTGAGATAAGATGGCGCCCGGCACACTTCCCCTGCGCCGATGGACGCCTGTGCCGATAGAAAAACTTGAGCTCTCTTAGCAGAGTTCTGCAGCGGTAGAAAGTGTTGCCTTGTGTGTGGATAATAAATGTGATGGCCTGGGATTCCAATTCAGAGGACGAACCAGAGGAATCCCAGCCTGCACAGGAGTCCCCGCCTCCAGGGCCGGCTGAACTGGGGCAAGGCCTAGATGCTGAAGAGCCTGCACCTGTGGCAGAGCACCAGGAGCTGGCCCCAGGTGAAACCCTTCTGGCCCCAGAGGGGCTTGAGGACTCAGTGGCTACAGGTGAGCCTCCTCCAGGGCCCAGTAACCCTTCGGCCTCTCCTGATCTGCAGAGGCTTAGGGCAGAGAGGCGAAGGGAACTGGTTGCTCCCAGGAGGAGTGCTCGCCTTAAGGTCAGAGGAGGCGGGGCTCCTGGGGGCCGGGACCGCCCCTGGCCTTAGAAGAGGATAAAAGCCCAGTCAGCCCGGCCCCAGGTTGCGGGAGCAACGTCGTTGTTGGCTTCGGACCTTCCTGTGTTCCTGATCCCTGCTCGGCCTCCTGTTCCTGACCATCCGGTGCTCCTGTTCCCTGCTCGGCCTCCTGTTCCAGCGTTCCTGTTCCCCGCCCGGCTCTCCGCCTCGGACCTCGCCCCTCTTCGTGTGGACTCTGCTTACGCCCACGGTACCTTACCCCTGGGTCCAGCACAATAAATCAGACTGAATGCAGGCTTCTTGCTAATCTCCAACAGCCTTTAATGAGAAGAAAAACATCATAAATCAGCCCGTCGAGAGAGCGGACATTCTTTCGTCTCAGAGCCAAAAACGAAAGGAAACTCACACACAAAGAAAGATTCCCGTATGTGAACATAACCACGCCTCAGAATGTGAGACGTCACACAGAACTGTTTAACCCTGTAAGTTCTGATTCGCCTCACGGGTACTGCTTGCTGTACCGTGTCTGTGATGTCTTCAGGTTGCCGGGACAGGGCATCTGCCTTCTGGTTTTGGGAGTTAGGGATATAGCGGATCCGGAACTGGAACCGGGAAAAGAACAACGCCCACCGGATCTGCCTTTGGTTCAGCTTGCGGGTGGTCTGGAGGTACTCCAGGTTTCGGTGGTCGGTTCTCACCTCCATCGGGTGTCGTGCCCCCTCAAGATGCTGGCGCCAGACCTCAAAGGCCACCTTGATGGCCAGTAGTTCCCGCTCCCACACGGTATAGTTATGCTCCGCCAGAAGGATCTGGCGGGAATAGAAGGCGCAGGGTAAGAGTGGTGCCTCAGGTCCGTGCTGCTGGGACAAGATGGCACCAAGGGCCGGCTGGAGATGTCAGTCTCTACCACAAAAGGTCGAGAGGGATCAGGATATTGCAAGATCGGCGCTCTCTGGAAACAGGCTTTCAACCCCTGAAACGCCTCCTCTGCCTCCTTGTCCCAGGAAAATGGCGTCTTGGGACGCAGTAGCCGGGTCAACGGGGTGGTGTGATGAGCATAATCCGCAATGAAGGTCTGGTAATAGTTGGGGAACCCCAGGAATCGCTGTAGGTCCTTGCGGTTCCGAGGTGCCGCCCATTCCCGAACCGCTGCCACCTTCCCAGGATCCATCTGCACCCCATCTGGAGAGAGTCGGTGACCAAGGAAGTCCACTGACCGCTGATGGAACTCGCACTTGCTGAGCTTTGCATACAGGTGGTGCTCTCGCAAGCGCTGCAGCACGGTCCGGACATGACCCTCGTGGCAAGCCGGGTCACGGAAGAAAACCAGAATGTCATCCAAGTACACCACCACGTACTTGTCTAGCAAGTCCTGGAACACGTGGTTGATGTACTGTTGGAACACAGCGGGCACGTTGCACAATCCGAAGGTCATAACCAGGTATTCAAACTGCCCATACCGGTGTTAGGATATTTCCATTCCACCTTAAAAGGGAGCAGGCTTGTGAGTCACAGAGTCTGCGTATTTCCTGTTCACAGGATGTTTATGTTTGCTATTGCTTTCGTTTCTCTCTCGGTGCCTGAACACGCTAGCAGGCGGTCATGTTTTTCTTTGTTCTGACCAACGTTGAATAAACTTGTAAATATGCTCTCCTGCTGTGCAACTTTTGCTGTGTGAATTCTGCTAATAGAGTGTGCACCAGCCTAAGAATGTGGCGATCTATTTCTGAGGCTTCGTGTCGCTAATTGCTGATACTGCACGTCTACGGGGGATCGATGGACGTCCCAAGTCAGGCTGGAGGCAGTGACTGTCGATGTCTCCCTGGCAGTATCCCAACAACCGGGTCCCGAATGCTGTCTTCCACTCATCCTTGGCTCGGATCCGAATTAAATTGTAGGCCCCCCGGAGGCCTAGCTTGGTGAACACCTGCGCCCCTGCCACCCGCTCCAGCAACTCCGAAATAAGGGGCAAGGGGTCTGGGATGGTAATTTTGTTCAGGGCCCGGTAATCATGGCAAGGGCGAAGCTCCCCACACTTCTTCTTAACGAAGAGCACTGGCGCAGCGGTGGGCGAGGTAGAAGGCCGAATGAAACCACGCTCCAGGTTCTTGCGAAGGAAGTCCTGCAAAGCTTCGCGTTCTGGCTCTGTAAGAGAGTATAAGCGACTCACCGGCAGGGGCGCTCCGGGCTGGAGGTCTATGCCGCAGTCAAAAGACCGATGCGGTTGCAGCTGGTCTGCCCCCCGTTCCTCGAACATGTCGTGGTAGTCCCGGTACTCAGCGGGGAGCGTTGATGCAGCCTCCTCAGTGGGCGCAGCTGCTAGCATCTCGGACCGAGCATGGGAACATGGGTCTGGGAAGTGCACAGTCCGCTTGACCCAGTCAATCTGAACATTGTGAGCCTCCAGCCAGTCCATCCCGAGCACCAGGAGATGTCCAAAGTTCACATCTCCCGGTGCTGCTGGAGACACAGGACCAAGGGCTGGGTCTCCTGAGTAACAGTACCCGAACGCAGGAGCCGTCCGTCAATTGCCTCCACCTGTACCGGTTCTGGCTTGTTCTGAAGTGGCACCTGATGATGGGCAGCAAAAGCAGCGTCCATATAGGAGCAGGTTGCCCCTGAATCTACCAGAGCATGGGTAAGAATCCAGGGCCCACCTGGAGGGTATAGACGCACCGGGACCA
The DNA here is from genome assembly GCF_964106915.1 of Podarcis gaigeae. Taxonomy (NCBI): domain Eukaryota; kingdom Metazoa; phylum Chordata; class Lepidosauria; order Squamata; family Lacertidae; genus Podarcis; species Podarcis gaigeae. The sequence goes on along the minus strand of NC_139695.1, from coordinate 15,852,517 downwards.
TAAGGTGTTGCAATTCCATTGGTGCGGGCCCATTCTGCGCTGTTTGGGACCCCAGGTAGCCAGGGCCATCAGCTACTGGGGTTGGTGGTTTCCCTGTGGCTGGCATTTCTCAGGACAGGACCGGGCGTAGTGTCCGCTTCCGCCGCAGTAGAGAAATAGGTTCCCCTCCCGACGCCGTGTCTTCTCTGCAGGGTAGAGGCGTGGCCGCACTGCCCCGAGCTACATAGGCTCTTCCGATGACTCGGCTGTGGCCGTGGAGCTGCTGGTAGAAACTGGCGCCGAGAACTGGAAGTGCCGGCGGCCCCGGGCCTGACGACGGTCCTCCAGCCGATCGTCTATCTGTAGACTCCGTTGAATGAGGGCGTCTAGCATGGTGGGGCGTTCCATCGTGGCCAGCTGGTCCAGTATCTCATCCAGAAGCCCCTCGAGATACTAGTCCCGAAGAGCAGAGTCATTCCAGGTCAAGTCCTGTGCCAGCAGCCAAAATTCCGTGGTGTATGCGGCCACAGTGCACTTGCCCTGTTTCAACCGCTAATTGCCCGGTTGGCTTGACTCCCCTTCTGGGGGTTGCCAAACGTGGACTCCAAATGATTGCAAAACCCCATATAGTCTGTCAGCAAGTGGGAGTCTTGCCTGAGCAGCGGCAATGCCCACTTGGCCGCCTGGTCCTTTAAGAAACTAATCAAAAAGTGCACCATGGTGCGGTCGTCAGAAAAGTTCCTCGCCCCTGAATATACAACTTGGCCTGGGTGAGGAACATGGGAAAGCTGGCCGGGGCCCCATCAAATTTCTCTGGCAAGGCCACTGGGTACTTGCCTGGAGCTGGGGCGTCCACAGGAGCCGGTAGGGCGTCCAACCGCTGCTGAAGTGCCATAACCGCATCGCTGAGCTGCTGCACGGTGTGAGTCAAGCTCAGGAGAGGCTGGGGAGTTACTGGACCCAGGGGGAGACTCACCTTCCTCTGGCAGGGCTGGGAGAGGTGCACCTGTAGGCACTGTGTCCTCAATCACCTCCGGAGCTAGAGTGGAATCACCTGGTGCCTGCTCCTGAGGATCCAGCACAGGTGCAGGCGCTTCAGATCCAAGGCCCCACCCCAGCTCAGCCGGCCCTGGAGGCGGGGACTCCTGTGCAGGCTGGGTGTGATGGCCTGGGAATCCGATTCAGAGGCTGAACCGGAGGAATCCCAGCCTGCACAGGAGTCCCCGCCTCCAGGGCCGGCTGAGCTGGGGCGGGGCCTTGGATCTGAAGTGCCTGCACCTGTGCCAGATCCTCAGGAGCAGGCACCAGGTGAATCCACTCTGGCTCCAGAGGTGGTTGAGGACTCAGTACCTACAGGTGAGTCTCCCCCTGGGCCCAGTAACCCTTCAGCCTCTCCTGAACTGCAGAGGCTCAGGGCAGAGAGGCGAAGGGAACTGGTTTCTCCCAGGAGGAGTGCTCGCCTTAAGGCCAGGAGAGGCGGGTCTCCTGGGGGCCTGGACCGCCCCTGGCCTCAGAGAAGATAAAGGCCAGTCAGCCCGGTCCCAGGTTGCGGGAGCAACGTCTTTGAATACCTGCTCCTGCCCAGACCTGTCCTTCCAGTGTTCCCGTCCCCGCCCGGCTTCCTGCTTCGGACCCCGCCTCGCTCTTTGTGAACTGCTTCCAGACTAGTGACCCAGGACCGGACTTTGACTACGCCAACGGTAACCTTCCCCCCAGGGATTAGCACACTGGGGTTCCTCCGGTTCAGCATCTGAATCGGGTTCCCAGGCCATCACAATAACAGAGGCCAACCAGAGAATATTGAGAAGCAAAGCAGCTAGTAAGCCTGATCTTTATTGATTCTATTGCAACAGAGTGCTCCCCTCACACGCAGGAAAGGAGGAGGACCCCAAACAAAGGTGTGCCCACCCTTATATAGACATTTTAAATTGCCCGCCCTGGAGTCCAAGACCACCCCCAGAAACATCATACATACATCACAGAAGGGGTGTAGCTCAAGACTACCCACCCCCAGATACATCATACCTACAACAGAAATCTCAGTGCATTGGTTATCTCCTGTCTGGCAGATAACCTGTTAATGGTCACTTGATTGGATACCCTGGGGAGCCTGGGCAGTCTTTTGTAATGACAAATACTTAGTTCCTGAGCCAGGTCACAGGCTCACCCTATTCATACACAGGCATACCCTTAAGACAGGATTTGTGAACGAAAAGACAATGGGGAGGCTTTTCCATTTTCCTTTGACCTTGCAGAGAAATATGTGAGGTCAATTTGGGAGGGACAAAATGGTTTCAGGACTTTTTCTGTGGGGTCTCAGACATGTGGTTTATATATGCAGTTACGAACATTTGTCTTATATGTATATGTATATATGTGTGTGTATATATATATATATATATATATATGCTTTCGTAGATTTTCACGGGTACAGGAATGCAGGTTTTGGTGTCCTCGGGTGTCTTCCCGTGTAAAAGTTGGGGTGTCTAGGCGACGTTTCGACGAGGTCTCACTCGTCATCTTCAGGCTGGTGCTTTCGGCTTCTTGTTACTGGAACAGAGCGGGATCTCAATGTTTGAGTTCCTATAAATACTGTAGAGGGGGTGTGGTGTCTAGCCTCCAATGTTCTGGGCAGAGAGGAAGTTCCCAGGCTAGTGTGCCTTTTCTTCTTTTGTTCCTTAATTACTTGAGAGATACCTTGAGTGATTTCTTGAGTGATATCCTGAGTACCACTTAGGTGGGTCATTAGGTGTGGATTAGTTGCTAAAGTCTTTGTGTCTTGACCTCTTGAACTTTGTGAAGAGTTTTCCTGAGAAGATGGCTGTATTGCACTTAGTTGTGCTTTGGCTTGGCTTCGTGTATAGGGGCGAGCTGTGGTTTTGTGGCTTGTGTCAGCCAGATCTGTGTAGGGATTGCAGGGGGGTGCAGCATCCGGAGGTGCCACCATGGATTGGCTACTGGATGGTGACAGTAGACACAGTGACCAAGACACAGAAGAAAACAATGGCATGGCCCTCCTTCCTTATATCAAGGGCACTACAGATAAAATTAGCAAAATCCTCCATAAACACAATATCAAAACAGCCTTTTGCACCAACCAAAAAATAGCCAATATCCTCAGAAACCCCAAGGATAAAATCCAGTTGGAAAACCAAGGGATCTATGAAATACCCTGCAAAGTCTGCCCAGCCACGTACATTGGACAAACAAACAGACGAATAAATGCACGTATCGCAGAACACAAGAATGCCGTCAAAAAAGAAGAAAAAACTTCCTCTCTTTTCCAACACATGAAAGAAACAGGACACGAAATTAATTTTGCAGATTCCAAATTGCTCTTTAACACGGAACATCACCACAAGAGAATAATCATGGAAGCCATCGAGATAGAGAAACACCCTCACAACATGAACAAGCGTGACGACACATCCCGCTTGCCAGACATCTGGAAATTAGCCCTCCCCACAAAAACTGACACCAGATCCAGAGGCACACAGAACGCCAACACCAATCAACCACACCAGACCCAAACCCAGACCCTCTCCACAGATGAATTACTGACACCATCCAGTAGCCAATCCATGGTGGCACCTCCGGATGCTGCACCCCCCTGCAATCCCTACACAGATCTGGCTGACACAAGCCACAAAACCACAGCTCGCCCCTATACACGAAGCCAAGCCAAAGCACAACTAAGTGCAATACAGCCATCTTCTCAGGAAAACTCTTCACAAAGTTCAAGAGGTCAAGACACAAAGACTTTAGCAACTAATCCACACCTAATGACCCACCTAAGTGGTACTCAGGATATCACTCAAGAAATCACTCAAGGTATCTCTCAAGTAATTAAGGAACAAAAGAAGAAAAGGCACACTAGCCTGGGAACTTCCTCTCTGCCCAGAACATTGGAGGCTAGACACCACACCCCCTCTACAGTATTTATAGGAACTCAAACATTGAGATCCCGCTCTGTTCCAGTAACAAGAAGCCGAAAGCACCAGCCTGAAGATGACGAGTGAGACCTCGTCGAAACGTCGCCTAGACACCCCAACTTTTACACGGGAAGACACCCGAGGACACCAAAACCTGCATATATATATATATATATATATATATATATATATGACTTTAATTTTTTTTTCCAATGGCAAGCCAACTCACATGGACAAGGCTGCCCCAGGGGTACGCAGAGTCACTCGCTATATTCTCCTCAATTCTGCATCAGGATCTACAGGACCTACTTCTGCCTGCAGGGTCTGTGATGTTACAGTACGTTGGTGACCTTTTAATATGTTCTACCAGCAAGGACGCGGGTGGCACTGTGGGTAAAACCTCAGTGCCTAGGACTTGCCGATCGCATGGTCGGCGGTTCAAATCCCCGCGGCGGGGTGCGCTCCCGTCGCTCGGTCCCGGCGCCTGCCAACCTAGCAGTTCGAAAGCACCCCCGGGTGCAAGTAGATAAATAGGGACCGCTTACCAGCGGGAAGGTAAACGGCATTCCGTGTGCTGTGCTGGCTTGCCAGATGCAGCTTGTCACGCTGGCCACGTGACCCGGAAGTGTCTGCGGACAGCGCTGGCTCCCAGCCTATAGAGTGAGATGAGCGCACAACCCTAGAGTCTGTCAAGACTGGTACGTACGGGCAGGGGTACCTTTACCTTTACCTTTACCTGCAAGGAAGCATGCAAAACAGACACTAAACACCTCATCACAGCACTAGCTTACAAAGGACATAAAGTATCCCCTAACCAGATACAATACTGTAAGCAAGAAATCAAATATTTGGGACACATTCTGTGGGTCGGCACCCAGAGCTTGGCCACAGATAGAAGCCAGAACTAAAAACCCCTTGCCAAAAACCAAGTGCCAACTGTGAGGCTTCCTAGGCATGGCAGGATTCTGCAGGGCTTGGATAGCCAGGTACAGCAAAATAACAAAGCCACTATCAGCCATGACCCAACGACCATCCCGATGAGTTAGTCTGGAACGGTGATGCATACTCAAGCTTTGAACGCCTCAAAAGAGAATTAAGGTCTGTTTATTCATGAACAAATGGGGGGTGGCCTCCAGAGGTTTAACCCAAACTTTCTGTGACCAACAGAGACCAGTAGCCTACTATAGCCTACAGTTAGTGAAATATACTCAGAGTCGAGAGTGGATTTCATGCTCTTTATTCAGCTCATAGTGGTGAGGAGGGAATGAAAGTCCCCTCAAAGTATCTGCTTTATATACATTAGTTACACAATGGGCTGCACACGATTGGCTAATTCCGGAATTCTCCTGTAGGCCAATCAGGTTGTGGATTCACTTCTATCTGGAGCTGGATTGGGTGGCTCCTGCAGACCAATCATACTGCTGCATTGTTCTAGGACCAATCAGACTGCTGCGTTTTGGATCCTATTGTTCTAGGACCAATCAGACTGCTGCAGTTTGGATCCTATTCAACTCAGTACATAACACCTAGATAACACAGCAAAGGGTGCAGTAGGATGTCTGAGAGCCATTGCTGCTGTTGCCATCCTACTCCAAAAGTCGCAAGAGACAGTACTATGTCATGAAGTCACCATCCATGTCCCACATGTAGTCTCTACTCTCTTAACCCTGAAAGGCTGCCACCACTTTTCAAATCCACGCTTAAATCGCTATTGTTACGGTAAAATCTGGGTGCGAGGCTACTCTGCCACCCAGCTCGTCGGACTGAGTCCGCGGGTCCCTGCGGAGGAAAATGAGCTCAGCCGGAAACAGGAGCAAGCAGCAGAAGATCCAAGTTTATTGCGCAACAGGTTCAAGACGAGATTGAACCCCGAGAAAGGGGTGACATGAGCTTTTGAAACTTCCCTCCATGTCCCATAATACAGTGCAAAATACATCATAGTTACATCATGAATACATTAAAGAGAGGTTGGGTTACACAGATTACATCATGAATACATTAAAGAGAGGTTGGGTTACACCAGATTAACATACAGAGGAGGGAGGGGGAATATGCAGAGCTGGAGATATGCGCAGATAAGCACTTCCTGAGTACCGGTGATGAGAAGACAATAGTCCAAGTATGTAAAGTCTGCCACCTGGCATTGCCCGGAGGAAAGGCTGGGCAGAGCGATTTGACTGGATTAGGGTCTTCCTGAGTACGTGACACCTCGCTCGAGGGATCATGGAGGCAGGGGAGGTGTCATGGAGTCCTGAAGAGACTGAGCCGATCGACACCAAAAGCAAGAAAATCGGAGTTGTGGTTGATTTTATACGAATTTTAAGGATTTCTAGTCCGTTTTTAGTCCATTTTATATTGGTGATTGAAGTCGGAAACAAAATAGATACATTGTAGCAAGATTTGACACTTTTATGAGTTCACAAGTTTCGGCTCCATTGTTCTCCCAGCGGGGAGCCGTCAGCAGCTTGTCAAGAGGTTAAATGAGGCGTGCAGGAGCTCGCTGAGTTAGCTCTGCAAAGCGAATGCATGGTTCTGATTGGGTAGGACGCAGCCATTGAAAGGAATGGGGGATACAGCTTCATATGGTCTACCCACAGTAAAGATAGAGCGGGAAAGAGGCATAAGAATTTGGGCTTATTTCGCCCGTGTAGGAAAGGGAAAGGCACTTTATTTATGGGGTTTGGGGTAGAGTGTGGTGCTTGTGTAACGGTGTGGGGGCTGAGGGGTCGTTGTAGGGCTGGGTGCCCTTGAGGTCATCGCCTCGGACCCTCTGGTGACCGGCGGAAGGGTGAAGGAAGGCATGGCCCCCCTTTCCGTATCACTATGAAGCACTCCTCCTCACCCCTTCCAACATAACCATAAAAAGAGTTAACTCCTTGAACCCATCTACACTTACAATCCAGTATCTTTTATTAGGCATAGCAAACCACACATTATCAAACAGACACCGTATACAAATTGTGCGAAATACAAGCTCAACATAACAAGGTTTGTCCCAGACAGATCTTTAACTCCAGAGAAAATAAATTTGCATAAATAATACAATACAGACCTACCGACTCCCCGATCAGTTAAGAACTACTGATTCTCTTTATAATGACCCAGTCTTTCTACATGGACAGCACTCAGAAATTCAGCCACTATTAAAGTAATTTGATCATTCCTGTCCAAAAGCAGGTCCTGAACCGTTGGTAGCATAGAAATCAGCCTATTGAGTTGTAAGGCCTCTAATAATTGTCTTCTGGCATAAATGCTAAAATCACAAGAAAAGAAAATATGCTCCAAAGTATCAGGTTCCTGTTTACTACATTTACAGAGACGCTCTGATTCTGGGAGAGCTAAATATCTTCCTCTTACTATCATTGAGGGAAACATTAAATCTGGCTAACATAAACAGCCTGCACAATTCATGATTCTTCAGATTTGTCATGTATCCCTTTTGAAAATCTCTACACAAAGGGAGATTTAAATAGAGAGGAGAGCAAGTGCTGTGCTTTGCAACCTCAAGAGTGGAGAGAACACTTTTTTCTGTAAGATTCTTCCTGATAATTTCCCAAATATCTTTGGGGTCAGAATTTTCAAAGTCAGTTAGATTAAGCCCTATCAAATTCAATTTTCTCCTACAAATCAATGATAAATTGTAAATTACATTATCACTTAAGAGGTCGTAAAGGAGAGAGATTAATGCACTGTGGCTTGAACATAAAAAACCAGGGATGAGTGAAAAAAAGTTGAGATATCAGGTGGAAATCCTGGAAAGTAACACCAAACTCCTCTCTAAAATGTATAAACAATTGCTGGCCTGGGAAACTAAGGATGAAGAAGTGAAGGGAGTGATGGTTAAATGGGCCAGAGACCTGGGACACAATCTAGAATATGAGAGATGGCAGAAACTTTGGAAGAGGGGTATGAAGTTTACAGCATGTGCTGCCCTCCGAGAAAATTTAGAAAAAATGATGCATCGCTGGTACATCACCCCGGCAAGACTGGGGAAGATGTACAAAAACGGAAGCAGCACCTGCTGGAGATGTAAAAATAAGGTAGGAAACTTCTTTCATATGTGGTGGACCTGTGATGTGGTGAAAGGATTCTGGGGACAAATCTATGATGAGCTAAAGAAAATATTGAAATATAATTTCCCCAAAACACCGGAGGCGTTTCTATTAGGTATGGTGGGAGAGGAGATCAAGAGCGAGGATCAAACTTTCTTTCAATACGCCATGGTGGCGGCCAGGATCCTATTGGCGCAAAATTGGAAAACGCCCAACACCCTCACGATCAAAGAGTGGCAGATGAGATTGTTTCAATACATAGAGCTAGCGAGACTGACACAAAGAATCAGGCATCAAAACAATGTTAAATTAAAAAATGACTGGAACAAATTTTTAAGTTATATTGAAGTTAATTTGGGAATCACCAAAGTAACAGTGGATGGAATTTAATACCCGCAACATACAGACCATAGTATTGGCAGCATATAACTGCAGAAAGACCTTAAGAGTTTTTAATCTAAACCGGGTTGGATGGAGGTCAAGTGTTCGTAATTGTGTGTGAAACGAGGTAATTGTACTGTGTTCTTTTTCTTCTTTTGTTCTTCTTTTTTCTTTTTTCCTTTTCCTTTTCTTTTCTTTATTTTGCTTTTGTCTTTTAATGCTGTTGTTGCTCTTTTTTATGTCTACTTGTTGTTTAATGTATTTTGTAAAAGCTTAATAAACAGAATTAAAAAAAAAAGAGGTCGTAAAGGAGAGAATTAGGAGATAAGGCTCTATAATGCAGGAAGATCCAATATTTCAAGGTTCTCAACCATACTCTTACAGATAAAGGACGTATTTCCAACTCACAACATATTGATTGATATTTTACAGAGTTTGCAAGTCCTAATAATGACCTCAGAAGGGATGCATGAAATTTATCCAACCTCTTGAGGTCACCTGAAATCCACACTGGGGTGCCATATAAAAGTTGGGCACAAAGTTTCATATCAATCACTTGCAATACAGCTGGAATATATCTATTTCCTACGGGTGGGAAAAAATAAGATTTAATATGGTGAGCTGTCACTTTAGTCTTAGCTATAACAGCACAGATATGTGTGTTCCAATTCATGTTATTTTAAAATACCTATTCCCAGATAATTAAAATGCTTAACTTCTTGTATTAGATGTCCATTGATTATCCAATTTTGGGGGTTTCCTCTCGTTGTAAATTGCATAATTTTTGTCTTATCATAGTTAATTTTGAGGTTATTAAGAGAGCAAAAATTTGAGAAATTCTTAAATATATTTTTTTAAACCCAAAGAGGAAAGTGAGATAATTACCGCATCATCTGCATAAAGTAATTAAAAAACTGGGATATTGTTTAAATAAGGGATATGAGTGGTTGCATTTTGAATAAATAATGGGTGGTCAGATAAAAAGAGATTAAATAGGGTAGGGGCCAAGATACAGCCTTGCCTAACTCCTTGGTTATTCAGAATTGGACCTGCAAGTCTACCATCTTTTGAAACTTTAACATATATTTGGTTACTAGAGTGTAAACTTTTAATCAATGTAAGCAGGTATGGGTCAATACCGAGGTGTTCCAATTTGGTCGGCAGTTTATTACGATTGAGCAAATCAAAGGCACTTTTTAAATTACAAATGCCACAAAGAGTCTTTGTTTGTTTCTCAAGACATATTTGTCCACAAGATGACTTAACACTAGACACTGGTCAAGAGTTGAAGAGCCTGCCTTGAAACCAGCTTGTTCCTTACCAGGTAGACCTTTTGTAAGCATCCATTCTTCCAGTTTAATAAGCAGGGATTTGGCATAGATTTTGCTTCTGCATGGTAACAAACTAATAGGCCTGTAATTCTCTTGGCAATTCCTATCACCTTTTTTAAAAATCGGCACCACTATTGAATTCTTCCACGATTTAGGTACAAGGCCTAAGTGATAGATAGAATTAAAGAGCGGGACAAGATTAGTGGCCCACCATTCCACATTTAATCTCAACAGGTCTATTGAGATTTTCTCTATACCTGGAGATTTTCCTTGCTTAAACAAAAGAATTATCCTTTTCATCTCCTCAACAGTAATTTGAAATTGTGTGGTTATTGCCAAAGAAGAGTTAAAAATTTCCTTCGTAAAAACTTGGGAATCATAGAAAACAGCAGTAAAATGCGTAATCCAAGCTTCATCACTTATATTAGGGAAATCAGTGGTAGCTTTTATTGAAAGGAGTGACCAAAGAGTTTTGGTATCTTTAATTTCTAATGCAGTAACAATTTTGGACCATTTGGTTTGTGAAAACAGATTCCCCCCCCCCCCCCCCAGGAACATGTTCTTAAAAGCGTTTTTCATTCCAAAATAGGTCTTCCAGAGATCTTGGGAGTTAGTAATAGAGGCTTCTTTTAGACAAGTTCTAAGTTCTTTTTTATGGTTAATACATTCTTTATCAAAACAGTTATACTTATTTAAAGGTTTGTTGCTGAACTAGAGATTTAAAAAAGAAGAAAATAATTCCTGAATAGTATTGTAATAATAATCAATGTCTGCCAAAGGTATCAAATTTTGGTTAGCCAAAGGTTCGAGAATAACTGGGTTATTTTCAAATACTGCTAATAGACCCTCCCTATTTTTATCATTTATATAAATTCTTTTGGCATAACCAGTCTTATCGGTACTACTAAGAGGACAAGGGTCATTAATTCTGGAGTTTCTATACATCTCTAAAACAATTGGAAAGTGGTCATTCTCAAAGCGGGGTACAACTGTAAAAGAGGCAACTTCATCTAACATTTCTAAGGAGACTAAGGAATAGTCAATTACACTCCTGCCTCTTTTGGAGCGGAAGGTAAAATCTCCTGGAATATCAGGCCGTATTGAGCCATTCAAAAATGCAAGATTAAATTCTAAAACCAGTTGTAAGAGTTTTCCTCCCGCTTTATTAATAGTAATGTCTTTTGAAATCCTCCCTATGCTCAAAGGAAGTGGAGCATCTTCGGTTAGAGTTGAGACATAGCATTTATAGGAGCTTCCGGAGGCAGCGCCTATCGGCAATGGCGGATTCCCTCTAACCGGAGGGAGAAGCTCCGCAGAAATTGGGTCCACCGCTGCAGCGAAGCGGAGGACCCTTAAAAAACCCGCAGGCGGGAGAAGCCTGGGGCCGTGGGACTCAGTGGGCACGCAGAGCGCACCCCGAACTGTCAAAGGAGCTCTGTAAAGAGCTCCGGAGCGGAGCGGGGTTTTGGCGCTGTGCTGGGAGTCGATCGCTACTTCTGCGGAGTGAAGCTGCATAGCAGTTGCCGGAGAGCGCTGACCTTTTTCCTGTGAACATCGAACTGAAACATCTACCCGTGAGTAAGAACTGGGGAATCTTGAAAGGATCAAAGAATAAGACGTAATACAAGTGAACCAGGAATTTGATCTTGACTTTGACACTTTGATCCTGGACTTTGATCTTGAATTTAAACCTGAAATTGGCAAAGTTTAAACAGGAAGCCCGCTTTGCCGATCTGTAGACAGTTTAAAAGCAAGGGACAAAGGAGCTTGGAACCAAGGAAATTGATTTATTATAAAGAGCTAAATCTCATTGCCTGACAGAAGAGCCTCCCCTAAAAGGGAAAGGGGGGGACAGAACCCACCACTCAATCTTTGATTTCGGACTGCCTTAAGCAATTGAAAGGTCACCCTGAATGCACCGTTTTATAGACATTGTAATCATTACTGTAGATCTCTGCAAAAAAATGGTAACTTTTTAAGGGAATATCTGAGCTTGTAACTGTTGCTATCTGCATAACATTGATATACGTATGAAGATACTGTTTTACAATCATCATCCATGAAACATCTTGCTACTCTGCTCCCCTAGAGGAACTTTGTGTTATAGCTGGGGATTTTCCACTGCAGCTGTCCTTTTTTCTTACTGCTGAGAAACAAACCTGGGAGTTGTGAGAACTGTGTGAGTGACCTTGACTTTCTGAGACACAGGAATGGATCAAGACAAACCACAAGATAAGGCTCAGGAGAAGGCGCAAGAGAAAGCAATAAAATATAAAACCAGACAACAGCAGCAATTGCTGACACAGCAACAACAACATTACAGAAGAGCATCTGTAACAGGTCTTTCTGCCCCACAAGTTACAGAAAGAGAAGAACCTAAAGGAGCAGGACCAGCAGGACCAGATTCTACAACATTGGACAAGATTCTTTCAGCTTTACAAAATTTGACAGCCAAGATAGATTTAAATACTTCAACTATTAAAGACCTTGGACAAAAAGTGAATGACGTAGGACAGAAAGTGAATTCTAACACCCAGGCAATTGACAGGTTACTGCAGGAATCCAAGGAGACAAAACAGACAGCAGAGGAAGCGAAAGAGAGGGTTTTGGCGGTAGAGGAAAAAATACCGCCAATAAATAGAAAACTGGATGATTACAAGGCACAATTCTCTTTGATTGAACTTAAGGAAAAGCAGGCCAATTTGAGAATAAGAGCAGTCCCAGAAACAGAGAAAGGAGAATTAATAGAGTTTCTTACATTGGAATTTGAGACCTTTTGGGGTCTGGATACAGAAGAATTTAAGATAGTGAGTGCTTTTCGACTGGGAAGGGTCAAAAGGAAGAACAGAGCAAGGGACTGCTTGATTTCATTACCAGAAAGCACTTGAGATTGGAAGTGAGAGAATTGAAATTTTTAAAGATATCCCAAAATACCTACTAGACCTTAGAACTAACTACAGCGATTTGGTTGACCTACTAAGGAAGAACAACATTTTGTTCAGGTGGGAATTTCCGCAAGGCCTCTCGTTCACATTTAAAGGAAAGAAAATAAGGATAAGATCAAAGGAAGATAAAGTGAGTTTCCTGAAAGATTTTGGTGAAGAACTACGAAGGGAGGCAAGAACAAAAGAACTGGAGATAATAGGACTGGGACCACCTGATCTAGAAAGGCACCCCTTGGGGTTGGACCGACTAGAGAAAGAGACACAACCATCAGAAGAAGAACAACTTTTGGGAGCAGTTGGAGGAACTCTACAATAACTACAACATGTCTCTGCAGATGTTAACCTGGAACATTCGGGGCCTTAACTCCCCTAGCAAGAGGAAGAGAATTTTTCATATGTTAAAAAAGGAACAATTGGATCTGATTTGTTTACAAGAAACACATATAACAAGACTCCACAGGAAATTATTGATAAACAAGAGACTAGGCCAAGAATTTATCTCATCGGACAAAGTTAAAAAAAGAGGAGTTGTGATATACGCAAAAGAGAAATTGACACCAAAATTTCTTTTTAAAGATGAACATGGACGATTCATAGCAATTGAAATACAACTACAAGGAGAGAAAGTACTAATAATTGGAGTCTATGCACCTAATGAGGGGAAATCAGAGTTTTATAAGAAACTGCATGAGACGTTGTTGGATCATATGGACCAGAACATTATTTTGATGGGAGATATGAATGGAGTTGTGTCAACAAACATGGATAAATCTGAAAGACAGGTAGTTACAAAAGATGGAAGACTACCAAAGACTTTTTTTGAAATGACAGACAATATGGACTTGATTGACATTTGGAGAACTAAAAACCCCTTAGGTAGAGAGGGGACTTTCTTCTCTGAAGCTAATATGACTTGGACAAGAATTGACCAAATTTGGATCACAAGAGGGATGGCACCTAAGATCTGGAAATCTGCCCAAAAATCTGCTCCGACCATAACCCCGTGAGAATGGATATGAAATTAACACTGATTGGTTCCTTTAGATGGAGAATGAACGACACCTTGTTTAGGGACTCTGAAACTAGCAAGAAGGCCCAAAAAATCATGAAAGATTACTTTGAAATAAATTTGAAGACAACTGTGGAAAAAAGAATAATCTGGGACGCGAGCAAAGCCGTTATGAGAGGTTTTTTAATCCAGCAAAATGCTATAAAGAGGAGACTTCAAGAGGAAAGAAAAGAAAAGATTTTAGAGAAAATTGGAGAAGGAGAGAAGAGATTAAGGACTAAACCAAAGTCACAGGAGATCCTGCGAGAAATTAAATTATATCAGGCACAATATCTGAAATTGGTTAATCAGGACATAGAATGGAAGACTAAACAAATGAGACAAAAAACTTTTGAATCGGCTAATAAGTGTGGAAAGCTGCTAGCTTGGCAGCTGAAGAAAAGACAAAAATTAAACACTGTGACCAATCTTGAAGTAAATGGAAGGAATATACAAAACCCACAGGAGATTAAAGACTGTTTCCAGAGATACTTTAAACAATTGTATGCACAAGGGCCACAGAATGAGACCAAGATTGAGAAATTTTTAGAAACAAATGGATTACAAAATATATCTCAAGAGAACAAATTAATACTGAATGACAAAATTTCTGAACAGGAGGTTGAAGGTGCCATTAAGAATTTGCAACTAGGCAAGTCTCCAGGCCCGGATGGGCTTTCCTCCGAATATTACAAAGTAATGAAAGACTATTTAATTCAACCATTAATGGAGGTTTGCAATGAAATTATGGAGGGGAAAAGAGCGCCGGAGTCGTGGAAAGACGCTTACATCACGCTTATACCGAAAAATGAATCAGAAAAGACACAACTTAAGAACTACCGCCCCATATCCCTACTTAACGTGGATTACAAAATTTTTGCGGATATTTTAGCTAAAAGATTAAAAAAAGTTCTAGCAGGAATTATACATAAAGACCAAGCAGGCTTTCTCCCAGGCAGACATATGTTAAATAATACAAGGAACCTAATTGACATTTTGGAAAAACTACAAATTAACATCAACACAAAAGCAGTACTCATATTCATTGATGCAGAGAAAGCCTTTGATAATATCTCCTGGAGTTTTATGAAGAAAAACCTGCAAGGGATGGGGGTGGGAGAAAGGTTTGGAAACGGTATAGGGGCGATTTATTCGGAACAAAAGGCAAAATTAATAGTGAACAATGCAGTTACAGAAGAAGTTAAGATAGAGAAAGGGACACGACAAGGCTGCCCTATTTCCCCTTTGCTTTTTATTTCAGTCCTGGAGGTCTTGCTGAACATGATTAGAAGGGACCAACAGATTCAGGGTATACAGGTCGGAGCTAAACATTACAAATTGAAAGCTTATGCAGATGACCTAGTCTTGACATTACAGGAGCCAATCCCTAGTACTAGAAGAGCTTTGGAAATAATACAAGAATTTGGTCAGGTGGCAGGGTTTAAACTTAATAAATCAAAAACGATGGTTTTAGAGAAGAATTTAACACCAATGGAGAAGGAAAGGTTTCAGGGAGAAACAGGTCTAACAGTGGTGAAAAAAGTAAAATACCTAGGGGTGAATATGACTTCGAAGAATGTTAATTTATTTAAAGACAACTATGAAAAGTGCTGGTCTGAAGTGAAAAAAGATCTTGAAACGTGGACAAACTTAAAGCTTTCCTTACTGGGTAGAATAGCAGTTATTAAAATGAATGTATTGCCAAGATTGTTGTTTTTGTTTCAAACGTTACAAATAATTGACAAGATGGACTGTTTCAAGAAGTGGCAAAAAGAAATTTCTAGATTTGTCTGGCAGGGCAAAAAGCCCAGAATTAAATACAAAATTCTTACTGATGCAAAGGATAGAGGGGGGTTTGCCCTGCCGGACTTTAAACTATATTATGAGGAAGCAGCCTTTTGCTGGCTGAAGGAATGGCTACTTCTTGAGAATACAGACATTCTTGATTTGGAAGGACATGATAATGTTTTTGGATGGCATGCATACTTGTGGTACGGTAAGGACAAAGCACATAAGGCGTTTAAAAACCACATTGTCAGGAAAGCATTGTTTAATGTCTGGGTCAGATATAAAGATTTTTTTGAGAATAAAACCCCAAGGTGGCTCTCACCAATGGAGGCTAAGGCCTTGAAAAAACTGAATATGGGATCGAACTGGCCAAAATATTGGGAAATTTTGGAACAGGATGGGGACAAACTGAAATTGCAGAGTTATGAGAAACTTAAAGATAAGGTGCAGGATTGGTTACATTATTTCCAAGTAAGAGAGGCCTATAATTTGGACAGGAAAAATGGCTTCCAGGTGGAAAAATCGAAGCTGGAAACAGAATTGTTAGAACCCAGTGCTAAGGTATTGTCGAGAATGTATAATCTGCTGTTGAAATGGAATACTGAGGATGAAACGGTTAAATCTGCTATGATAAAATGGGCACAAGATATTGGTCATAATATTATTGTCAGAGCTGCCTCTAGGTCCCAGCTCACAGAGGACCAACGCCAGGTTGATGTAATGTACAAAAGTCTTTATTGAAGTTTAGTTTCCATTTCAACGCCAGAGCGTGCAGCCCTACGTCTTAGACCTTAGATCGGCGAAGTCCCGTCTGAATCACCTCCCCTTCCGCACCAGTTTAAGATCCTAGCCCTGCTCCACCTTCTGCGCCGATCTCTCCTCCTCTGGGTCCTCCTGCCCACCGGGACATTGCCCTTTCTGGACTCCTCCGACGCTGAGTCGCTTAGCTCCTCCCCCTGCCTCCGGCGGGCTTTAGGACCCGGTTCCCAATCCTCATTCTCTGCTGTCCCGCGCTCCTGTACATTTGAACTTGTTTCTCGCGCCAACCCAGTGACCTTTCTCCTAACCGTTACACTGCTTCTATCACTGCTTCCCTCTTCCGTGACACTGGCCGGATCTGACCTCCCCTCCGTTGCCTGACTCTCCGATGGAGGCGTGGTCAGCTCTGCCTCGTCTCCTCTCCCTGGTGGGGAAAGCACTGGCCCCGATACCTGGGACTCTTCCCCCCCACTCTGCTCTGGTGGGGAAGCTGGTCCTGATTTCCAACTACTGCTCTGGGAGTCCCTGCTGCCCCCTTGCTCCTGGGGCGTTCCCCTTGGGAACCCCCTGCCCCTGGCCACTGGCGCACCCTTTTGTGAATCTTCCGATTCGCTGGAGAGGCTCATGGAATCCCTCGGACCACTGTCCCCTCCTACGCTCCCCTCGGATTCCTCCCCCTCGCTCTCCATCTCCCCTCTTCCCTGTACCTCTGCTCCTGAGCCCCTGACAATTATGTTTGCGGACTGGGAATGGTTGTGGACCACCGGTATGAAATTTACGGCATGATGCCTTAAGAGAAAATATTATGAAAATGATTTACAGGTGGTACATGACCCCAGTCAAGCTAGCAAAAATTTACCATTTGCCCGATAATAAATGTTGGAAATGTAAAGAAACGGAAGGTACATTCTTTCACCTTTGGTGGGCCTGCCCAAGGATCAAGGCTTTCTGGGAAATGATCTATAATGAACTGAAAAAAGTATTTAAGTATACTTTCCTAAAGAAACCAGAGGCCTTTCTCCTGGGCATGGTCGGCCAATTGGTGTCAAAGAAGGATAGAACTTTCTTTATGTATGCCACAGCAGCAGCAAGAATACTCATCGCAAAGCACTGGAAAACACAAGATTTACCAACCCTGGAAGAATGGCAGATGCAAGTAATGGACTATATGGAACTGGCAGAAATGACCGGCAGAATCCGAGATCAAGGAGAAGAGCAGGTGGAAGAGGATTGGAGGAAGTTTAAAGTTTATCTACAAAAACATTGTAAAATTTATGAATGCTAAGGGTAAATGAAATGAAGGGGTTCTAGTGATTAAGATAAATAAGAGTATAAAGGGAAGGATAAAGGATGAATTTGAATAATATGATAATTGCTGAATTAATTTTTAAAGTGGAATACATGAAAGGAAGGCGGGTGGAAGCAAAGAAAATAAGTTCTGGAAGGGTATTAACTTGAAACAGAGCTTTTTTTAATGCTGAATTTTCTTCTTTATGCTTTTATTTTTTTCTGTCTTTTTGTTTGTATTTTTGATGTGTGTGTTTGTTGGTTTTGTGATTTTAGTTAATTTTATTGTTGTTAACTTTTGTAAAATCTAATAAAATATCATTTAAAAAAAAGAAAAAAAGAGACATAGCATTTATAGAGAGCTGTGTTATCTGATCCAATTCGCGCATTAGTGTCCCCCATTACAATCAGGGGGATATTTGGGAATTTACTGCGTATTAAGTACAGCTCTTCAAAGACTATATTCCAACAATAATGTGGTCTGGCTTCTGACTCTATGGGAGGGAAATATATATTTAAAAGAAGAATTTCCTTGTGAAAATTGGAAATGATAACAATTGTGCATACTGTCCAATATTTCTAGTGTAATTAATTTTAAGGTTAGAAGACTGTTTAATACCACAGATCAAACTGGCTTTGGGGCGTCCTTTTCTTGACATTTTAGTGGTGGGTAAATTAAAAGTAATAAAATTAGGAATAACTAAAGTTTAAGAGACCAAGTTTCCTGCAAAAGGATTATATCATGAGAATCAAGAAAATTTATAAAATCTGGGTCAGCTAATTTACATAAAAGTCCAGCTACATTCCAGGACATGATAGAAAGTGTTTGCAGAGATCTATGATTTACGGATACTAATGGTCAATCCGATAAAGGAAGCACATTTCCACTTAATTTGTTTACATTACCAGAAGGATTAATATCAGAAGAGCATTCCTGTTCACTCAAAGAAGACTCATGGTCCCTATTGTCGGCGCTTCTTAAACTGTCTGCTGTCAACTCCTTGTTTGAAGTCAAGTAGCCAGTTTGGGGGGCAAGATCACTAGGTCTGAGAGCATCGACGGGAATGTGCGTTCCAGAAGTCGTTCCCGGGAGTTCTTCTTCTGTTGAGGTGTCCTCTAGTGCCGGCATATCCAAGTCAGCATTTGCGGGGCAAGTTGAAGGTTGATGGATTAAAATGTTAACTTCTTGCAGATGAGCTTTGGGACAGTCCTGGAACACAGGTGGGAGAATAGGTTGCTTAACAGTTTGTGATACATCCGGTAGGTTTGGCATTATGTTATCTATCGGGAAGGTTTCTGGTTGGTCCTCGGCTGGGGGCAATCGTAGCTCAGCTCTCGGGGTAACCAGCTTCCTAGTGTGCATCTTCTGATTGAGTTCAAAAAGTCCCCCAGATATTTGTGTAGTTTCTGATCTTGCTTACTCCTCCTCCATAACTGTGGGCAAAGTCTGTTCTATGGATAGAGGTGAGGATGGATTATATATAGTGTCATAGATGTTGATTCGGCATATAGTTGGATCCAGTCCCTTGGTTTGTAAACGCCTTTCTTGGTTGGGTGAGTCTCTTACCGGGGATTCCTCCTGTAGAAAGGCCAGTATCTCCTCTTTACCAGACCTATCATTATTCGTATTCCTGCTGCCCAAGTTAGCAGGTTCATGGGGGTTTGTTGAGGTCACGCATTGAATCTTGAATACTGTTTGTTATTTCTTCAATTTCCTCTAGTATGGAGTTAATTGGGGTTGTGTTTATCGTTACTCTTTGCTCAACATTTCTAAGGAGTGGAGATGTCTTTAAAGTCACTCTTTGAGGTCCTCCTTTATTAACTGCAGCTGTGTTACTGTTAATCAGAGGATCTGCAAAATTTCCACGTTGGCTTAATCTTGAAGGTGGGGCAGAGCTTGAGTCGGGGGGTAGCTTAGGAGATAACCGACTTGTCGGCCTCTGTATAGCTGGAAGTAGAGGTACAGCGTCCAAGTCTGCAAACACCTTTTTAACTGTAATGTGGAAATGACTCAGGAAGCCACCCATTTTGGGGAGAAGCAGGGGGATGTCATGACTTTGAAATTTGAGAAGTAGCTTTGTTACTTTTGGATGGCTCAGCAGTTTTTCCAGCGTTTTTAAGTCCAGAGAGCCTATATCCAATCTCAAGTGAAGGAATGGGTTTCTGTGTAGCAAGTTTAAAATTGACTCAACCCCCCCCCCTTTTGTTCTTTGAAGAGAGAGCACTTTTAAATGCGTAAAACTTGAACTGTTGAGCAAAACCATAATAAGGACACAACTGCATAAACAGTTGGCCTTGGCTCTCCAGGGGAAAAAAGAAAACACGTCAGAACTTTATCTTATGTGCTGACCACAAAATACGCACAAGACCAATGTCCGAGAAAAACGCCAAAAGCGTGTTCCCGGAGATTATGACGTCTTCCCAGATAAGAGTAGGAAGAGGAAGATCCTTTGATGGTCAGAAGTACAAGAAGGAAGATCCTTTTATGGTTGAGAGTACCAGAGCAGGAACATATGTGATGTCAATCTGCGTACGTAGGCCGACGTGGTTGGGTTCCTAGGGGAGGAGTGAGAGGGTGCCTGGAGGATATATAAACTGCATGAAACCTGTCATTTCTTTGTACTTGCTGTGGACTCAACACGCAAGTGCCTTCTGCTTTCCGGAGAGCAGAATAAACTCTTTCTTTGAACCAACCTCGGTGTCATTTTGACTTCCTTCCTCCTGTCCCGGAGCAACGCAGACCCAATCGGTGAACTCCAATAAGGCTACATTTCTTGGTGCATTGGCCGGGAATTCGCGTTCTCTGAAGACAAGGAGAAAGGACTGGGGCGTCACTGCTCAGTGAACAGCTCGGTCGGCGTCGGTGGCTCCAAGCGCGCACCCTACATTTTCTAGGGGGAGCCCCCCACCCCGTACTTGAATGGAGATGCAGCAGAGACGGAAGAAAGACAGCAGCTGCACGGGAGAAGGGTACCCAGGGGAAAGGTAGGCTCCACAGCTTGTTTTGTGGGAGTCAGGGGTTTGATCAGCCCCGCCCAGTAGGAGCAGTAAAGTGCCGCTGGGTTTAACCAGTAGAGAGCAGAGTGCCGCTGGTTTGCCGGTAGAAGAGCAGTAAGTGCCACCGGTCTTGGGAAGTTTATGGGTAAAGGGGATTGGGGAGGTGCATGGGGTTTTTTTTTATGTGTATGGGGATTTGTATGTATGTGCATTTATTTGTGTGTGGGGACACTCCAGTGAATGTTTTGAGTGGATGAGACGTCGAGGGTCAGAAGCCACTGGTGAAGCGAAGTGTGGTACTTGAGGTGCGTTTCCTAGCGACGCGAGTCCGTCCGTCTAGGCCACTGACAGGACGCGGAGAAAGGTGACTGAGTGAATAATTACATTAGGTGGTCGGAGTGTCCCAGTAAATTGCAGTAAATTGACCCCCTTGCAGTGTTTTATTTTGGGGACAATTGGAAATGTCAAGCTCCAGTTGAAAACCCTTGTGAGCTCCTTTCTGTATTCTGGCAGTGACCAGCATAGGTGCGTCCAGGTGGCTTGTGTTGTATTGCCAACATGTGGGGTCCGGGAAAAAGAGATATGTGCTCTGCCAACGCGCAAGAGGCGCCAGGAATAGAACCCTGCATGAAGGGGTTCCCAATTCTGCCACATCTACTGTGCTGCATCTTAGGGGGTTGGGAAACAGACCTTAAAACACCTAGAATCTTGCAGAGTACAAGTATAAAAAAGGGGGAGGGATTATTTCGTCTTTAACATTAAAAGTGACATGAGTTGCTCATGAGGTCAAATTTTATATTTTCATGTTAAAGGTGGGAAGGTTTCAATTACTAATACAATCATGTAATCATGTACTGGTTTCAGAATTTGAATGTCATCAATTCACTGTGCTTTGAGCTACCTGGTATCTTAAATTTTTTGTTAAAAGTTTGTTTCTTATTGACTCTGTTGCATAGGTACCCTGGGTGATTTAGAAACCACTTGTTAAATGTTGATCAAAAGTAAAAATGTACAAATGTACCCCTGCAGTGTGTGTGTGCTAAACACAGAAAATGGGGGCAAAGAACACTCAGGAAAATTACAAAATTACTAAATATTGCATGGCATGTCAGCCCCCAGAGCAACTCTGCAAGTTAGATTTTATTATAAATCTCAGCTCAGTTTAAAATAAGGATGAGCACACTATTTGATACCAAAATTGATTTTTGCACTACCTTTCTTCTCATATATTTTTGAAATGCGTATAATTTTTATTTGTAAAAGGGATGAACAATTGTGTCCCAAATGTTATGCAGAAGGTGAAGTAGTGGTCTCGGTGGGAGAAGGTAGAGGGAAATAGAAAAGTAGGTGAGAGGTAGAGGGTAGAGAAGTGAGAATGTTGGAACAGGAGGAAAGTTGGGTAATGGGATGTAAAGACGGTTGAGTGTTTATGCTGATGAGTATTAATGAAAGTAATATATTAAGATGGTATTATTGAGAGAGAGTTTACTAAATATAGTAAAAGCTGAATTGCATAAAGGGTGTGTGTGACCAGCGACACACTGTTGTCAAAGTCTTGCATGTGCTGTTAAAATGCAATCAGATTCTTGGTTGAGGTTTTCATGAGTAAAAACAGCTTTTAAAGAATTCTGAATTCTGAATTAAGAATATAATATATTATAGAACAGCCCTCTTTTTGGCTGGCTGGACAGCTAACCACCCAAAAATTAACGGCAAGAATAGGGACCTGGAATGTTGTTTGTGGGGTTTTTTTTTAGTATGTCCCTCCCATGAAAGATACTCCTTGGACATCTATTAATTGAAAATTGAGATGGCTCTGAGTGTACATGCCAGGAGAGGTCTTAGGCAAAATAATTTTTATTTCCCTGTTCACATTAGGCTGTGGAAAGTGTTCCAAAACAAACATATCAGAAAGGGAGACATTGTGAAGCTCTTTGTGTTGACTGAACCTCCAAAGTTGTCAAATGCATTAGTGACAGCAGAATCAAGATGTACCTCAGTGCTTACTAATACAATTACCCCCCTCCCACTAGAGGACTAGTGGGTAGATCCGACCCAATATTTGTGTGTTAATAATGTCTACAGCTTCAAAAGCAAACAAAAGCTCTATTAGAGGCTCTTTCCTTCAACTATACAATCTCGCAGGAATGCATATACTAGACATCAACATGATTTTATTATTAATCCTGATCCCTTGGGAAGGGGAAGGGTCCTTGAATCTGACCAAATTTGCTAAATATGGATTCCGCCATGACCACAATATGTGGGTAGGCTTAGCTCAGATGGTAGCCAATGTTACAAATAGGACTAATTGCCTTGTTTGCTCTCTTGGGCCAGATGATTCAGAGGGAGGTATGCCCTTATGACCGATACCATTAGATGCCATTGGTATGGTAAGCGAAATGCCACACCAAACAGAAGTACAGAATTTCCCCGGATGGAACTCAACTAAACCAATACGAGTTATACCTGTGCAAGGGGAATTCTGTGTACATAAATCATCAGATGCAGCTGATTCTACCATGGTAGGCTCTTCTCATTGCCACTATACTTGGGATTATATTAAGAATAGTCAAACCTGGGCAAACGGTACTACCTATCGAACTCGGAATACCTTGCCCTGTGCACCTCCTTTTATTCATGCATGGAAAATGGTGTGGAACATAACTGTGACAGCAAAAGGCAATCTAGCATACTGCACTGTGAACTCTATACCCCTTTTGATATTTCGCCTTATGCACTCCACGTACCAAAAACCTCAGACCCGATGGTTGTGGTGGATATGTGGAGAATGGGCATACAAGCAACTCCCTTCCAAATGGAGTGGGACTTGTTTCCTGGGATGGGTATTACCACCAATGTGGATTATGCCCACTAGTTCGGCCAAGCGTACACGAAGAAACGCTGATATTTCTCATATAGCAGGAGGAAGTACCCAAAGTTGGAGCGATACTGATGATTGGCCACCAGAGCGCATTATAGCCTATTATGATCCTGCCTCCTGGAATCCTGATGAGCTCATACAAGGGGCACGGGATCCTATTTATAATCTAAACAGAATAATTTGATTGCAAGCAGTAGTGGAACTTGTAACCAATGCAACGGCCCAGAGTTTGAGACTTATTGCACAACAGTTGGATGAAAGTAGAGCCGCCATTTTGCAGCTGAAAATGGGAATGGATTATGTACTTGCCAGGCAGGGAGGCCTATGTGGAGTCTTGAACTTGACAGGGAATGCCTGTTGCTTTAACATTTCTGATAATGGTGAGGCAATCTGTGTGTTGGCCACAAAGATGGAGAGTATAGCACATGTCCCAGTACAAATATGGGAAGGATGGGATATGGGGTGGCTCACCAATTGGTTACCTAATGTTGCGGGACTCAAAGGGATACTATTGTCTTGCTTGTTTTTCTTGACGGTAGTAGTAATGGTTTTATGTATGGTGCCATGTATCATTTCATGTTTTAGAAGTACAATTAGCAAGATGATTTCAAATGAAACTCTACCTCATATCATGGCCCTATACAGAGCTTTACCTCAGGAATATGATGAAGGTCAAGCTATCAAGGACACTTGGGATGAAAGTCCTTGAGCTTGAAAGGGGGGAATGAGGAATCTGATCAAGACTTGTATTTTAAAATGAGCTTAAAATATATATTTGCAGATGCTTGTGTGTTTCATGCCAGGCATAAAGCAGCTGGCTAGGTGCTTTGGCAGTTGTTTGTCTTCCTGCTCAGAGGCCCCTCTGATTTATAACAGTAGCAGGAGACACGTTTCTCAAAGTTGTAAAAGGAAATTACAGGCTGTGAGCAAAAGCTCATACTGACCATACATATTACAGAATACAATCAAGCTGCAAAAACACAATTAAGAGTTGGTAAATAGTGAGATTTATTGGTTAACAGAAAATAATACTAGGTGCCTCCCATTAGACTTGAGCCATATTTTCATAAGGTTAAAGGGCAAGAGCTAATAGAAACAGCAGCTGGCTTGAAAGGGGGGTGTAAATTTAAGGGACTGCTTTTGGAAAGTGTTTTTACTAAGTTACTTTTTACTTTGAAAAGGCCTTTGCTTCTAAAAATCTATATATGTTATAATTATGCAAAGGATTTAGAAAGTAAGAAATGTTAGATTCTTATGTTAGATTCTTATTTCATTGATGGTGTGTGAGAAGGTGAACCCAAGATCTCTGTTTAAGATAAAAATTTAAAACCATGAGCCATCTGCTTTAGCCATCTGTTTTGGAGTGAATAGGGCAATAGGGCAAAGATGATCTGATAATTAAGGTGCCTTGTCGAGGCAAATGTAAGATATATGGCTACTTGTCTGCCATTTATGGATAGAAGGAAATATAGCTCTTTGTCTCCCATAAAAGGTAATAGGAAATGGGTGTATCTTTTATGATTGGTTCTAGCAAACAGCCAATAGGAATTTCAACCAGGCTGATTGGACAGAGGCAGCCAAAGGAGGAGCAAGGGGGCTGGGCTGAGGAAATATAAGTGCTGGCCATCAGGGCTGGAGTGGGCAGAGCTTTGGTAACCATATACCACTGTGTCTCTCATTTATTTGTCTGACAAATAAATTATTATTTTAATTTCTCTATTGCTGCGTTGAATATTTCATTCCAGCTAAGCGTTAACCACAAGCAGGGTGCTACATTTTCAAATATGGAAGTTATCAGGCACTTCTTATCTGGGCTGCTTGTATGCTGTCGTAGCCTTCTACGTGGTGTTCCCTAAAATGTTCCTAGTGCTCTAGGTCAGATATTTAGTTTCACATTATGAAAAGGAACAAGCAGGAACCTTTCCCCTAAACGGTGCCATGGTACCTGCTCTTTCTGTTGGTTTCTATTTCCCTCACTGAGCAGCAACTGCAGTCACAAGACATTGTTTTGCATTCCACAGTCAGAGTTACTGCTGGATTCCCACGGGAATGGGAGACTGGATGTGACGTACACTGGTTTCCTGTTTTTCACTGTTCTCTCGGTGTTCTTTGTTTCCGAGAGGAGTTGCTTCTCTGCTCTCGCAGAGGCAAGATGCATGTTTGTATTCTCTCAGCATAGAGTGTAAATAAAATTAAGAATGTAGCACATACTGCTTATCCTTCCGCTGTGTGTGACGACGCTCTGCTTGGGCTCAAGATAAGACGAGCCTGTATCAGCTTCAGCTTCAGATGGGCCGAAGCTGGTCAAAATCTCACATTTTTGGTTCCGGGCCCAGAAAAACGGAATCAGACTGAAGAATGGCTGCTGGCAAAGGAACAAAGAAACAAAGGATCGGAACGCCGGCAGAGGCAGAGGGACGGATCGGAGGATATCTGCTCTGCGAGTCAAGAAGATTGATGAGAGGTATGTGCTCATTGCTCCAGGCAGCCTGCCAGCTCCTAATTAATGGCTTTAAGGCTGGACTTTGAACTTTTAAAGCCGTTTGCCGTGGCACAGGCTCAAAGGCTTGAGAGGCTGGAAAACCGAAGTACTTTTAAAAGGGCTTTTGGATGCAGCTGCTGTACACAGGCGCAGCCTGCTAGAAAGCAGCTTGATTAAAGGAGCAGAGATGGCTAATGCAAGGCTAGCTGATGCTTTTGGGATTCCTAAGCTCAATAAGAGGAATTATGCGGAGTGGGTACTCTACACAGAGGCTCTTCTGCGAAAAGAAGGTCTGTTTACAGTTATTACAGACAACCCCCCAGCTCCAATAACAGATGAATGGGCAGCTAAGGATTCCAAAGCAAGGGGAACACTTACATTGATAGTATCCCCAGAAGAGCTCTGTCTGTTGCGTGATAAGACCTCAGCCAGAGAAATTTGGGACACTTTAAGAGATGCTCATTTGAGAACAGAAGCTGGTGCTTCATTGTTCTACTATGCCAAACTGCATGATATGGCACTTGCTGAAGGTGCAGATGTGCGAACACATCTGATGGAGATGCAGAATCTGAGACATGAGCTGCAACAGAGAGGACTCACCTTTCCAGAGGCTGTGTATTCCTTCATGATACTACATTCTTGGGGTTCAAGTTGGGAGTCCGTTGCCACTCAGATTGCTGTTCAGCCAACTGCTCAGCTCACAGTAGCCCATGTTACTGCCGTGATTCTGAATGAAGCAGACCGCCGAGGTGCTAGCTGCATGGGTAAGGGGGAGTCTTCACAGAGGTCGTCCCAGAATGCAGTGGAACCACCAGATGGCGCCAAAGCTTTGAAGGCAGTGAAATGCTACTCGTGTGGACGTCTAGGCCATATGAAGAGGGAGGAATGCAGATTTCCCAGGGCCAAGACAGAGCAGCGCAGCGAAAGCTCATCGCGTGGAAAAGGCAAAGGCAAAGGTCCGGTGTCCAGGACAACGCAGCACAAGGCAATGGTCTCACGCTTCACTCCAAAGGTTGCAAAGGTCCAGAAGACGTCTAGATCTTTCTTCGTGATTGATTCAGGAGCCATGAGACATTTATGCAATGATAAGCGACTGTTCGTGTCTTTTACACCGCATGAAGGTGCGATTCACCAGACGGATGACCACACGATCTCCAGTCAAGGCTACGGAACTGTTGTTCTTAACAGTTTGGACTTGTCGATACACAATGTGCTCTACGTTCCAGATGCTGCACACAATCTACTCAGCGTTGCGCAGCTAAATGAACGGAACATTGACGTTTCCTTCAAGAACAAGAAGTGCACCATCACAAAGAAAAACGATTATGTATTGCATGCTGAATATGTTGATCATTTGTTTGTTTTGTATTTTGATGATGATGTGCAGGATGAAACTTGTTGCATTGCAGGTCCTAACAAAAGTTTGCATGCAGGATGTATTCATGATTTTCACAGAAAATTTGGTCATTTGCATTTTGAGGCAGTATCCAAAATGCCTGCCTTGGTTGAAGGTATGACTATTAAACCCTGCAGGTACCACATGAAGTGTAAGGCATGCGCAGCAAACAAGGTGAAAATGGCTGCGAAAGGTAGGTGTCTAGTAGGCAAGCTACTGAACCATACCAGGTAGTGCATGCTGATTTGGTTGGTCCACTATCGCCCTCTTTGGGTGGAAATAGGTACTTCATGGTTCTCATTGATGCATTTTCCAGGTATATTTATGTGTACAATCTCAAGCAGAAATCAGAGGTTTTTCCAAGGTTCAAGGAATTCTGTGCTTGGTTGGAAAATGTGCATGGTAAGAAGATAAAGACCTTTTTCACTGATCACGGGGGGAATTCACTTCTCAGCAGTTTGAAGCTTTTCTGACTGAGAAAGGAATTCAACACGATTTGTCTAGTCCTTGTTCACCATGGCAAAATGGACTGTGTGAGAGAGCAAGTCAGACATTGCTTCAAGGGTTAAAAACCTTGCTGCATGATGCCAATCTTCCAGAGAGTTATTGGGTGGAATCTTTGGTGTGTTTTGTTTACAGTTATAATCGCAGGTTATCTTCAGCGATTGGTTGTACCCCCTATGAGAAGATGTTTGGCAAGAAACCTTACATCAAACACATGAGAATTTTTGGTTCTGACATGTGGGTTCACACACCACAAAGCTCCAAGTTAGGCAAGTGTGGATTGCATGGTATCTTTCTAGGCTATCAGAAAGGTTCTTACAGAATAATGATGACTGACTCTAAGACAATTAGGCTCACAAGAAGTGTTGAGTACAATGCCAAGTGGGGGGAGAATGTGGGAATTTTCCAATGTTATCCTGATGACAGTGATGAGACTGAGGATAGGCAAAAGCAGCAGCAACAGCCACAGCTGCCACAACCACCCACACCCACTGATGAAGGTCCTGATTCTGAGTCTGAAACTGAATCGGGTGATTCAGAGGATTTCAAGAGTGCGAAAGCCTCTATGCAACCCTCTGAAAGTTCTGATCGAGATGTATTGGAGGAACCATTGTTCACAATAGGGCACTTTTCTCCTAAGAAGGAAGAGGAGAGTGTTGAAGACTTAAGGCTAATTCGCAGGTCTCAGAGAGCCACAAAAGGCAGACCTCCAAAGAGATTTGTTGATGAGTTTGCCAAGACAGCAGTAGCAGCTGTTAAAAGCTCCAAGAAGGTATTTGAACCTTCAAGCTTCCAAGAAATCCAGGATTTGGATTCAAAGGATGCTGAGCCATGGTTAAATGTCATGAAGGCTGAGCTTGATTCCTTAGAGAGGAACAAAACATGGGAGCTAGTTCCAGTAGTTCCAGGAATGAAACTGCTTGGAAGCAAATGGGTCTTCAAAGCGAAGACAGATCAAAATGGCAAGATTGTCAGGCACAAAGCCAGATTGGTAGCCAGAGGTGTTTTTTTTTTTAAATGATATTTATTCAAAATTTCAAAAAATACATAAGTATATAACAAAGAAAGAAAGAAAAATACAGGAAAATACAACAACAACCAAAAAAGAAAAAGGAATAAAAAGCAAAAATACAAAGAAAAATACAAATCCAAATTGCATCTTTTCATTTGCTTGTTTCTTGGACCTCCTCACACCTCCCTTTTTGTATTCTATCTTAATTCATTATTTCAGCAAATTCTTCCCATATTTCTCAATTTTTATTTAAGTAATTTATCTTAACAATCTGTCTTTTTTATTAACTCAGCGCATCCTTTCCAACTTTTACTATATTCTGGTATTCAATTTGCCGTTAATTTCTTTAACCTTATCTTACCTTAAAAACCATAAAAATTTCAAAATTTAGACCATATTTATACATAACTCCTTCAAACCTTTCTACTAAAGCCAATTAGTTCCTTTCCAGCATATTCCCTGGTATTTCATTAGAAAAATAGAAAGAAATTCTCTTTTTTATAAATTTCTCTAATTTTGTCCAGTGTCCCTTCTTCCTGGTCTCGGGTTATGTCAGTCCTTTCTAACCATTACATCCAGTCCATCAACCTGGTGTTCTTATGTCCGAGGCTCTTAAGTCTCTTCTATGCCCCTTCTGCAGATTTTCTTGTTCTTGTTTGTGCTTACACCCTTCTTTGTCTTTTGTTGGTTTCTTTCGCGGTTTCTTCCCTTTCTCCTTGAGGAGTGGGTTTCCGGGGAATTCCAACCAGAAGTAATCTCCATTTTCTTTCATCAAGCTAGCCCATTCCCCACAGTCCCACTCCCCTACATCAATTTTGTAATCCAAAAAATAGTTATCCCAAAAATAGTTGTCAACCTGTTTCACAGTCCCACCAGAGCTAAGAGCTTCCTTGACTTGGTAGCCAGAGGTTTTTCACAGGTACCAGGTGAAGACTATCACGAGACCTACTCACCCACTGTGAGGTATGAGAGCATTAGGCTTATGCTCAAGCTTGCTGCAGAGGAGAATCTACACGTTAGTCACCACGATGTGAATACAGCATTTTTGTACGGATCTCTAGGTGAATCTCTTTATATGCTTCCACCTGATGGCGTACAGGTAAAACGGGGATTTGTTTGTGCTCTGAAGAAGTCTCTTTATGGTCTCAAACAAAGTGCACGGTGTTGGCACACAAAACTCACTGAAGTATTGTTTTCTCTAGGTTTTTAGCAAGGGAAAGCTGATCCATGTGTATTTGTCAAAGAGAAGGGGCAAAAGAAGCTGTATTGCTTGTTTTATGTTGATGATATTCTGTTCTTTTGGAAAGATGTCACAATGTACAATAACGCCCTAGCTCAACTGAAAGAGCACTTTGACATGAAAGATCTTGGTGAGGTAAACAACTACCTATCTCTGGAAATAGAGAGAGATCAAGATGGTAACATTTTAGTACACCAGTCACAGAAAATTGCTGGTGTGTTAAGCAAACTAAACCTGATGGATGCTAACCCTGTAAACACACCAATGACAACAGGTTATCAGGTAGATGACACTGAAGAAGCATTTTCTGACACTACACTGTACAGAAGTGTGCTAGGCAAACTAAACTTCATTGCCAGATGTTCAAGACCTGTCATTGCTGTTAGCTGTAATTTGCTAAGCAGACAAGTCAACAATCCTACTGTTAAGGATTGGAAAGCTCTGAAACACATATTTGAAAGGCACTATGCATTACAGACTGAGATTTAACAATCAGAAGTCTGGTGGTTTTGAGATATTTGCAGATGCAAGTTTTGGAAGTGACACTACAGACAGGAAAAGTACGTCTGGAGTTTGCTACATGTACAATCAGGGTCTATTTGATTGGTCATGCAAGAAGCAAACAACAGTTAGCTTAAGTACTTGTGAAGCTGAACTGAATGCACTGTCTTATTCACTTGTGGATTGTGAATGGTTGTTACAATTGTGCAAAGACATGACAATTCCTGTCAAATGTCCAATCCAGGTTTACCAGGACAACAAAGCATGTTTGGCTTTGCTGAATTCTGAAGGTTGTAAGCAAAGCACGAAGCATTTGCAATTGAAACTGCAACATGCTAGGGAATGTGTTCAGAAGGGACTCGTAACGGTGTCCTATATGCCAGGTAATGAAATTCCTGCTGATGTATTGTCCAAGGTTGTATCAAGGGATCAACACTGTACCTATGTGCAGAAGTTGGGTTTGTACTGATATTGTACGAACACGCTGCCCAGTGATGTTCACAGAAAGGGGGAGGATGTTGGTTTCTATTTCCCTCACTGAGCAGCAACTGCAGTCACAAGACATTGTTTTGCATTCCACAGTCAGAGTTACTGTTGGATTCCCACAGGAATGGGAGACTGGATGTGATGTACACTGGTTTCTTGTTTTTCACTGTTCTCTCGGTCTTCTTTGTTTCCGAGAGGAGTTGCTTCTCTGCTCTCGCAGAGGCAAGATGCATGTTTGTATTCTCTCAGCATAGAGTGTAAATAAAATTAAGCATGTGGCATGTACTGCTCATCCTTCCGCTGTGTGTGACGACGCTCTGCTTGGGCACAATATAAGATGAGCCTGTATCAGCTTCAGCTTCAGATGGGCCGAAGCTGGTCGAAATCTCACATGTGGCCCCAAAAGATGCACGTTTTGTTGGTGTTTTGCAACTTTGACCTGTTGCAGGACCTTAGCAGAGCATACGCAGAGTTCATGAAAGCAATCAGCTGCAGGCAGGATGGACGAAGCAGGAACCAGTAACTTGTTACTTATAGGTGTATTTATTATTTACAACAGAACTGACTTCAAGTTACTATTTACAGGAACAGAACAGACACACGGATCTTAACTAACTCTCTCTCACCACACGACTCTTAGACTCCACACTGACCAACAAACACATTCCAATCAGTAGGTCATAAATCATTATGCCTGTATGAGGTCTTGACCAATGGTAGAGCTGTTTCCAGGCTCCTATATCTCCAGGCAGAAATTCTCCTTTCTGCTCAGCCATCGTTGGCTGTCTGCCAACTCTTAATTGACTCTGTGTGAAGCTGCACAGAATTGCACGTAGTCAAATTCCCAACACCCCCTCACAGCTCACACAGTGCAATTAACTTCTGAGCACATACAAAGTATTTCAACCAACTTTGTTCTGCAAACCCAAGCATTGACACATTTGCCTGTTTTTTTTACAAAGGACAACGGTTTAGTCAATATGTCAGCAACATTTTGAGCACTCTGAACATATTCCCATGCAATGACATTTCTCTGCACATTACACAAAACATTTTGGAAAACTCATTCTGAATCTGACCGGACACAGGTTAGAGCTCAACGTCGAGCCTACCAAGTGGCGATAGCGACGAAGAAAAAGACTTTCTTCACCGCCTCTATTGCATCTGCAGAAAATAGTAGCAGGAGACTCTTTCAGGTGGTCCGCAATTTAACGGAACCACCTTTACCACCGGGGCCTTGTAAAGACCCCAAGATCTCCTGCAACGATTTTGCAAAGTTTTTTGCAGATAAAATCACTCATATTCGGAAGGCGCTAGAAACCACCGTGGGAGCAGGGCTGGGGTGGGAGAGTGCTAGAGCCCTGTCTGGTCAAGTTGCATGGAGTCAATTTCAATCCATTACCCCCGAGGATGTGGACAGGCTGCTTGGACGCATGAAACCAACCACCTGTCTCCTTGATCCTTGGCCATCCTGGCTAATAAAAGCAAGCCGGGAAGGGCTGGGCGATGGGCTCTGCGGGGTGGTGAATGCTTCCCTCTGTGAGGGAACATTCCCAGATCCGCTGAAAGAGGCAGTCATTAAACCGCTTCTTTAAAAACCATCTTTAGACCCGGCCAGTATGGCCAACTATCGCCCATTCTCAAATGTTCCATTCTTGGGCAAGTTGATTGAGCGTGTGGTTGCTGAACAACTCCAGGCACGCCTGGAAGATGCGAACCATTTGGATCCCTTCCAGTCGGGATTCAGGCCTCATCATGGGACTGAAACTGCCTTGGTCGCTCTGGTTGATGATCTCCGGCGAGCTAGGGACAAAGGTGAGAGTTGTTTCCTAGTTCTGCTGGATCTCTCAGCAGCCTTTGATACAGTCGACCATAACATCCTTCTGGACCGTCTAGAGGGGCTGGGAGCTGGGGGCACTGTTATACAGTGGTTTCGCTCCTTCCTCCTGGGCCGTGTTCAGAAAGTGGTGTTGGGGGATGAGTGTTCAGACCCCTGGGCTCTCACTTGTGGGGTGCCTCAGGGTTCCGTCCTCTCCCCCATGCTTTTTAACATCTATATGAAGCCGCTGGGAGAGATCATGAGGGGGTTTGGACTGGGTGTCCATCAATATGCAGATGATACCCAGCTCTACCTCTCTTTCAAATCAGAACCAGTGAAGGCGGTGAAGGTCCTGTGTGAGTGCCTGGAGGCGGTTGGAGGATGGATGGCGGCTAATGGATTGAAGTTGAATCCTGACAAGACAGAAGTACTGTTTTGGGGGGAAAGGGGGCGGGCTGGTGTGGAGGACTCCCTGGTCCTGAATAGGGTAACTGTGCCCCTGAAGGACCAGGTGCGCAGCCTGGGAGGCATTTTGGACTCACAGCTGTCCATGGAGGCGCAGGTCAATTCTGTGTCCAGGGCAGCTGTCTACCAACTACACCTGGTATGCAGGCTGAGACCCTACCTGCCCGTGGACTGTCTCGCCAGAGTGGTGCATGCTCTAGTTATCTCCTGCTTGGACTACTGCAATGCGCTCTACGTGGGGCTACCTTTGAAGGTGAACCGGAAACTGCAATTAATCCAGAATGCGGCAGCTAGACTGGTGACTGGAGGCGGCTGCTGAGACCACATAACACCGGTCTTGAAAGACCTACATTGGCTCCCAGTATGTTTCTGAGCACAATTCAAAGTGCTGGTGTTGACCTTTAAAGCCCTAAATGGCCTCGGCCCAGTATACCTGAAGGAGCGTCTCCACCCCCATCGTTCTGCCTGGACGCTTAGGTCCAGCACCGAGGGCCTTCTGGCGGTTCCCTCATTGCGAGAAGCAAAGCTACAGGGAACCAGACAGAGGGCCTTCTCGGTAGTGGCGCCTGCCCTGTGGAACGCCCTCCCATCAGATGTCAAAGTGATAAACAACTACCTGACATTCAGAAGACATCTTAAGGCAGCCCTGTTCAGGGAAGTTTTTAATGTGTAATATTTTAGTGTATTTTTGGTTTCTATGGCAGCCGCCCAGAGTGGCTGGGGAAACCCAGCCAGGTGGGCAGGGTACAAATAATAAATTATTATTATGATGATGTTTGGATTTAGACTTAAACTGTTCAGTTTTACTGAGTGTAATACAAGCTTGATTGTCAACATACACTTGAATTGGATAATTGCAACAGCAACTGCTTGTAATACATTAATTCACTGCAGAGCTCACTTAATGCAGCATATTCAGCTTCAGTGGATGACACGCTGACGATACTTTGTTTCCTGGACTTTCATCCAATTAGTGACCCACCAAACCAGAACACTAGCCCAGTAATTGACTTTCGGTCAGGTAAATTTGCCCAGTCGCTATCTGAATAGCACACAAGTATTTCATCACCTGCTGAGCTTAACTTTAAAACACTACCAGCAGTATGCTTCAGATACCTCAGAACACGTTTTACTGCCTTCCAGGCACTCACAGTGGGATTAGACACTTGCCTGCTCAAAATCCCTACTGCGTAGCTGATATCAGACCTACTCCACTGCAATATTTACAGTAAACTTCCAATAGCTGACTGATATAAATCAGGTCGCTCAAACACCAAGCTTTCATCAGCTTGCAGAGACTTAACAAAACCTAAATCCATGGGAGCATTTGCCCCTTTGCAGTCCTGCATTCCATATGCTGTTAGCAGTTTGATTTTCTTTTCCTGGCTAAGCAACAAACTGCCATCATCCACCCAGCACACTTCCAGACCAAGATAACTTCACAGAACCAAGGCCTTTAATAATAATAATAATAATAATAATAATAATAATAATAATAATCTATTATTTATACCCCGCCCATCTGGCTGAGTTTCCCCAGCCACTCTGGGCGGCTCCCAATCAAGTGTTAAAAACATTACAGCGTTAAATATTAAAAGCTTCCCTGAACAGGGCTGCCTTCAGATGTATTTTAAAGGTAGGATAGCTGCTTATTTCCTTCACATCTGAAGGGAGGATGTTCCACAGGGCGGGCACCACTACCGAGAAGGCCCTCTGTCTGGTTCCCTGTAGCCTCACTTCTCGCAATGAGGGAACTGCCAGAAGGTCCTCGGCGCTGGATCTCAGTGTCCGTGCTGAACGATGGGGGTGGAGACGCTCCTTCAGGTATACAGGACCGAGGCCGTTTAGGGCTTTAAAGGTAAGCACCAACACTTTGAATTGTGCTCAGAAACGTACTGGGAGCAAATGCAGATCTCTCAGAACCGGTGTTATGTGGTCCCGGCGGCCACTCCCAGTCACCAGTCTAGCTGCCGCATTCTGGATTAATTGCAGTTTCCGGGTCACCTTCAAAGGTAGCCCCACGTAGAGCGCATTGCAGTAGTCCAAGCGGGAGATAACTAGAGCATGCACCACTCTGGCGAGACAGTCCGCGGGCAGGTAGGGTCTCAGCCTGCGTACCAGGTGGAGCTGGTAGACAGCTGCCCTGGACACAGAATTGACCTGCGCCTCCATGGACAGCTGTGAGTCCAAAATGACTCCCAGGCTGCGCACCTGGTCCTTCAGGGGCACAGTTACTGTTAGGATATTTCCGTTCCACCTTAAAAAGGGAGCAGGCTGTTGTTTGAGTCACAGTCTGCGTATTTCCTGTTCACAGAAAGTTTCTGTTTTTGTATATAGCTGTTGTTTTTCTCTCTCTGTGCCTGGACATCGAAGCAGGCAGTCATGTTTTTTTCTTTGTTCTGACCAATGCTGAATAAAGTTGTAAATAATGCTCTCCTGAGTGCATCTTTAGTTGTGCGAACTTTGCTGAAAGGGCATGCACTAGTCTTGGAATGTGGCATGCTATTTCTGAGGCTTGTGTCGCTAATTGACTGATACTGCGTTTCTACGGGAGATCGATGGATCGTCCAGAGACGGCGTGGGGACATGATGGCCTTTGTCTCCCTGGCAGTATCCCAACAGTTACCCCATTCAGGACTAGGGAATCCCCCACACCCACCCGCCCCCTGTCCCCCCAAAACAGTACTTCTGTCTAGTCAGGATTCAACCTCAATCTGTTAGCCGCCATCCATCCTCCAACTGCCTCCAGGCACTCACACAGGACCTTCAACGGAACCGTGAGGCATCTACCTTGCCCAAGAATGGTAGATTTGAGACTGGGCGATAGTTGGCCAAATTGGCCGGGTCTAAAGATGTTTTTTTAAGAAGCGGTTTAATGGCCGCCTCTTTCAGCGGGTCTGGGAACGCTCCCTCACAGAGTCCATCGCCCAGCCCTTCCCAGCTTGCTTTTATCAGCCAGGATGGGCAAGGATCAAGGAGACAGGTGGTCGGTTTCACTTGTCCAAGCACTCTGTCCACATCCTCGGAGGTAACAGATTGGAATTGATCCCATGTAACAGGACTAGACAGAACTCTAGCACTCTCCCGCCCCGGCCCTGCTCCCACGGTGGAGTCTACTTCCTTCTGAATCTGAGCGACTTTATATGCAAAAAACTTCGCAAAATCATTGCAGGAGAACATGTGGCCCGTACTGGGCCCCGATGTAGCAGGTGGTTACGCTAAATTGCGAACCACCTGAAAAAGTCTCCTGCTGCTGTTTTCTGCAGATGCAATGGAGGCGGCGAAGAAGGCCCTCTTCGCCGTCGCCATTGCCACTTGGTAGGCTCGACATTGAGCTCTAGCCCATATCCGGCCTGATTCAGAATGAGTTTTCCGCCACCGGCGCTCTAGCCGTCTCAATGATTGTTTTATTACCCTCAGCTCCGCGGCAAACCACGGGGCTGTCCGGGCTCCATTCAATCAGAGAGGGCGCTTCGGAGCCAGACAGTCAATAGCCCTGGTTAACTCCGCATTCCAGCGGGCCACCAAGGAATCAGCTGAAAGGCCATCAACTTGGGATAAAACATCCCCTACCACTCTCTGGAAGCCAATTGGATCCATTAAGTGGCGGGGACGGACCATCCGAATCGGTCCCACCTCCCTGCAGAAGGGAAGGGTCGCGGAGAAGTCCAGTTGCACCAGGAAGTAATCTGACCATGGCACTTCTTTTGTTTCGCTTTTAGTTAGTGTCAGATCACCAACATCCGTAGAGGTAAACACCAAGTCTAAGGCATGTCCGCGGCTATGAGTTGGGCAAAACCTATTCAGGGACAGCCCCATGGAGGCCATGCTTTCCACGAATTCCTGAGCGGCCCCTTGTAAGGTCGTGTCGGCATGGATGTTAAAATCCCCCAGGACAACCAAGCTAGGTGTCTCCAGGAGCATATCTGCCACGACCTGAAGCAGCTCAGGCAGGGAATCCTTGGTGCAGTGGGGAGGTCGGTACACCAATAGGAATCCTGTACTGCCTCTATTGCTCAACTTCCAGAACATGCACTCAGAAAACTGGGTCTTCCCAATAGGACGCCTGGTGCAGACTAATGACTTCCTTAAAATCACTGCAACCCCCCCTCTCCACCCACATGACCTGGGTTGCTGTGTGTAAGAGAAACCTGGTGGGCAAGCAGCGGCAAGGACAGGCCCATCTGCTTCATCCAGCCAGGTCTCTGTCACACATGCCAGGTCAAATCTTCCATCCACAATCAGGTCGTGGATGGCCGTGGTTTTATTCATCATTGACCTGGCATTGCACAGCAACACTTTCAGGTCATGTGGGTTTCCCTTGCTAATTCCAGTATCCGTCTGGTCAGGACCAGACCTGGAGGCAGGCATAGTCCTCAAACAACGACTAAATCTGCCTCCTCGGTAATGACATGGTCTGGTCTTAGCATAACTCCTCTCCTGCCTGTGATCACTGAGATCGGGTGTCCCAATACCCCCCCCCCCGCCCCGTGGAACCTGCCCCAGCCATTCTATTGGCTGAGGCCCACTCCCAGGCAGCCCTGACCCTTCCCCTTAAAAAGCAAAATACAAACTATATAATAACTTAACAAAATAATAAAAATAAAAACAAAGCAAAAAACAATAGTGCTCAAATTAAACTACTCCCCACCCTGACTACATACTTATCCCACTCCAAGCATAAATAGAATAATATAATAATATAATAATATAAAAAACAACAACCACCATTTAAGGTGCAGCAAATTAAAAGCACTTAAAACATTTAAAACCATTTTTGTGCCTTGCTGCAGGTAGCTGCTCAGGCCTCTAAACTGTAGTGGTGAGTACAGGCCCCGCCCCCTAGACCCGATGGAGTTGGCAGGAGCGGGAGCGGTCTTCCCAGCACTCACGAGAGTAGCAGCCTTTTGGCTAACTGCGTGGAAAACACTTTGATTTGTTTACCTGTCTTAGAAAGATGGAGCAGATCATCTACAAAGACTAGACAGAACTCTTGTTTGTCATTAGCGCCACGCACATAAAGACAATTGTCTGCAACGCTGCATTGGAAAGCTAGAGAAACCAGAGTCTCATCTAAACACTTGTTCCAATTTCTCGCAGATTGCCGTAAAACATCAGTGCCTTGTGCAACTTGTACATGTTGCCCGACCCAGACTCAAATCCAGGGGGTTCTGCTAAATAGAGTTCCTCACTCAAACTAGCATGTAAATAGGTGGTCTGGATGTCAAAGTGGTTTACTTTTAGCTTGCGTTTTGCTGCAAGTGCCAACAACAGATGCAGGTTTTCACTTCGAGCTGTAGTAGCGAACACTTCGTCAAAATCAAGCCCCGGTCTTTTGGGAAAAACCCTGAGCCACGAAGCATGCCTTGTACTTAAAATCACCAGTGGCTAAAGGCTTGAGCTTGTAAACCCACCTAAAAAAAGTAAAGGACCCCTGACAGTTAAGTCCAGTCGTGAACGAATCTGGGGTTGCGGCGCTTGTCTCGCTTTACTGGCCGAG
Organism: Podarcis gaigeae; assembly: GCF_964106915.1. Lineage (NCBI taxonomy): Eukaryota > Metazoa > Chordata > Lepidosauria > Squamata > Lacertidae > Podarcis > Podarcis gaigeae. The sequence continues at coordinate 15,813,729 of NC_139695.1, read as the reverse complement.
GGAGCCGGCGTTTGTCCGCAGACAGTTTTTCCGGGTCATGTGGCCAGTCATGTGGCGAAACCAGAGCAGCACATGGAAACACCATTTACCTTCCCGCCGGAGCGGTACCTTTTTATCTACTTGCACTTTGACATGCTTTCGAACTGCTAGGTGGGCAGGAGCTGGGACCGAGCAACGGGAGCTCACTCCGTCGTCACGGAGATTCGAACCGCTGACCTTCCGATTGGCAAGACTATTTTAGCTCCTTTGCGTGGTGGTGTGGGTGTAAACACTTCATGCTCAACCAGAGAATCCATTTCCTCCTGCATGGCACTTTTCCAGAGCAAAATTTGGTCCTCTGGTAACACCAGCACCTCCTTGTAGCTTTGAGGTTCAACAGCTACATGAAAAACATTAGCAGTACCAGGTTTAAAACGATCTGGGGGTACACCTTTATTCTCCCTCTGAGACCTTTTGGGAGTAAAACTGTCTTTGCTTTTACTGTCACCCCCCTCCAATTCTCGCCCCCCCCCCCTTGAGGAGAGTGGAATTCCTCCTGTGGTGAAAACTGACTGCCATTCTCATTTGCCTCAACAGAAGAATCCTCTTCTGTGTCTGTGTCTGGTTTTCTTTTAGCACTCAAAGATTCCCGCTTTGATATCTGAAACCAAACCTCAGAATTGGCATGCAGCTTCTCCCAGCCGCTATGCTCACAGAACGTGGCATTCCACCAGCCCATTTTTACCAACAGCAAACCTGTAACCTTTACCCAAATCTTGGTAACCTACAAAAATAAGCTGTTGTGCTTTGGGATCACCTTTTTTATGCTGTGCTCAAGGCACATGAACCCATGCCTTTACACCAAAAGTACGTACATGATCAACTTTGGGCTTCTTGTTGAACAATTTGAAATAAGGTGTTCCAATTGATTTATGGTATAGGCGATTCTGCAAATAACAAGCCAAAAGATAAGCTTCAGTCCAAAAAGCTTTTGATAGACCAGCATCCTTAAGCACTGAGTACATCATCTCTTGAAGAGATCTGTTTTTCCTCTCTGCCAAACCGTTTTCTTCCGGAGAATAGGGGTTCGTTTTTCTATGACCTATGCCCTTTGTAACCAATACTGAAAAGGTCCAGACAAAAATTCGCCTCCGCGATCAGACTGCAGCTTTTTTACTTTGAAAGAAAACTGCCTTTCAACATAAGTCACCCAGCCTTTGAACTTGGTAAACACTTCACCTTTGTGCTTCATAGGGTAGACCCAACGATCTATGATCGTTAGCACAAAACAGGAATTACCCCTGCTGAGTGCGAAAGGACCCACCACATCAGCATGCACAAGTTGAAATGTTTTTTTTGCTCACCCTCTCACTTCTGGGATAAGACCCTTGGTGGCTCTTGACTTTTTTACAAATATTACAGTCAAGATACTTGTCACAACGCTGTAACTCACACCCGTCACTTAATTCTGGCATTTTGGTTACACTGTGCCAGTGGGCATGACCTAATCTTCTGTGCGATAGATGCAGACATTTTTTATGAAAAGCTTCATTTTTACATACAGGTTGTGTATCATTGCTAGCTAGTACAGACTCTTGAACACAGTTTTTTAGCACAAAGAAACTATTTTCTGCCAGAGCCCTCCCCAATGTCTCTCCGCCTTTCTGGATCTCATAGTAACTGTCCTGGAAAAGCACTACAAACCCAGCTTTCAGCAGACAGGAGACGGACATCAGGTTGCTCCTCAGCGAAGGAACACACAGAACTTTGTCCAGATGCATGCATAGACAGGAGACAAAAACAGAACCACCCGACTCCACGTCAGATTTCCTCCCGTCAGCCAACGCCACCTGGCTCCGTGGTGTAGAAACCTTCTTGGCAAAAAACGCCTCTGAAACAACAATGTGCTGGGAATTCCCTGAATCGATAATCCAGGTGTTTCGCCGACCATGGCCGTCACAAGTTGCGCCGCCGGCTTCTTCTTTGCAAACTTCTTCTGCTGTTTCCGCTGCTTTTGACGCTCAGATACGGCCTCCTCCGGATACTGCTTCCTCAGATGCCGAGTAGAACCACACTAGTAACAACAACGGACAGCAAACGCAGAGGCTTCACCAGCCATAGCTCAGGTACGCTGTTTTGGCTGCTCCTCCTCAGAAATGCTGCCTGTATTCCTCACAAGCCGATCGCTTGTTGAAGCACTCGAAGCTGACAACTGCTTGCTGTCATGCCTCTGCCATTTCTCCAGCAGCCGGCCAGTAACATAATCCAAGGTCAAATCTTGTTCACGCATAGCTTCCAGCGTGAGAACAAGATTGTCCCAGCTATCAGGCAGAGAACTTAGGATAATGCAGACCTTTTCCTCCTCAGAAAAGCCACTTCCACGATAACGAGGAGGTGGGGTTGCGGGCTTCACGCCCCTTCCCCACACTCGCGGGGGCTGGCTCCCACACTCGCGGGGGGGGGGGGGGAGTCCTTGCCACATCATACCCCGGGCCAGCCAATCGGCTGGCTCCGGGGACGGGGCCTCGGCTATTTTTTTAAATTTTTAAAAATATTTTATTAAGTTTTACAGAAGATTAACAATCAACAAAAATCTCAAGAAAAAACAACAAACAACAAACATCAAAAATACAGACAAAACAGAGAAAAGAAAAACATAAAAAAGAAAATTTAGCATAAAAAAACCTCTTTTTCAATTTAATAACCTTCAAAACCTTATTTTCCTTACTTCCACCCGCTTTCCTTTCTTGTATTCTACTTTAAAAATTAGTTCAGCAAGCTCATTCATTATTTATTTTCATCCTTTATCCCTCCCTTTATACTCTAATTTATCTTAATCACTAGAACCCCTTCATTTCATTTTCAATGCCTTCAACATTCATAAATTGTACATACATAAAAAAAAAATGTATGCAACAACAGCAGCAAGGATACTCGTCGCTAAATATTGGAAAACTCAAGATTTGCCCACACTGGAAGAATGGCAGATGCAACTGATGGACTACATGGAGTTAGCAGAAATGACTGGCAGAATCCGAGACCTGGGAGAGGAAACAGTGGAAGAGGAATGGAAGAAATTCAAGGACTATCTACAAAAACACTGTAAACTGTATGAGAGTTAAGAAGGATGAGAGATTTTGAAAACAATTGGGTACCATAAAACTTGGTGAAAGGACTGCGAGAATGAGTGATCATTATGAGAAAAATAAATTTTGAATAAATTTTATGGTAATAGAGATTTAAGACCTAGACAAAAATATTCAAAGTTAGGGACAAAATATGGGAAAGGGAACATTATTAATGGAAATAAGGTGATAATTTGCTGGCTAAGGTTTTATAAATTTGGAAAGTAGGAGTGAGAGACGCGAGGAAGTTCAAAGATGAAAAGAAGGAATATTGTTTGTTTTATGTTATGCTGTTTTTTCTTCCTTCCTTCCTATTGTATTAAAAAAAACAAACCCTTAATAATTTTTTTTTAAAAAAAAACATTCATAAATTGTACAATGTTTTTGTAGATAGGCTTTAAACTTCTTCCAGTCCTCCTCCACCTGTTCTTCTCCTTGATCTCGGATTCTGCCGGTCATTTCTGCCAGATCCATATAGTCTATTACTTGCATCTGCCATTCTTCCAAGATGGGTAAGTCTTGCGTCTTCCAGTACTTTGCAATGAGTATTCTTGCTGCTGCTGTAGCATACATAAAAAATGTTCTGTCCTTCTTTGACACCAATTGGCCGACCATACCCAGGAGAAAGGCCTCTGGTTTCTTCAAGAAGGTATACCTAAATACCTTTTTCAGTTCATTATATATCATTTCCCAGAAAGCCTTAATCCTTGGGCACGACCACCAAAGGTGAAAGAATGTTCCTTCAGTTTCTTTGCATTTCCAACATTTATTATCAGGCAAATGATAAATTTTTGCAAGCTTGACTGGGGTCATGTACCACCTGTAAATCATTTTCATAATATTTTCTCTTAAGGCATTACATGCCGTGAATTTCATACCGGTGGTCCACAACCGTTCCCAGTCAGCAAACATAATGTTATGACCAATATCTTGTGCCCATTTTATCATAGCAGATTTGACAGTTTCATCCTCAGTATTCCATTTCAGCAGCAGATTATACATTCTCGACAATATCTTAGCACTGGGATCTAGCAATTCTGTTTCTAACTTTGATTTTTCCACCTGGAAGCCATTTTTCCTATCCGAATTATAGGCCTCTCTTACTTGAAAATAATGTAACCAATCCTGCACCTTGTCTTTAAGTTTCTCATAACTCTGCAGTTTCAATTTGTCCCCCTCCTGCTCCAAAATTTCCCAATATTTTGGCCAATTCGATCCCATATTAGATTTTTTTCAAGGCCTTTGCTTCCATAGGTGAAAGCCAGCTTGGGGTTTTGTTCTCCAAAAAATCTTTGTATCTAACCCAGACATTAAACAATGCTTTCCTGACAAAAATGGTTTTTAAACGCCTTATGTGCTTTATCCTTACCATACCACAAATATGCATGCCATCCAAAAACATTATCATACCCTTCCAAATCCAAAATATCTGTATTCTCAAGAAGTAGCCATTCCTTCAGCCAGCAAAAAGCTGCTGCTTCTTAATATAACTCTATCCTTTGCATCAGTAAGAATTTTATATTTTATTCTGGGCTTTTTGCCCTGCCAGACAAATCTAGAAATTTCTTTTTGCCACCTCTTGAAACAGTCCATCTTGTCAATAATTTGTAACGTCTGAAACAAAAACAGCATTCTTGGCAATACATTCATTTTAATAACCGCAATTCTACCCAGTAAGGACAGCTTCAAATTTGTCCAAATTTCAAGATCTTTTTTCACTTCTGACCAGGACTTCTCATAATTATCTTTAGATAAATTAACATTCTTAGAGGTCATGTTCACCCCTAAGTATTTTACTTTTTTCACCAATATTAAGCCTGTTTCTCCCTGAAACTTTTCCTTTTCGATCGGCGTTAGATTCTTCTCTAGAACCATAGTTTTTGATTTATTCAATTTAAAACCTGCCACCTGGCCAAATTCTTGTATTATTTCCAAAGCTCTTTTAGTACTAGGGATTGGCTCCTGTAATGTCAATACTAGGTTATCTGCGTAAGCTTTAAGTTTGTAATGTCTAACTCCGACCTGTATACCCTGAATCTGTTGGTCCCTTCTAATCATGTTCAGCAAAACCTCCAGGACTGAAATAAAAAGCAGAGGGGAAATTGGGCAGCCTTGTCGTGTCCCTTTCTCTATCTTAACTTCTTCTGTAACTTCATTATTTACTATTAATTTTGCCTTTTGTTCAGAATAAATCACACCTATACCATTTCCGAACAGCATTTTGTTCAGGTGGGAATTTCCGCAAGGCCTCTCGTTTACATTCAAAGGAAAGAAAATAAGGATAAGATCGGAGGAAGATAAAGTGAGTTTCCTGCAGGACTGTGGTGAAGACTTACGAAGAGAGGCCAGAACAAAAGAATTGGAAATACTAGGACTGGGACCACCTGACCTGGGAAGAAACCCCTTGGGGTTGGACCAACTAGAAAAAGAGACACAGCCGTCAGATCAAGAGCAGCTCCTAGGAGCGGTTGGAGGAACACTGCAATAATCTCAACATGTCTCTGCAGATGTTAACCTGGAACATCAGGGGTTTGAACTCCCCTAGCAAGAGGAAGAGAATTTTCCATATGTTGAAAAAAGAACAATTGGACCTGATTTGCTTACAAGAAACACATATAACAAGACTCCACAGGAAATTATTGATAAACAAGAGACTAGGCCAAGAATTTATCTCATCGGATAAAGTTAAAAAAAGAGGAGTTGTGATATATGCAAAAGAGAAATTGTCACCAAAATTTCTTTTTAAAGATGAACATGGACGATTTGTAGCAATTGAAATACAATATCAAGGAGAGAAAATATTAATAATAGGAGTCTACGCGCCTAATGAGGGGAAATCAGAGTTTTATAAGAAACTGCATGAGACGTTGCTGGACTATATGGACCAAAGTATTATTTTGATGGGAGACATGAATGGTGTTGTGTCGACATATATGGATAAATCTGAAAGACAGGTAGTTACAAAAGATGGAAGACTACCAAAGACCTTTTTTGAAATGACAGACAATATGGACTTGATTGACATTTGGAGAACTAAGAACCCTCTAGGTAGAGAGGGGACTTTCTTCTCTGAAGCCAATATGACTTGGACAAGAATTGACCAAATTTGGATTACAAGAGGGATGGCACCCAAGATTCGAAAGGTGGAAATCTGCCCCAAAATCTGCTCCGACCATAACCCCGTGAAAATGGACATGAAATTTACATTGATTGATTCCTTTAGATGGAGAATGAATGACACCTTGTTTAGAGATCCAGAAATTATCAAGAAGGCCCCAAAAATTGTGAAAGACTATTTTGAAATAAACCTGAATACTAATGTGGAAAAAAGAGTAATCTGGGACGCAAGTAAAGCTGTAATGAGAGGTTTTTTGATTCAGCAAAATGCTATAAAGAGGAGACTTCAAGAGGAGAAAAAAGAAAAGATCTTAGAGAGAATTAGAGAAGGAGAGAAGAGATTAAGGACTAAACCTAAGTCACAGGAGATTCTGCGAGAAATTAAGTTATACCAGGCACAATATTTGAAAATGATTAATCAGGACATAGAATGGAAGATTAAACAAATGAGACAAAAGACTTTTGAATCGGCTAATAAATGTGGAAAACTCCTAGCTTGGCAGTTGAAGAAAAGACAAAAATTAAATACTGTGACTAATCTTGAAGTAAATGGTAGGAATATACAAAACCCACAGGAGATTAAAGACTGTTTCCAGAGATACTTTAAACAATTGTATGCACAAGGACCACAGAATGAAATTAAGATTGAGAAATTCTTAGAAACAAATGGATTACAAGAAATATCTCAAGAGAATAAATTAATATTGAATGATAAAATTTCTGAACAAGAGGTTGAAGGTGCCATTAAGAATTTGCAACTAGGCAAATTTCCAGGCCCGGACGGGTTAACCTCCAAATATTACAAAGTTATGAAAGACTACTTAATTCAACCGTTAACGGAGGTCTGCAATGAAATTATGGAGGGGAAAAGAGCGCCGGAATCGTGGAAAGATGCATATATCACGCTTATACCGAAAAATTAGTCTGAAAAGACACAACTTAAGAACTATCGTCCCATATCCCTTCTCAATGTGGATTATAAAATTTTTGCTGACATCTTGGCCAAAAGATTGAAAAAAGTTTTACTGAAATTAATTTTTATTCAAATTTCCAATAACCAATCCATTTATAATTTAACATCCAATTTAACTTATACATTCTTTTTGACTTCCATCAGCCTATCTGACAATTTTCATATTTCTCACAACTTCTCACATTTCATACATTTATGTTGCACTTTGACATTCCCTATTTTATCTTCTCTTTTAAGCGACATTCCAGTTTATTTTTTCACAAAGCTTCTTGAAATCCTACAAGCGTTATTTCCTGATCACACACAGTTTTCATATACTCTGTAAATCTGTTCCAGTCCTCGGTGAATCTCTGATCGCGTTGGTTTCGAATTTTCCCAGTTAATTTGTCCATTTCTGCGTACTCCATCAATTTCATTCTCCATTCTTCCCTCATTGGCATTTCTTCCTGTTTCCACCTTTGGGCCAACAAAATTCTGGCTGCTGTTACTGCATATCTAAATAACTTCACATCTTTCTTTCCAACATCATTCCCTACTATACCAAGTAAAAATGCTTCTGGTTTCTTTACAAAAGTATATCTCAACATTTTTTTCATCTCATTATAAATCATTTCCCAAAAGCATTTCACTTTCTTACATTCCCACCACATGTGGTAATATGTCCTTTCTTTCTCTTGACACTTCCAACATTTATTACTAACTTTAAACATCTTTCCAAGTTTCACAGGAGTTATATACCATCTGTATATCATTTTCATGACATTTTCCTTTATCGTAGTACATGCAGTGAATTTCGTTCCCTCTTTCCAAAGTTTAATCCACTCTTCTAATTGTATATTATAACCAAAATCTTTGGCCCATTGAATCATAACCGTTTTTACTTCTTCATCTTTTGTGTGCCATTCAAGTAATAATTTATACATTTTTGACAGTGTTTTTACATCACTATTCAAAATTTCTTGCTGAAACCTCGATTTTTTCCCTAAGAAACCTTTTTCTCGCATATCTTTTTTAAACATTGCATTCAATAGGAAGTATTGCAACCAAACATTCACCTTTTCTTTAACCTTTATTAGAGCCCAAAACTCCAATGTGGCTATCGCCATTGGAAATAATGAGTACGAAAGGGGTCAATATGACAGGGAATTGGGTCACATATGAAAATTTGATAATCAAAGAAGGAGATAAGTGGAATCTAAGATTGAAAAAAGTTTTAACAGGATTGATACATAAAGACCAAGCTGGCTTTCTCCCAGGCAGACATATGTCAAATAATATAAGGAACGTAATTGACATTTTGGAAAAATTACAAGTCAATATTAATACAAAAGCTGTTTTGATATTTATTGATGCAGAGAAAGCCTTTGACAATATTTCTTGGAATTTTATGAGGAAAAACTTGCAAGGGATGGGGGTGGGAGTAAGGTTCGGGGCCTCGGCTATTTAGATCTGCTGCAGCCGAGGCTCCTCCTCTTTCCCTTGCTGCAGCTGACCCGGTTTGTATATGCTTGGTATTTTTGATTCTGTAGCTTGGTTCCTTGGTCTTTGCTTGGTTTCTTTTCCTTCCTTTTTTAGGTTTACCCCTTCTGCAGCGTGTTCGAAGAGCAGACTTTAGGCAGCAGGAACAGAGGTTTCTCGTGGCGTGTCCTTTGCTCCCCAGACCGCCGATCAGCTGTTCCCTCGGAGCGGCTTTCCTCAGCCTTGCGGGGAACAAGCGTTGGGCTTTTAAGCCCTCCGCTAGAGGTTCACAGCAAGAGCGAAGTCCGCCGATCAGCTGTTCCCTCGGCAGCGGCTTTCTTGCGGCCCAGCAGGGATCAATCTTCTGGTTTTTGAAGCCCTCATTCAAAGGCTCACAGGGTCTTTGAGCCCTCACCCGGAGGCTCCCAGCGCGACGCAGGGAGACCATTGGTCCACCTGGGTTACCGTTCCAGTTCACGGGTGCCAAGCAGCATAACCCTACTTGTGGATTATACAGTGTCTTCGGTAACGCAGGTTGCTGCAGCCCCCGTGTGAGGTTGGTGACTGGGGTTTAAACATTAACTGGGTCATTTATTTAAAATTTCTTTGCATGAGTGAAAGGGGAGGCAGCTTGTGAAAGGGGGCCAGGGTTTAAAAGTGTAGGCAGCTTGTTTAGTGCGCGCGCGCGAGCCTGAGGGGCAGCTCTAGCCCTGCTTTCTAAAAGAATTGTTTGCCGGTTGCCGTGGTCACCGCTGCTATACGGCGCCATTTTAGCCTGACCACGTGGCAAGGAGGCGGCCGCCATCTTAGGAGAAGCAATTGCCCTCCACTGCTTAGGTCTACTTAAATAGAACTGCCTTATTCGAGTTTTCACCCGGACCTCTCTGTACCGGTTGCTGTAACTTTTTTTGTTTTCAGCAGCACGGCTGACTGTTGCAAATTGCCTGCACAATAAACCGGCACTATAGCTTGTGTTAGTACATCGGGACTTTGCAAGGGGAATCACTACTGTTGCAAACTGCTGGCAGCAAGTTCCTAGGGTGTGTGATTTTTTTTCAGGGAAAATACATCCGAAGTTGGTAAAGTGCTGTGTGCTGTTTCTAAAGTGCTGTCAGCTTGCAAAATTAATTGGTGTAAATAGCAAAATAATTAGCAAACGCTGCAGCTTGTATGTTATGTAGCGCTGCTCTTAAAACCTAAACTCATAAAGGCAATTAAGACTTGCCTGCACTGGGAGTTGCATCTGGTAATTTAAGGACTGCCTCATTAAGCCTTTATTCATAAAAGCAATTAAAGGGCTTATTATTAAAACTGTCTTGGAGCATAGTCTTCTCAGATAATTCAATTCATCCTATTTAACGGGATTCACTGCTCAAATTATCACATTTAATAAATAAATAAAATAAAATAAATAAATAAATAAATAAAAGATTAAATAAGATAAAATACAATAAAAATACAATAAAATAGATAGTTATATACACAAACACACACACACACACACACACACATATAGATATATATGTATATATATATATGTGTGTGTGTGCGCGCGCGTGTGTGTGAATATATATATATATATATGTAATAATAAAAAACCCACATAAATAAATAAATAAATAGAATAGAATAAAATAAGATAAAATAAAACAGAATTTGGATTAGCTGGGACACGGCTGCGTAGTACTTACCAGATCGGGTTTCTTAAATAGGTGCTGGTACGCCTTTTCCGGCATGGCTCACGGGAGGAACCAACAAGCACCTTCCTGCAAAGGGAACAGGGAAGCCAACCAAAACGATTCGCTTATGCCTGTTATGCCGTGTAACCCGCAAGCATTTGCTAAGTTTTTTGCGGCATTTGAGACCTTTTATAGGTAGTGTCGCCCAGGAGCCATAGCACTCCCAGCGCCACCGCCAGCCTCCCAGGATTACATTCCTGACACACTACCCAGTAACCAGGAGCGCCCGAGTACCTCTGCCTCTGGTCCGGGCATAGCCCTTCAACGGGTTCCTGAAATGGAAAGGGGGGTCATTGGTGGAAGACGTAAAAACATCCACCAATGTGTCCACTGATTTCATATTGGGAAATCACTTATCACAAAAGAAGAGGACCAAAATACTCAATGGGGATTACATTGATATATTTACTCTCCTCGCCCTGACTAAAATGGCAGGTAAAAGGGAGAAAAAACGGGCTTGCGTGGCAAGTCCCCTCCCCCATGTGAAATGAAAACACAGGACACATTATTTAAGGTTAATGTGCATAAAAAGGCCACAACTTTTTTGATTACAGGAATAGGAAGGTATTGGCCTTAGGCATTGGCTCCTATCGACTACCCAGCATGCAGACCGGGAAGGGTTATCCACAAGCCGTGGGGGTCCTGTTGAAGTACGCCAACTAGGATCCCACGGGTGTCACCGCTCGGGGGCGTGCCGGAGGCCCTTACCTCCCTAGGTTTCGGACAAGGCAACGCCCCCCGGAGTCCTCTACCGGACTACCCTTTTCATTGGGGGAAGGTGATGGCGCTTCCTTCCCCCTTCATTTGCATAACAATTACCCCTTCGGTTACCAGCCGCGCAGGATAGCGGACCCTGCCCAGTTAGGGATGCGAGGCGTTTCCTCTACTTAAGACCCAATAGCCCTGGCCCTTTCTTAATTCACATGGATGGATCGCTCTTGACCAGACACCAGTTTACATGGGTGATGCGCATGGCTTTGGCAGCATTTCTCCCAGTCGTTTCTGGCTCTTCGTGACCCCATGGACCAGATCCGCCTTAACTTCTTTGGAGAGGCGCACCCTATGCTGTGGTGCCCTGAGACCTGCCGACAATCTGGCCAGGCGGCCTCAAAAGGGCCGACCTGGCACCACTACCCTACAAGCGAAATTTAGGTGACCTAGCAGGGATTGAATTTGCCTTAGGGTAACCTTCTTTAGGGGCAATAGCTGCTGTATCAGTGCCTTACGGGCGAACAGTTTTTCCTCGGGTAACCTAGACGTTTGGGCCACGGTGTCTAACTCAATGCCCAGATAGACCATGGAAGTGGCTGGACCCTCCATTTTCTCGGCAGCCAGTGGCACCTCCAGCTCCCCGGCCAGGGCCGTGAAAGCCTCCAAAAGGGCGGAGCATCGTTGCCTATTATCTGCCACCAAAATAAAGTCGTCCAGGTAATTCGAAATTCCCCTGGGGCATTTTTAGGTACAATGCCCAGAGGGGATAGGTGAAATCCTTCCAGGGGAGGTACGGAAAAGGGGCCCGCTACCCTACCTGCCCTGATTTCTTTCTCTATCTTTTTTCTGACTATCTCGGGCCTTTCCCTAACTGATTTTTTATTTTGTGGGTCCCCGGGGGAAAAGCCATGGGGATTCTGAACCCCAAGGAGAACCCCTCCCAAAGGTATTGTGCGGCTTTTCGATCAGGATATTGGTCTAGAAGGGTTTTGAGGGGCTGAAGACGGATAGGGGAGATGGCAAGACCAAGATACCTATTACTGACAGTTATCGGGACCCTGATGAGAGGATCTGGGGGCACCTCTGGCATTGTTGTTGAAGTACCCCCTGCCCCCCGAAAGGGCTGCTGCTTATTTTTAAAGCACACCGAGGCAGGGTGGTTTCCCTGGCACCGCTCGCATTCATGAAGATACTTACAGGAGGGTCGCGAACACACACCCCTGTTGAACTCCCAGCACTGGCAGCGCCGTTTCGCCTCCGTCTTACCTGACTTGGCAGATTCCTGGTTCTTCTTTTCGATGTAAGGGTTAACGTCCTCGCCCCAGTAATTAGGATCCCTTAGGTCCCACCGGGTGGAGGGCAGGAGAGAAGCATTTCTACGGAAATTCTCATCATATGTTAAAGCAGCAATTTCCCCTGCCAGCATGTGAGCCCGCCTCACATGAGCCAAATAAGCAACCAGATCCATGGAGCGCCTAGGATAAGCCGCGCAAACACCTCCCATGAAAACCTGGTACCCATCCAACCAATTCTCAAAGGTGCGTTCCGCCCTAGGCGTCCTATACCTCCGCTTACCGAAAGAGCGCCTCTTTTCACCTTTCCCCGTGAGTTTAGTAGGAGGGAGAAGGGTAAACATGTCCACATAGTCACCGTTGAGGATCTTATTCCTCTTCTTCTGGGACAAATGGTTCCCCAATATAAAATCGGTGGACTGATTGGTGGAAACCTTTACATCTTCGACCAACGCCCCATCCTTCCATTCCAGTGTTCCATTAAAGGTCTTACGATGGGAATTGGCCCTCCTTTCGTGCGCCCAAAGTGGGATCCCATGATTCTCTTCCCCAAAACCCCAGTAATCATCCATAGGCCCCTCGCTATCCGATTCGGATGAGGACGTACCTGAGTCATCCTTGGTCTCTGACTGCTTGCTCCTTTTCTTCTTAGCCGACGTGTGCTTCTTCTTGGATTTCCTCTTACCCCCTTGCACCTCACTGCTGGCCGGGTTCACGCTGGCCGCTGGCTGAGCCATTTGGGGTTCCATCTGTTCTTCCTCTGAACCGGAACCCGCACTGTCCTCAGTAGAGCTGTGCTGAGGCTGCTGTTCCTGAAAAGCACTAGGAATACCTACACCCTGTGAAATAGAATTGTTGCTGGCCCCTTTAGCAGGCGCCTTCCCCTTGCCGGGACCCTTTGCAGGTGCCTTACCTTTACCAGTGCCTTGGATGGCTTTCTTAGAAATATTAGGGCGACCCACCGTTGCGGTTTCGGACTGGGCACTGACCACTGCAGCGGCTGCAGTGCCCTGCTGCCCCTGATTATTAGGAGGAGTATCAGGTATTACCTCCTGTGATGGTTCCGGGGCTGGGAGTGCCAGAGCCCTTGGCCTACACTGCCTATAAAATGTTTCGAAAGCCATGAAAAATTGAGCAAAGGCTTGAGGATCACAGGGCATGGACGGTAATTGGGCGCCCCCATTACCTGTGGAAGATGCCAGCTGGTTACCGCCAGAAACCATTCCACACTATGAAATACACCAAGGAAACCTCCAAATTATTTGCAAACTACTAGCTCAGTATTGCCCACACTGGTGGGAATGCGTACTCGCTAGCACCTGCTCAGAATCAACAACACCGCTTAAGAGTTGCACCTAGTTCAGTATTATCTACACTGGCTTGGCTCTACCCTGAATCTAGAGAAGCTAGTTCAGTATAATCTACGCTGACTTTCAGCGCAGAACCACAAGGCTAGTTCGGTATTTCCTACTCTAACCACCAGCCGCTAGAGGCTCTGGCTATATACGGTGGAAAAATTAGGCAAATTTCCTTTATTTAATTTTTATTTTATTTTATTTTATTTTTGCTTGTTTTATTTTATTTTACTTTATTTTATTTTTTCTTTACCTATTTTTAATAGGACTATATATATATATATATATATATATATATATATGCTTTATTTGTTTGTTTGTTTGTTTTTTGCGTAATATTAAGCTTCTGCTCAAGCAGGCAGCTCCTGTAGAGGCAGTCCTCTTTGCCAGAACCAACCGCAGTGTAAGCAAGTCCTTTAGTTGCCTTTATGAGTTAACACTTAAACAAAACAAAACAAAACAAAAACAGAGCTGAAATAACATATAAGCCACAGTGTTTGCCAATTGCACCAATCAATCAATTGCACCAATCAACTTTGCAAGCAGTCAGCAAACAGCACTTTAAAACCAGCACTCAGCACCTCCAAGGACCTTCAATTGCCTCTATGAGTTTAGGCTTTTAAAAGCAGAGCTGAAATAACATAAAAGCCACAGTGTTGCCAATTGCACCAATTAATTTCAAAAGCAGTCAGCAGTAAGCACTTTGTTTTTGTTTTTCAAAAGATATTTATTAGAGTTTTACAAAAAGCAAAAAGTTACAGAATAAAAAAGAAGAAAAAAGAAAAATACAAAAAATACAAAAATACATAGAAAAAAAGAAAGAAAAATACAAAATACAGAAAAAATAAAAAGAAAACAGTTAAAAACAAATCAATCTTTTCATATCTTAAATTTCATTAACTTATTTCCCTGACCTCCTCACACCTCCCTTTTTTGTATTCCAGTTCACATGGTTAATTCAGCAAATCCTTACCCTCTTTTTTTTATCTTAATTCTATAACTTAACATATTATAACTTTATATTTTCATCCTTTATCGATCCATTTTTACATATTCTTATTAACCTTGTTGCTAAGGCCGTTTCATTTCAATCCGGCATCATTTTAACATTCATTAATTTTACAATGTTTCTGCAAATAGTAATAATAATAATAATAATAATAAATTATTATTATTATTATTATTATTATTATTATTATTATTATTAATTATTTGTACCCCGCCCATCTGGCTGGGTTTCCCCAGCCACTCTGGGCGGCTTCCAACAGAGATGAAAAATACACTAAAATGTCACATATTAAAAACTTCCCTGAACAGTCTTTAAATTTCTTCTAATCTTCTTCCACTGACTCTTCTCCCTGGTCTCGGATTCTGCCAGACATTTCCACCAGTTCCATATAGTCTATCACTTTCATCTGCCATTCTTCCAAGGTGGGTAGATCTTGTGTCTTCCAATACTTTGCGATGAGTATTCTTGCTGCTGTAGTAGCGTACATAAATAAAGTTCTATCCTTCTTTAACACCAATTGGCCGACCATGCCCAGGAGAAAGGCCTCTGGTTTCTTCAAGAAGGTATATTTAAATACCTTTTTAATTTCATTATATATCATCTCCCAGAAAGCCTTGATCCTTGGGCACGTCCACCAAAGGTGAAAGGATGTACCTTCATTCTCTTTACATTTCCAACATTTATTGTCGGGCAAATGGTAGATTTTTGCAAGCTTGACTGGTGTCATGTACCACCTGTATATCATTTTCATAATATTCTCTCTTAAGGCATTACATGCCGTGATTTTTTTTTATTAAATGTTTATTAGCATTTTCAATAATAAAACAAAAACAAACAAACAAAATAACAAACATACAAAAATAAAAACACATAAAATTTCAATTGCTTATTTTCTTTTACCTTATTTCTCAGACCTCCTCACACCTCCCCTTCTTGTATTCCAATTTAAATTGTTAGCTCAGCAAATCCTTATTACTTATTTCTCAACCTTGACTTAATAATTTATTTTAACATATTATTATTTTACTTTTTCTCTTTAGTCCATTTCCTCAATTTATTTTTGCTAACCTTATTTTCATTTAATTTGGTTCATTTTAAAAACCAGTTTTGCCTTATCCAAACTTAAACATCAATACTTATACATCAATACTCATTCTTAAAACATTTTTCTAAGATCAACCAATATTCCCTTCCACGAATTTCCCACCAATAACAAAACAGAATAAAAACAGAACCAATTATAATTATATCCCCTTTGGGTTCCCAAGCTCCATCCCCCCTTTCCCGGTTTCAGTCCCCAACAAGTGTCCATCAGTCTCAATCAACTATCAGCCTGGAGATCTCACATCCGAGGCTCTTAATTCTCTCTCAGTTCGTCTCTGCCGGTCTTTTTGATAGTCCTTAATATTGAACACCAAATCTCGGAGAGGCTCCGGCCCAACAGGATCCATGTTTCTTCTAGCCAGACCTCCATACTTAAAAGTGGAGCCTATGAGGTACTCCAAATCTTGTTTCTTACTCCTTTCAAGACCAAATGTCCCCAAAGCTCCGACTTCCACCATCAAATTTGTAATCCTTAGGTCTTCAGATCTCCACATAAGGAGATATTTCTATTTTTCAATCTCCAATTCAGGCCAGACTTTCCACATCAAATTTTTATCTTCCTTTGTTGCCATCATGTCAGGCCTCAAGCTCTCCTTTAACACCTGCAGAATCACAGCTCCTCCTTTTTTTTCTTCAAAGACAACATCTATCTCCTTCTCCAAATTCTCAGAGCTCTCAAGTTTCTCTGTTTGCCCAGTTGAATAGGCTTCCTGATTCAAATCTTTCTCAAACTCAATGATGTTGTTTACTGTTAAGTCCAGAGTTGTAACATTTGTAGCCAAAACATCAAGTTGGCCTTGTATCTTTCCCAAGAGAATAAATGCTCTGTCCAATTCCGCCTGGATTTTCCCTCCTCCAGCCATTCTTGTAATGTCCCAAAACCCCCTCTAGAGGGATTTTGGTTCCTTGATATTCCTTTCAGCTCAAATCCAAAAGTCAAGTTAGTTTGTATCAGCTCTTCCTTATTTTCAAATTGTAACAAGTATAACCAGCAGAAACAACAAACACAAAGTTCTCTTTTTCCATCTTGACAGCTAATTTGACAGCTGTCAAACTCTTCGATACCTCATCAACAGGCTCTCTCGCGGGGCACTCCCGGGTCCGGGGGGGTGACACTTCAACTCCCAAAATTAGTTCTTTATCCTCCAGTAAGATTTCTTATACTGCCAAACCGTGAAATTAAAATCTTTGACCAAAAAAAAAAGAGTTCTCTCGACCCTAGTTAGCAGGTCCTTTGCTTTAAATTATTTACAAAACGGGGAGGCGGACTTCCTGTTTAAGCCTTCCCCGGTCGTGCCTAATTCATAAAAATTTTCTTTAAAGATCCAATTTCCGTACTACTCACGGGTTGTTACTTTACAGTCCGATTGCTCACAAGAAGAAGTCAGCGCTCTCCGACAAAGGCAGTGCGGCTTCACTCCGCAGAAGGAGCAGTCTACTCTCAGCACCGCGCCGCTCACCCCATCCCTGTTCCGGAGCCTTTAAAAAGGCTCCTTCACAGCTTGGGGGGGGGCGCAAATGGTGCCCGCCGAGTCACCACGTTCACAGGCTTCACCGCCTGTGATTTTTAAGGGTCCCCGCGTCGCCGCAGCGGCAAGACCCGATCCTGCGGAGCTGATTCCCTCCGGAGCTCAGAGGGAATCCGCTATTAGTCGATCGCGCTAACCTGGAAGTCCTACATGCCGTGAATTTCATACCTGTGGTCCACAACTGCTCCCAGTCAGCAAACATTATATTATGTCCAACATCTTGTGCCCATTTAATCATAGCAGATTTAACCGTTTCATCCTGCGTATTCCATTTCAACAGCAAGTTATAGATTCTTGATAGTATCCTAGTTTTGGGATCTAACAGTTCTGTTTCCAATTTTGATTTTTCCACCTGGAAGCCAATTTTTTTATCCATATTATAAGCCTCCCTTATTTGATAATAATGAAGCCAGTCTCACACTTTATCTTTTAGTTTCTCAAAACTCTGCAATTTCAGTTTGTCACCTTCTTGTTCCAAAATCTCCCAATATTTTGGCCATTTGGCCTCCATATTGAGCTTTTTCTGAGCCTTCGCTTCCATCGGTGATAACCACCTTGGGGTTTTATTTTCAAGTAAATCTTTGTATTGTAGCACCCTGCTTGTGGTTAACGCTTAGCTGGAATGAAATATTCAACGCAGCAATAGAGAAATTAAAATAATAATTTATTTGTCAGACAAATAAATGAGAGGCTCAGTGGTATATGGTTACCAAGCTCTGGCCTGGCCTCTTGCCATCCTGGCCAGCACTTATATTCCCTTAATCCAGCCCCCTTTGCTCCTCCTGTGGCTGCCTCTGTCCAATCAGCCTGGTTGAAATTCCTATTGGCTGTTTGGTAGAACCAATCACAAAAGATACACCCACAAAAGATACACCCACTTCCTTGCCCTTATAAGGGAGACAAAGAGCTATATATGTGACAAATAAGTAATAATATATCTTACATGGAATCTTAATTACCAGCTCACCTCTTGCCCCTCCTTGCCCTATTGCCTTCTAAAACAAATGTTTAATCTTACATTTTTATGTTCAACAGATGTCAAGGATCTTGAGTTTCACATCAATATTGAAAGATTTCCTTCATTTGAAAGTTTCTAAACAAATGCCTGACAACCATATATATCAAGAGTGCTTGGATGGCGTCTTCTGTCTAGCAGGGGGGCTAGGCTGGTGGCTGACTTAATTTCAGGATAAATACAACTCTTACAACCATATGAAATAAGAATCTAGCATTCCTTAAATCCTTTGCATAATTACATTTAAGCCAATATATTTAAGCTAATATATTTCATTCACTTATCATAGGTAGCCTTTTAAAAGAATAAAGCCTTTGTAAAGTAAAAAGGAACTCAGTAAAAAACAGCTTTTAAAAAGAAGCCTCTTCAGTTTACACCTCCCCCCTTTCCCCCTCCTTTCCCAGCCAGCTAGATGCTTCTCCCATTAGCTCTTCCCAACAGCTTTAGAAAATTTCCCAAAAATGCTCTTTTTTCTTCTAGCCAAGCCAGTTGCCTTTTTCACTGCTCTTGGCCTTTCAACCTTGGAAAGAAGATCTGGCTCATTTTACTGAGAGGCACATTGGTATTATTTTACTATTTACCCTTGCCTTTAATTGTGTTTTCTCAGCCTTGGGGCAGCATATGTAATTCTCCCTTTTTTATGACTTTGAGAATTGTTTTTCTACTATAAATCAATGGGGCCCCCTTGTCTTAGGAGAAAAACCTCTTGCCAAGGTTCTTTCTGCCTGGCATGAAACATTTGAAAATCTAAGCCCATTTAATTTAGGAACCTGATCAAGATATAAGCCAATATAAGTCTTGATTAAAAATGCAGTCTATATTCAAATGCCACATTCCCCCCTTTCAAGCTCAAGGACCTTCATCCCAAGTGTCCTTGATAGCTTGACCTTCATCATATTCCTGAGGTAAAGCTCTGTATAGGGCCATGATATGAGGTAGAGTTTCATTTGAAACCATCTTGCTAATTGTACTTCTAAAACATGAAATGATACATGGCATCATACATAAAACCATTACCACTACTGTCAAGAAAAACAAGCAAGACAATAGTATCCCTTTGAGTCCTGTGACATTAGGTAACCAATTGGTGAGCCATCCCATATCCCATCCTTCCCATGTTTGTACTGGGACATGTGCTATATTCTCCATCTTTGTGGCCAACACACGGATTGCCTCACCATTATCTGAAATGTTAAAGCAACAGGCATTCCCTGTCAAGTTCAAGACTCCACATAGGCCTCCCTGCCTGGCAAGTACATAATCCATTCCCATTTTCAGCTGCAAAATGGCGGCTCTACTTTCATCCAACTGTTGTGCAATAAGTCTCAAACTCTGGGCCGTTGCATTGGTTACAAGTTCCACTACTGCTTGCAATCGAATTATTCTGTTTAGATTATAAATAGGATCCCGTGCCCCTTGTATGAGCTCACCAGGATTCCAGGAGGCAGGATCATAATAGGCTATAATGCGCTCTGGCGGCCAATCATCAGTACCGCTCCAACTTTGGGTACTTCCTCCTGCTATATGAGAAATATCAGCATTCCTTCGTGTTCGCCTGGCCGAACTAGTGGGCATAATCCACATTGGTGGTAATACCCAACCCAAGAAACAAGTCCCACTCCATTTGGAAGGGAGCTTTTTGTATGCCCATTCTCCACATATCCACCACAACCATCGGGTCTGAGGTTTTTGGTACGTGGAGTACAGAAGGCGAAATACCAAAAGAGGTAGAGAGTTCACAGTGCAGTATGTTAGATTGCCTTTTTCTGTCACAGTTATGTTCCACACCACTTTCCATGCGTGAATAAAAGGAGGTGCACAGGGCAAGGTATTCCGAGTTCGATAGGTAGTACCGTGTGCCCAGGTATGACTATTCTTAATATAATCCCAAGTATAGTGACAATGAGAAGAGCCTATCATGGGAGAATCAGCTGCATCTGATGATTTATGTACACAGAATTCCCCTTGTACAGGTATAACTCGTAATGGTTTAGTTGAGTTCCATCCGGGGAAATTCTGTATTTCTGTTTGGTGTGGCATTTCGCTTACCATACCAATGGCATCTAATGGTATCGGTAATAAGGGCATACCTCCCTCTGAATCATCTGGCCCAAGAGAGCAAACAAGGCAATTGGTCCTATTTGCAACATTGGCTACCATCTCAGCTAAACCTACCCACATATTGTGGTCATGGCTGAATCCATATTTAGCCAATTTGGTCAGATTCAAGGACCCTTCCCCTTCCCAAGGGATCAGGATTAATAATAAAATCATGTTGATGTCTAGTATATGCATTCCTTCCACAAAAGATTACCTTATTGTGATAGCAAATAATTATTAGCCCCAATATAATTCCCCCAGTGACAGAAATGGGGTACCACCAAGACCAAAACATATATCCCGAGGATCCCCAATGAGTAATATCTCTGATAATTGTTCCACAAGGGGGCAGTCAATCAATTGTATTAGAGAATCTTTCCGTTCACAGTCGCTGGTTCAGACGCTCCTCAAGCTTCAGGCGTGCGCAGGTCAGCCAGCTTCCAGGTTGTGGCTGCAGCAGGCCGGTCGTCAAATGTTGCCCGTGACCTAGCCCGTTCCCGGTAGGGCTAGATACAGGGGTTTTTGAAGAGAGTTAGTTTTAAAGGATTAGAGGGGTCACCTTTGCACGTCCAACTGCCTTCGGACTTCTTCAAACGAGAGTGATGAATCCAGGGGGTCACCTCAGCTACCTTCACCGCTGTTGGAGTAGAGAGCAAGACGGTGTAAGGTCCACGCCACTTTGGTGCAAGTGGATCACGTTTCCACTCTTTCACCCATACGCTATCGCCAGCCTGGAACTCATGAATCGGCTCGGCAATGCTGCACGGCGTGCATTCGAGGGCCCACCTGTTAAGAGAAACAAAAACACGGGAGAGAGATTGCACTTGTCCCTGTGTCACATGATCTCCTATTTGTTTAAGGTCAGCTGGAATATCCTGAACAAAGGAGGGCGGTCTCCCATACAGGAGCTCAAAAGGTGACAACTTAAGTCTTTTTGTGGGTGCACACCGAACACGAAACAGTGTTATGGGTAACACATCTACCCATCCCAATCCCGTTTCCTGGGTTAATTTTGCCAATTGGGTTTTCAGAGTCCGATTCATTCTTTCAGTTTTCCCTGAACTCTGAGGCCTATATGCTGCATGCAGTCTCCATTTTACTTGTAGGACTCGACATACATCTTGTACTACTTGATCAATGAACGCTGGCCCATTATCACTTCCAATGCATCTAGGTAATCCAAACCTTGGGATCGTAGCAGTAATCATTCTGCTGTTTTCAGGGGCTTCAGGGTCAAAAGGAGTCCATATACGATAGGCTTCTTGCAGCCTCTCTAAAAAGTCTCCTGGACTCTCATTTGGTTTCTGTTCTACTTCTGAGACTTTAGACATATTAGTGGGCTTCTGGCATGCCCTGCGGATACCTTGCACAAGTGTCTGGCGGTAGGTGGTAAGTCTGGCCAGGTGAATTCCATTGTTTGGATCCCAATTAGGATCTTCCAAGGGAAAGTTATCTTGGAGATGACGGTCAATATTAAAAATATTTCCCACTCTGGCCTGCTCACGCAAATATATCTGTGCCTTTTCAATTATGTCTCTCCTTTCCTCAGTGGTGAAAAGAGTATTTAGGAGCTGGCGACAATCTGTCCAAGTAGGGCTATGAGTATTTACTATTGAAGTCACCAAGTCCATCATAGCCTGAGGTTTTTCTGCAAAAGATGGGGTGTGTGTTTTCCAATTCATCAGATCTGTAGTTGTGAATGGAATATATTGCAGGGTCGAAGTTCGAGGTGGCCGTGGTCCGGGTTGCCCGTTAACCAGCGCAGGCTCCTCAAGTGCATCAAATACTCTTCTAAGAGGGGCTACTACGTGATCTTTCTCTTCGCTTTGCTCTAGGGGCCTCAAATCATAGGGGATGGTATTTGTCCCAAGGCGTTCTTTTAGCAGCTTTATACGCCTGGCTGTATTGCTTGCTGACCGATTAAGGTCTCCCTGTAACTTCTGTAATATTTCTCTGGGACTTGGATGTACAGGGGTTTGGGGTGGGCAATCAGTTGTTCCACTAAAGGAGACTGTAGATGCAGGTCTATTAGGAGTCACAGGTGGAATAACCACTTCTGCTTGGGCTTTATTATAGGACTCCAATGCCTCCTGAAGATATTTATCATAATCTATCAAGGAATCAAGCTCTGTGACTCCACTCCCATTATTCATTCCACTTTCTTGCCTTGGGGTTACAACTGGCGGAGTGTTTGAATTAAGCTCCCTTCGATGTGGAGCATAGGGTGGAGGTGGAAGCACCTCTTCCTCTGGTCCCTCAAAAATGGGTTTGAGTTTATTTGGCAAGATTCCTTTCCTAGCTTCAGCTTTTACAGCCAATAATTTGCATCGTTTGACTTTGCATTCCCTTATCCATGGAGGATTTTTATTTAATGTGCTCAGCCAGGAATCTATATATGGAAATTGTTCTGGGCACCCTCCAGTTTCTTTGGCGATGTTAGACCAAAGTTTGCTTACTAAATTTATATCAAAAGTTCCCTGAGATGGCCATTCAGTATTTTGTTTCGGCCATTCTAGTTCACATAACGTTCTCAAGCGCTCTGGCGTCATTTTGACTCCATATGCCCCTGAGAAGGCTTTCTTAAAATTATTTAACATACACTCAAGAGGTGTATTTTCCCCCTTTGAACCCCCAACTCCCATTGTATGGCCCTGTGAAGTATCCACTCAGTCACTCGCACACTCAGGTCAGCTACAGATTGCTCTGTACTTTCTCACACATACAATGCGCTAGATACTTCACCACACTCTACCTCCCAATTTTCCCTTTTCCTCCACCAGACCAACATCTGATGTACCCAACCACCTAGCGTACTCAGTTTCCCCTTACTGAGACGCAGAAGTTTGATCAAGACTTCTCTTCCTCCCAATTAATTGGAGGGCCAAAAATCCCTTTGTGCACTTACCCTTGGTTGGTTCCCTGTTTACCCCGGTCCGTCGCCGCCAGTGAGCAGGGTATCAGACAGACGAGTCTTCTGCGTTCCCCCTGGAAAAATTTACCAGTGCGCGCTGGGTAAGCAGTGGTCCTCTCTCTTGTACCCTGCCCAGTAGGGCGAAGGGGCTGCGTTCCAGCAGACCACTTATCCGAGTCACAGTGGCACCATAAAATGTAGCACCCTGCTTGTGGTTAACGCTTAGCTGGAATGAAATATTCAACGCAGCAATAGAGAAATTAAAATAATAATTTATTTGTCAGACAAATAAATGAGAGGCTCAGTGGTATATGGTTACCAAGCTCTGGCCTGGCCTCTTGCCATCCTGGCCAGCACTTATATTCCCTTAATCCAGCCCCCTTTGCTCCTCCTGTGGCTGCCTCTGTCCAATCAGCCTGGTTGAAATTCCTATTGGCTGTTTGGTAGAACCAATCACAAAAGATACACCCACAAAAGATACACCCACTTCCTTGCCCTTATAAGGGAGACAAAGAGCTATATATGTGACAAATAAGTAATAATATATCTTACATGGAATCTTAATTACCAGCTCACCTCTTGCCCCTCCTTGCCCTATTGCCTTCTAAAACAAATGTTTAATCTTACATTTTTATGTTCAACAGATGTCAAGGATCTTGAGTTTCACATCAATATTGAAAGATTTCCTTCATTTGAAAGTTTCTAAACAAATGCCTGACAACCATATATATCAAGAGTGCTTGGATGGCGTCTTCTGTCTAGCAGGGGGGCTAGGCTGGTGGCTGACTTAATTTCAGGATAAATACAACTCTTACAACCATATGAAATAAGAATCTAGCATTCCTTAAATCCTTTGCATAATTACATTTAAGCCAATATATTTAAGCTAATATATTTCATTCACTTATCATAGGTAGCCTTTTAAAAGAATAAAGCCTTTGTAAAGTAAAAAGGAACTCAGTAAAAAACAGCTTTTAAAAAGAAGCCTCTTCAGTTTACACCTCCCCCCTTTCCCCCTCCTTTCCCAGCCAGCTAGATGCTTCTCCCATTAGCTCTTCCCAACAGCTTTAGAAAATTTCCCAAAAATGCTCTTTTTTCTTCTAGCCAAGCCAGTTGCCTTTTTCACTGCTCTTGGCCTTTCAACCTTGGAAAGAAGATCTGGCTCATTTTACTGAGAGGCACATTGGTATTATTTTACTATTTACCCTTGCCTTTAATTGTGTTTTCTCAGCCTTGGGGCAGCATATGTAATTCTCCCTTTTTTATGACTTTGAGAATTGTTTTTCTACTATAAATCAATGGGGCCCCCTTGTCTTAGGAGAAAAACCTCTTGCCAAGGTTCTTTCTGCCTGGCATGAAACATTTGAAAATCTAAGCCCATTTAATTTAGGAACCTGATCAAGATATAAGCCAATATAAGTCTTGATTAAAAATGCAGTCTATATTCAAATGCCACAGTATCTTGTTCAGACATTAAACAACGCTTTCCTGACAATATGGTTTTTAAATGCTTTGTGTGCTTTAACCTTGTCATACCACAAATATGCATGCCACCTGTTATGGTTATATGGGGTTGCTCGTGCGTAAGTTGCCGCCACTCCTGGCTAGGTGGCCTGGTTAAACCTTTCCTGGCTGGTCAGCCCCTCACTTCGTGGCTGTTCAGTCGCTGGCAGAATCCAACAGTGGGCGTTTCTTAATCCTTTTCCAACATAAAAGTTGTTTGACGCCCAGTCTCCTCCTACTCTCCCTGCGCGGAAGTCTTCTGCGCAGGGAGGGCGTGGGTAGCGGAGGACCTGTGCTCTCCCCGCTGGTGTCCAGTGAAGAGTCTCTGAGCCTGCTCTCTGCTTCCCCCATTGGCCCCCCTCCATCCCTGGTGTTGGGCTGATGTTCTTCCCCAACAGGAGACCTGCCTCTCTCCCTAATTGTCCCCTCTCCAGCATCATCGTGGAGCCTCGCCTCCTCCTCTCGTTCCGATGGCAGTTCCCTGACATCCATCTCTCCCCCAGAACCCCCTCCACCCCCGGCCCGACCTCTGGATCCAACTTCGTCCCTGTCCTCGGCCGAAATGCGGGAAATCCTCGGAAGGAGCTGACACCATCCTCAGAGGATTCAAAACCCGCTTCCCACCCTCTCTGATCTCTCCCCTCGGGGTGGGCCTCCCAGTCTGAATCCTCCCTCTCCGACGCTTCTCCTCCCTCCTCTTCGGAGTCAGGAAAACCCTCGAACTCTTCCTCGCCGTCGGTGGTGCCAAATTGCTCCTCCCAGAATCTCGCTAGTGGTTTTGGTTTACGTGGGAACCGACTGTGGAACTCTTCCACTAGATACCCGTCATTGATTGCCTCCGTGGGAACCCACGTGTCTTCGGACTGGGGTTCTCCCTCCCAAGCGACCAAGTACTCTACCTTGTGCCCCCGCCACCTGGAAACAAGTATTTCCGTGGCTTGGTTGTGGTGTTCTCTCTCCTCTACTTGCGGGTGTGTGGTGACTTCTCCCTCCCGTCCCGGGAATTCCCGCCCCTCCCTGTACGGAGAGAGTAGGGACCTATGGAACACCGGGTGTAACTTCATGCTGTCAGGCAGCTTGAGCCTAAATGCCACGGGGTTCACCTGCTGTGTTACCTCAAAAGGTCCCAGTCGCCTCGGCTGCAACTTCTTGCACCCTCCCTTAAAGGGTAACCCTCGGGTTGACAACCACACCCGGTCCCCCACCCGTATGGTCTCCCCTTCCCGACGGTGCTTGTCTGCCTTCCTCTTGTAAATTTCTTTGGCCCTCTCCAAATTCATCTGGAGTTGCTGGTGCAAGGCCTCCATTTCTTCCACAAACTGCTCTGCTGCAGGTATGCTCCCCCCTTCCTCCCCCCTCCCCGGGAAGGCCCTGGGGTGACACCCATAATTGGCCATGAACGGGCTCATTCCCGTGGACACGTGTTCAGCGTTATTGTATGCAAATTCAGCCAGCGCTAGTTTCTCTACCCAATCGTTCTGTCTCTCACTGACGTAGCAGCGTAGGTATTGCTGGAGTATACTGTTCGCTCGTTCCGCTTGTCCGTTGGTTTCTGGGTGTCTCGCCGTCGAGAACCCCACCTTGACCTGCAGCAAGCTCATGAGCTTCCTCCAGAACCTTGAAGTAAATTGTTTCCCGCGATCTGAGATGACCCTCGAGGGAGCCCCATGCAACCTGAATATGTGATCCACAAACAATCTGGCCGTTTCCTCTGCCGTCACCGCATGCGAGCAAGCTATGAAATGGCACATTTTTGTCAGTAGGTCGACTACTACCATGACTGCTGTCTTCCCTCTTGATTTGGGCAAATCTGTCATAAAATCTATGGACACCACCTCCCAGGGTCTTCCCGGGGTGGGTAAGGGTTCCAGTAACCCTGCAGGGGCCGCCCTCTCCCCCTTTGCCCTCTGGCAGCGGTCGCACCCCCGTACGTACTCCCGTACATCTTCCCTTACCCTTGGCCACCAGAACTGCCTGGTGACAAGCAGCATGGTCTTGTGCTGACCAAAGTGCCCCGCTGTTGGGTTGTCGTGGAGTTGTTTGAGTACCCTTCCCCTCAATGTCTCCCCCGGTACGTACAGTGCTCCCTTATAGTACAGTACCCCTTCCTCTTCCTCAAATTCTCCCTGGTTTTCCCTTCCTTCCTGTAGTTCCCTGATCTTAGTTTGGGCGAACTCGTCGTCCCTGGTGAGACCGGCTAGTTCTCGTGTGGAGTTTGGAACTAACAGGGTTAAAACTCCGTGGTGTCCTGTATCTGGGAGGAGCTTGACGCAGACAAGTGAGTCACAGTCTGTGTTACTGTTCAGACTTGCTTTCGCTTCTGGCTGACACGCAGCACAGAAGCTGCGAGAGAGTGCTTTTGGAAAGCACAGAGAATGGCGGAGGTTTCCGATGGATTTACTGCTTTGTAAATAAACGCTACTAGAGATAAGAACAAACTGTCTCTGGACTTAATTTATCCCTTTTCTCACACGGACGCAGGACCGCTGCTACTCTGCTCTCCTGCTAGGTCAGCTTTCCAGCAAAGTCCACGCAGGGAAGAGTGACTGGACGCAGGATTCATTTTATTTACGCCAATATCTCGTTTCCCAACCAACACTCCCCCACACACCCATTTGTCCTCGGGGAACATGTGTCGGGCTTCCGGCGGTTCCTCTCCTTCCATGTACTCTGGCTTCCGGGAGAGAGCATCGGCTCTAACATTCTCCACTCCCGGCACATACCGGATCTCGAAGGAAAACTTGGAGAACTCTTGTGCCCATCGAATCTTTCTCTGGTTGAGTACTCGCGCAGTCCTCCAGTACTCCAAGTTCTTGTGATCCGTGCAAACCTGGATCTTGTGCCGCGCCCCTATTAACAGATGTCTCCATCGGCGAAACGCTGTATAGATAGCTAGCAGTTCGCGGTCATACACCGTGTAGTTCTGCTCCGACTTGTTCAGCTTCCTCGAGAAAAAGGCGCACGGCCTCCAGTCTTGCTGGGTTCCTGGCTGCAAAAGTACGGCTCCTATGGCCCGGTCTGACGCGTCGGTCTCTAGCCTCATGGGCTTCTGCCGATCCACGTGCAGGAGCTGCTCTTCCGATGCGAACACTTTCTTCAGGCTTTCAAAGGATTGCTGGGCCCCTTCCGTCCAGACGAACTTCTTTTTGCTGCTGAGACAGTCTGTGATGGGTGCTGTTAAATGAGCGAAGTTCTTGATGAACTTCCTGTAGAAGTTGCTGAACTAGACAAACAACCTTAGCCTTAGCCTCACAGGCACGTAGATCTTCTGTTCCTACTCTGCCGTTGGCAGGGGAAGAAGAAACTGAGCAACTACAGTTGGAAGATATGGCTGCAGGAGCATCTGGTTCAATTTTAGAGAAAATCTTTGAAAAATTGGAATCTTTGGACAAGAAAGTGGATGAACAAACGGCCAAGATTGACCAAAACGCAGCCTGCCTAAACAAAATAACTGAACAAGTGGCTTTGAACGTACAATCAATTGGACAGTTATCTGAGGCCACTGCAGAAAACCGCAAATTGGCTGAGGCAACTAGTCAAAAAGTTGAAAACCTAGCACAAGAGGTGAAACCACTGCACAGACAAGTTGGCGAGCAACAGATGTATTTGTCTATGATTGAACTGCGGAACCTCTCCTGCGGACTCTCCTGTATGTGAGTGTCTGAGGGCCCTGCTCCTTCTTGCCACTCACCATCTGGCCTGGGGTGGGGCCTGAAGCCTCATAAGGACTGCTGCGCTCGGCTGCCCAGGAGGACTCTCCTGCGTGTGAGTGTCTGAGGGCCCTGCTCCTTCTTGCCACTCACCATCTGGCCTGGGGTGGGGCCTGAAGCCTCATAAGGACTGCTGCGCTCGGCTGCCCAGGAGGACTCTCCTGTATGTGAGTGTCTGAGGGCCCTGCTCCTTCTTGCCACTCACCATCTGGCCTGGGGTGGAGCCTGAAGCCTCATAAGGACTGCTGCGCTCGGCTGCCCAGGAGGACTCTCCTGCGTGTGAGTGTCTGAGGGCCCTGCTCCTTCTTGCCACTCACCATCTGGCCTGGGGTGGGGCCTGAAGCCTCATAAGGACTGCTGCGCTCGGCTGCCCAGGAGGACTCTCCTGTATGTGAGTGTCTGAGGGCCCTGCTCCTTCCTGCCACTCACCATCTGGCCTGGGGTGGGGCCTGAAGCCTCATAAGGACTGCTGCGCTCGGCTGCCCAGGAGGACTCTCCTGCGTGTGAGTGTCTGAGGGCCCTGCTCCTTCTTGCCACTCACCATCTGGCCTGGGGTGGGGCCTGAAGCCTCATAAGGACTGCTGCGCTCGGCTGCCCAGGAGGACTCTCCTGTATGTGAGTGTCTGAGGGCCCTGCTCCTTCCTGCCACTCACCATCTGGCCTGGGGTGGGGCCTGACCGGATGAATACTGGAATCAGCAAGGGATACCCACATGACCTGAAAGTGTTGCTGTGCAATGCCAGGTCAATGATTCATAAGACCACTGCCATCCATGACTTGATCATGGATGGGGGACTTGACCTGGCATGTGTAACAGAGACTTGGTTGGATGAAGCAGATGGGCCTGTCCTTGCCGCTGCTTGTCCACCAGGTTTCTCTTACGCACAGCAACCCAGGTCATGTGGGCGGGGAGGGGGGGGGTTGCAGTGATTTTTAGGAAGTCATTAGTTTGCACCAGGCGTCCTATTGGGAAGACCCAGTTTTCTGAGTGCATGTTCTGGAAGTTGAGCAATAGGGGCAGTACAGGATTCCTTTTGGTGTACCGACCTCCCCGCTGCACCAAGGATTCCCTGCCCGAGCTGCTTCAGGTCGTGGCGGATGTTCTCCTGGAGACACCTAGCTTGGTTGTCCTAGGGGATTTTAACATCCATGCCGACACGACCTTACAAGGGGCCGCTCGGGACTTCGTGGAAAGCATGGCCTCCATGGGGCTGTCCCTGAATAAGTCTGGCCCAACCCATAGCCGCGGACATGCCTTGGACCTGGTGTTTACCTCTACGGATGTTGGTGATCTGACACTAAGTAAAAGTGAAACGAAAGAACTGCCATGGTCAGACCACTTCCTGGTGCAACTGGACTTCTCTGCGACCCATCCCCTCTGCAGGGAGGTGGGACCGATTCGGATGGTCCGCCCCCGCCACTTAATGGATCCAAATGGTTTCCAGAGAGTGGTAGGGGATGCTTTATCCCATGTTGATGGCCTTTCAGCCGATTCCCTGGTGGCCCGCTGGAATGTGGAGTTAACCAGGGCTATTGACTGTTTGGCTCCGAAGCGCCCTCTCCGATTGCATGGAGCGCGGAGAGCCCTGTGGTTTTCCACGGATCTGAGGGCAATGAAACAATCGTTGAGACGGCTAGAGCGCCGGTGGCGGATAACTCATTCCGAATCTGACCGGACACAGGTTAGAGCTCAACGTCGAGCCTATCAAGTGGCGATAGCGACGGCGAAGAAGACTTTCTTCACCGCCTCTATTGCATTTGCAGAAAACAGCAGCAGGAGACTCTTTCAGGTGGTTCACAATTTAGCGGAACCACCTGTAACATCGGGGCCCAGTACGGGCCACATGTTCTCCTGCAATGATTTTGCAAATTTTTTTGCAGATAAAAGCGCTCAGATTCGGGAAGAAGTAGGCTCCACCGTGGGAGCAGGGCCGGGGCGGGAGAGTGCTAGAGTCCTGTCTGGTCAAGTTGTGTGGGATCAATTCCAATCTGTTACCTCTGAGGATGTGGACAGGCTGCTTGGACGAGTGAAGCCAACCACCTGTCTCCTGGATCCTTGCCCATCCTGGCTTATAAAAGCTAGCCGGGAAGGACTGGGCGATGGGCTTCGTGGGGTGGTGAATGCTTCCCTCCGTGAGGGAGCCTTCCCAGACCCGCTGAAAGAGGCGGTTATTAAACCGCTTCTTAAAAAACCATCTTTAGATGCGGCCACGATGGCCAATTATCGCCCAGTCTCAAACCTTCCATTCTTGGGCAAGGTGATTGAGCGAGTAGTTGCTGAACAACTCCAGGCACGCCTGGAAGAAGTGGACCATTTGGATCCCTTCCAGTCGGGATTCAGGCCTCATCAAGGGACTGAAACTGCCTTGGTCGCACTGGTTGATGATCTCCGGCGGGCTAGGGACAAAGGTGAGAGCTGTTTCCTAGTTCTGCTGGATCTCTCAGCGGCGTTTGATACCATCGACCATGACATCCTTCTGGACCGTCTTGAGGGGCTGGGAGCTGGGGGCACTGTCATACAGTGGTTCCGCTCCTTCCTCCTGGGCCGTGTTCAGAAAGTGGTGGGGGATGAGTGTTCAGACCCCTGGGCTCTCACTTGTGGGGTGCCCCAGGGTTCTGTCCTCTCCCCCATGCTTTTCAACATTTACATGCAGCCACTGGGAGAGATCATCAGGACGTTTGGGCTGGGTGTTCATCAGTATGCAGATGATACCCAGCTCTACCTCTCTTTTAAATCAGAACCAGTGAAGGCGGTGAAGGTCCTGTGTGAGTGTCTGGAGGCGGTTGGAGGATGGATGGCGGCTAACAGATTGAGGTTGAATCCTGACAAGACAGAAGTACTGTTTTTGGGGGACAGGAGGCGGGCAGGTGTGGAGGATTCCCTGGTCCTGAATGGGGTAACTGTGCCCCTGAAGGACCAGGTGCGCAGCCTGGGAGTCATTTTGGACTCACAGCTGTCCATGGAGGCACAGGTCAAATCTGTATCCAGGGCAGCTGTTTACCAGCTCCATCTGGTATGTAGGCTGAGACCCTATCTGCCTGCAGACTGTCTCGCCAGAGTGGTACATGC
Source organism: Podarcis gaigeae (assembly GCF_964106915.1). Classification (NCBI taxonomy): domain Eukaryota; kingdom Metazoa; phylum Chordata; class Lepidosauria; order Squamata; family Lacertidae; genus Podarcis; species Podarcis gaigeae. The sequence continues at coordinate 15,782,029 of NC_139695.1, read as the reverse complement.
TCTGGTTATCTCCCGCTTGGACTACTGCAATGCGCTCTACGTGGGGCTACCTTTGAAGGTGACCCGGAAACTACAACTAATTCAGAATGCGGCAGCTAGACTGGTGACTGGGAGCGGCCGCCGAGACCATATAACACCGGTCTTGAAAGACCTACATTGGCTCCCAGTACGTTTCCGAGCACAATTCAAAGTGTTGGTGCTGACCTTTAAAGCCCTAAATGGCCTCGGTCCAGTATATCTGAAGGAGCGTCTCCTCCCCCATCGTTCTGCCCGGACACTGAGGTCCAGTTCCGAGGGCCTTCTGGCGGTTCCCTCACTGCGAGAGGCCAAGTTACAGGGAACCAGGCAGAGGGCCTTCTCGGTAGTGGCGCCCGCCCTGTGGAATGCCCTCCCATCAGATGTCAAAGCGATAAACAACTACCTGACATTCAGAAGACATCTGAAGGCAGCCCTGTTCAGGGAAGTTTTTAATATGTGACATTTTAGTGTATTTTTCATCTCTGTTGGAAGCCGCCCAGAGTGGCTGGGGAAACCCAGCCAGATGGGCGGGGTACAAATAATAAATTATTATTATTATTATTATAACCGGGAAAATAACTTAAGATTGAGGTCGATACCAGAACTTGAACAAGGAAATTTAATTGAGTTCCTGACCAAAGAATTTTCTAAATTCTGGCCTTTAGAGGAGGATAAGGATTTTAAAATTGTGTCGGCTTTCAGACTTGGAAAGGTTGCAAGGAAAGACAAGCCCAGAGATTGTTTGATAACTTTCCTTGAAGGAGGAAAGAGATAAGATACTAGGCCTACACTACGGAAAGTCACTGGACATTTTGGATAGAAGAGCTGAAATTTACAAAGATATTCCGAAACAACTTCTGGACCTTAGATCCACCTATCTTGAACTGGTCAAACTGTTGAGGAGCAACTCAATTATTTTTAGGTGGGAATTTCCTCAGGGACTATCCTTTACTTTCAGAGGGAAGAAGGTTAAAATTAAATCACCTGAAGATAGAGACAAATTTCTGATTGCCTACGGAGAGGACCTTCAAAAAGGGACTGAAATACCTTTGGGGCCTGGACCATTAGCTGTACCTCCACCTTTGGAACCTGAAGATCCAGAGAAAAAGATACCGCCACTAGAGAAATAACAGATTTATTCAGGATGTCTCTGCAACTTTTGAGTTGGAATATTAATGGATGCAACTCCCCGGAAAAAAGGAGGAAGATATTTCATATATTGAAAAAAGAACAATTGGACATTATTTGTTTACAAGAAACACATGTGACTAGGCTCCATAAAAAAGTGTTAATAAATAAAAGATTAGGCCAAGAATTTATCTCTTCGGACCGAGTGAAGAAAAGAGGAGTGGTGATTTATGCAAAGGAGAGCCTTTCACCAAAATTTTTATTTAAAGATGAGCAAGGAAGAATTTTGGCAATTGAGGTACAGTATCAAGGAGAGAAGCTTTTGATATTAGGAATTTACGCACCAAATGAGGGGAAATCGGAATTTTACAAGAAGTTGCATGAGAGCATGCTGGATTATCTGGACATTGACAACATCATTATGATGGGAGACATGAATGGGGTGGTATCAACCAATATGGATAAGTCACAAAGTCAAAATGTGACAAAAGACGGCAGACTACCTAAGACCTTTTTCGAACTGACTGACAATATGTTTTTTTTTTAATATAAATATTTATTAAGATTTTTATAAGAAAAAAGCATAAGTAACAAACAACATTGCTTATATCACACACAAAATTTCATAACTTGTTTGGACTTCCTCACGTCTCCTGCTCCCACTTACATTGTTAAAAAGTTTTTTCCAGCAAAGTATCATCTTGTTTACAATCTTATATCCACTCGTTTGAATATAATCTAATAGTTCTCCCAAAGGGTTTGTCTTTTAATCTCACTTATCATCTAGTTCCAATCTAGTTTAGTGGTGGCCAATTATTTATGATCAAGCATCCTTCTTAACATTCAATCAAATTACAATATTTTTGTAAGTAAATTTTAAATTTCTTCCAATCTTCTTCAATCCTTTCTTCTCCCAGGTCTCGGATTCTGCCGGTCATCTCTGCCAGTTGCATATAGTCTATCAGCTGCATCTGCCATTCTTCCAGTGTGGGTAGATCTTGAGTCTTCCAATTCTTGGCAATGAGTATCCTTGCTGCTGTTGTTGCGTACATAAAAAATGTTCGGTCCTTCTTTAACACCTTCTGGCCGACAATACCCAGGAGGAAGGCCTCTGGTTTCTTAGCGAAGGTATACTTAAATACCTTTTTCAACTCATTATATATCATTTCCCAGAAGGCCTTCACTTTAGGGCAAGTCCACCAGAGGTGAAAGAATGTTCCTTCATTTTCTTTACATTTCCAACATTTATTATCAGACGAATGGTATATTTTGGCAAGTTTAACTGGGGTCATGTACCATCTGTATATCATTTTCATTACATTTTCCTTCAAAGCATTACATGCAGTGAAGTTCAGCCCAGTGGTCCACAACCTTTCCCAGTCCTCAAACATAATATTATGCCCAATATCCTGTGCCCACTTTATCATAGCAGATTTAACCATTTCGTCCTGTGTGTTCCATTTTAACAGCAAGTTATACATTCTTGATAGTACCTTAGTCTTTGGTTCTAACAATTCTGTCTCCAACTTCGATTTCTCCACCTGGAACCCTAGTTTTTTGTCATTTTTAAAAACTTCTTTAATCTGGGCGTAATGTAACCAGTCTCGCACTTTACCCTCCATTTTCTCCAAACTCTGCAATTTCCAATTGTCACCGTCTTTTTCTAATATTTCCCAATATTTTGGCCATTTGGCCTCCATATTGGGTCTTTTTCGGGCCTTGGCTTCCAGAGGGGACAGCCACCTCGGAGTTTTGTTTTCCAATAAGTCTTTGTATTTTGTCCAGACATAAAATACTGCTTTCCTGACAATATGATTCTTAAAGGCCTTATTGATCTTGACTTTGTCATACCATAAGTATGCATGCCAGCCAAAAGCATTGTTAAAACCTTCCAAGTCCAACACATCAGTGTCTTCAAGAAGTAGCCAGTCTTTTAGCCAGCAGAAAGCTGCGGCTTCATAGTACAGTTTTAAGTCTGGCAGGGCGAAGCCCCCTCTTTCTTTCGCATCAGTTAATATCTTAAACTTAATTCTGGGCTTTTTGCCCTGCCAGACAAATTTAGAAATATCTCTCTGCCACTTCCGGAAACACTCCGTCTTGTCCACAATTTGCAATGTTTGAAACAAAAACAACATCTTTGGCAATACATTCATCTTAATAGCAGCAATTCGGCCTAACAAAGAAAGCTTCAATTTTGTCCAACTGTCCAAGTCTCTCTTAATTTCAGACCAACATTTTTCATAATTATCCTTAAATAGACTCAGATTTTTTGCTGTTATGTTCACCCCTAGGTACTTTACTTTTTTAACCACAGTTAGTTCTGTTTCTCTCTGAAACCGTTCTGACTCTGTATCTGTCAAGTTTTTCCCCAACACCTTGGTTTTCTGTTTATTTAGTTTGAATCCCGCCACCCGACCAAAGTCTTGAATCAGTTGTAATACTCTTTTTGTACTAGATTCTGGCTCCTGCAAGGTCAAGACTAGGTCATCTGCAAAAGCTTTAAGTTTATATTGTTTCGCTCCGACCTGAATTCCTTGCACCAACCGGTCCCCTCTAATCCTATTCAAGAACACCTCCAGGACCGAAATAAATAACAGAGGGGAAATCGGGCAGCCTTGTCGTGTACCTTTTTCAATTTTAAACTCTTCTGTAACCACATTGTTAAATATCAATTTTGCCTTCTGTTCTGAGTATATTGCATCAATCCCATTCTCAAAACCCCGTCCCACTCCCATTTCATTTAAATTTCCCTTCATAAATTTCCAAGAGATATTATCAAAGGCCTTCTCCGCATCTATAAAAAATAACACTGCTTTTGTGTTTATGTTTGTTTGCAAAAGTTCCAGAATGTCAATGATGTTCCTTGTGTTGGCAAACATATGTCTACCTGGGAGAAAGCCTGCCTGGTCTTTATGAATTACTTCATTTAAAACTCTTTTAAGTCTGCTTGCCAAAATATCTGCGAATATTTTATAATCCACATTTAAAAGGGAGATGGGACGATAGTTCTTGAGTTGTGTCTTCTCAATTTCCGATTTTGGTATCAATGTGATGAAAGCTTCCTTCCACGATTCCGGCGCCTTCTTTCCCTCCATAATTTCGTTACTGACCTCCATCAATGGTTGTATCAAATAATCTTTTAATGTCTTATAATACTTGGAGGTCAGGCCGTCTGGCCCTGGAGATTTGCCCAATTTCATGTTCTGAATGGCTTGTTCAATCTCTTGTCGTGTTATTTTGCTGTTCAGGAGTAATCTATTTTCTTGTGAAAGTTTTTTAAGTCCATTTCCCCCCAAAAATTGTTTAATCTCCGCCTCATTCTGCGGCCCTTGAGTATATAATTTTTTGAAATATTTCTGAAAACACTTTCTAATCTCCACGGGGTTCTGAATGTTTCTTCCTTCAATTTCCAAGTTTGTAACTACATTTAACTTTTGTCTCTTCTTCAACTGCCAAGCCAGCAGTTTCCCACATTTATTTGCTGATTCAAAAGTTTTTTGTTTCATTAGTTTGATCTTCCATTCTATTTCCTGGTTCATCAGTTTAGAATATTGTGCCTGATGGAGTTTAATTTCTCTCAGAATCGGCTGTGACTTCGGATTCGATCTTAACTTCTTCTCTAACTCTTTAATTTTCTCCAAGATCTTGTCTTTCCTCTCATTTTGTGTTCTTTTTTTTTACAGCATTCTGTTGTATCAAGAACCCCCTCATCACGGCCTTGCTTGCGTCCCAAATAATTCTTTTTTCCACCGTAGTGCTCATGTTTATCTCAAAATAGTCCTTCAAAACTTTTTGGGCCTTCTTAATAATCTCCTGATCTCTAAACAAGTTGTCATTCATCTTCCATCTAAAGGAACCGGTTGGTAATAGTGTCATGTCCATTTTCAGTGCATTATGGTCGGAGCAGGTCTTTGGGCAGATTTCCACTTTCCTGACCTTGGGTGCCAGACCTCTAGTTATCCATATTTGGTCGATTCTTGTCCAAGTCAGCTGGGCTTCAGAGAAGAATGTTCCTTCTTTTCCCAAGGGGTTCTTCGTTCTCCAAATGTCAATCCAGTCCATATTGTCTGTCATTTCAAAAAAGGTCTTTGGTAGTCTGCCATCTTTCGTAACATTTTGGCTTTGTGACTTATCCATGTAAGTTGATACGACTCCATTCATGTCTCCCATCATAATGATGTTGTCATAGTCCAGATACTCCAGCATAGTCTCATGCAACTTCTTATAAAATTCCGATTTTCCTTCATTTGGTGCATAAATTCCTAATAGCAGAATCTTCTCTCCTTGGTGTTGTATTTCGATTGCCAAAATTCTTCCATGTTCATCTTTAAATAGAAATTTAGGTGACAGGCTCTCTTTTGCATAAATCACCACGCCTCTCTTCTTTACTGTGTCTGAGGATATAAATTCCTGACCCAGTCTTTTGTTTATTAACACTTTTCTATGGAGCCTAGTCACATGTGTTTCTTGTAGGCAAATAATGTCCAATTGTTCCTTTTTTAATATATGAAAAATTTTCCTCCTTTTTTCCGGAATATTACAGCCATTTATGTTCCAACTCAACAGTTGCAGAGACATCCTGAATAAATCTGGTTATTTTTCTGGGGGTGGTACCTTGTTCGCTGGGTCTTCAGAATCCAAGGGTGCCGGTGCCTCTGGTGCTCCAGGCCCTGAGGGTAATTCAAGTCCTTTTTGAAGGTCCTCTCCGTACACGTTTAGAAATTTATCTCTATCTTCCAATGTTCTAATTTTAATCTTCTTCCCTCTGAAAGTAAAAGATAGTCCTTGAGGAAAGTCCCACCTGAAGATGATTGAGTTGCTCCTCAGCAGTCTTGCTAGTTCCAAATACTCAGATCTAAGATCCAAAAGTTGTTTAGGAATGTCCTTGTAAATTTCAATTCTTTTGTCCAAAATGACCAGTGACTTTCCGTAATGCAGGCCCAGAATCTTGTCCCTTTCCTCCTTTGATCTCAATGTTATCAAACAGTCTCTGGGTTATTCTTTCTTTGTAAGTCTTCCAAGCCTGAAAGCTGATACAATTTTAAAGTCTTTTTCTTCTAAGTTCCAGAACTTGGAAAATATTTTGGTCAGGAACTCAGCTAAGTTGTCTTCTTCCACTTCTGGGACCGACCTTATCCTTAAATTAGTCTCCCTGTTCCGCAATTCAATCATAGAGAGGTAGGTCTGGTGTTCACCTACTTGTTTACTGAGTGGTCTCACCTCTTTTTCTAACTTTCCAAGTCTTTGGCTGGTATCCTCAGCCAATTTCCGATTTTCACCTGTAGCCTCCTTCAATTCTCCAATTGCTTGTGCATTCTGTGCCACTTGTCCAGTTAATCTATTTAGACATTCTGTGTTTTGGTCGATTTTAAATGTTTGCTCATCAGCTTTTTTATCCAAGGATTCAACTCTCTTATCCAAAGATTCCAATTTTTCATAGATTTTCTCTAAGATAGAAACAGTTGTTCCAGAGGCCATATCTTCCAATTGTAATTCCTCAGTTTCTCCTTCTCCTGCCCTTGGCAGGGATGCAGCTTCTTCCTCAGAAAGTAAAATAGGCACAGACGATCTACGTGGCTGTAAGGCTGTGGCTAAGGTTGTTTGTCTAGTTCTTACTCTATATTCCTTTCCTTGGGCTCCTTTTCTTTAGGCTCCTTTTTTCAAACAATATGGACTTGATTGATATTTGGAGGATAAAGAACCCCTTGGGAAGAGAGGGAACATTTTTTTCTGAGGCCCAACTGACATGGACAAGAATTGACCAAATATGGATATCTAGAGGTCTGGCACCTAAGATCAGAAAGGTGGAAATCTGCTCAAAGACCTGCTCCAACCATAATGCAGTAAAGATGGACATGAGACTACTACCAACCGGCTCCTTTAGATGGAAGATGAATGACAATTTGTTTAGAGATCAGGAGATTACCAAGAAGGCCCAAAAAGTCTTGAATGATTATTTTGAGATAAATTTGAACACTACGGTGGAAAAAAGAATTATCTGGGATGCAAGTAAGGCTGTGATGAGGGGGTTCTTGATACAACAGAATGCTGTAAAGAAAAGGACACAAAATGAGAAAAAAGATAAGATTTTGGAGAAAATTAAAGAATGTGAGAAGAAATTAAGATCAAAACCAAAGTCACAGCCGATTCTGAGAGAAATTAAACTCTATCAAGCACAATATTCCAAATTGATAAACCAGGAAATAGAGTGGAAAGTTAAATTAATGAAACAAAGAACATTTGAATCGGCAAATAAATGTGGGAAACTGCTAGCATGGCAGTTGAAGAAGAGACAAAAACTAAATACAGTTACAAATTTAGAGATTGAAGGAAGAAACATTCAGAACCCTGTGGAGATTAGAAAGTGCTTCCAGAGATATTTCAAACAATTGTATACTCAAGGGCCGCAAAATGAGGTTGAGATAGAGCAATTTTTGATAAAGAATGGACTACCAAAACTATCACAAGAAAATAGATCAATCCTGAACTGTAAAGTAACACGATTAGAGATTGAACAAGCCATTCAGAATGTGCAGCTGGGCAAATCTCCAGGGCCAGATGGGCTCACTGCCAAGTATTATAAGACACTGAAAGACTATTTGATACATCCATTGATGGAGGTTGGCAATGGAATTTTGGAGGGGAAGAAGGCGCCGGAATCGTGGAAAGAAGCTTTCATCACATTGATACCTAAATCGGAAACGGAAAAGACACAATTTAAGAACTACCGTCCCATCTCCCTTTTAAATGTGGATTACAAAATATTTGCAGACATTTTAGCAAGTAGATTTTAAAAAGTTCTAAATGAAATAATCCATAAGGACCAGGCAGGCTTTCTCCCAGGTAGACATTTGTTTGCTAACACAAGGAACATTATTGACATTTTGGAACTTCTACAAACAAATATCAATACAAAAGCTGTGTTATTTTTTATAGATGCAGAGAAAGCCTTTGACAATATTTCCTGGAAATTTATGAAGAAAAATTTGGAAGGGATGGGAGTGGGAAGGGGTTTTGAAAATGGGATAGATGCAATTTACTTAGAGCAAAAGGCCAAATTGATAGTCAACAATGTGGTGACAGAAGAGTTTAAAATTGAAAAAGGAACACGACAAGGTCTCCCCAACAGGAGACCTGCCTCTCTCCTTACTTGTCCCCTCTCCAGCATCATCGTGGAGCCTCGCCTCCTCCTCTCGTTCCGATGGTAGTTCCCTGACACCACCCAAAAACATTATTAAAACCTTCTAAATCCAAAATGTCTGTGTTCTCAAGAAGCAGCCATTCCTTCAGCCAGCAAAATGCTGCTGATTCATAGTAAAGTTTAAGGACTGGCAGGGCAAATCCACCTCTTTCCTTTACATCAGTTAGTATTTTAAATTTTATTCTGGGCTTCTTGCCCTGCCAGACAAATCTAGAAATATCTCTCTGCCACTTCTTGAAACAATCCATCTTGTCCAAAATTTGCAATGATTGAAACAAAAATAACATTCTTGGCAATACATTCATCTTTATAACAGCAATTCAGCCTAACAATGAAAGCTTCAAATTTGACCATATTTCTAAATCCTTTTTCACTTCTGACCAACATTTCTCATAATTATCTTTGAATAAATTTAAGTTCTTAGCGGTCATATTAACCCCCAGGTATTTTACTTTCTTAACCAATGTTAAACCTGTCTCCTTCTGAAACCTCTCTTTCTCAATCGGTGTTAAATTTTTCTCAAGAACCTTAGTTTTTAACTTGTTCAGCTTAAATCCTGCCACTTGACCAAATTCTTGAATCAGATCCAATACCCTTTTAGTACTAGATTCTGGCTCCTGTAATGTCAATACTAAGTCATCTGCGAAAGCTTTCAATTTGTACTGTTTAGCTCCGACCTGTATACCTTTGATCAGATGGTCCCTTCTAATCATATTTAACAAAACCTCCAGAACCGAAATAAAAAGCAATGGGGAAATAGGGCAGCCTTGCCGTGTCCCTTTCTCTATCTTAAATTCCTCTGTCACCACATTGTTGACTATTAGTTTATCCTTTTGTTCTGAGTAAATTGCACCTATACCATTTTCAAACCCTTGGCCAACCCCCATCCCCTGAAGATTCTTCTTCATAAAACTCCAAGAAATATTATCAAAGGCTTTCTCCGCATCTACAAAGATTAAGACTGCTTTGGTATTGATGTTCACTTGCAGCTTCTCCAAAATGTTAATTATATTCCTCGTGTTGTCAGACAAGTGTCTACCCGGGAGAAAACCAGCTTGGTCTTTGTGTATCTCCTCCACTAATACTTTTTTTTAGTCTTTTAGCCAAAATATCTGCAAAAATTTTGTAATCCACATTAAGCAGGGATATGGGGCGGTAGTTCTTAAGTTGTGTCTTTTCAGACTCAGTTTTCAGTATAAGTGTAATATAGGCCTCCTTCCACGACTCTGGCGCTTTTCCCCCCTCCAAAATTTCATTGCAGACCTCCTTTAGTGGTTGAATTATCCAATCTTTCAAACATCTATAATATTTTGAGGTTAAGCCATCCGGCCCTGGAGATTTGCCCAACTGCATACTCTGGATGGCACCTTCCACCTCCTGTTCTGTTATTTTATAATTCAGCATTAGTTTATTTACTTGAGAGATTTTTTGTAGTCCATTTGTTTTTAGGAATTGATTTATATCAGTCTCTTTCTGTGGCCCCTGTGTGTATAACTGTTTAAAATACCTCTGGAAACATTTTCTAATTTCCACTGGATTCTGTATATTCTTTCCTTCCACTTCCAAATTAGTAATAGTGTTGAGTTTTTGTCTTTTTTTCATTTGCCAAGCTAGCAATTTCCCACATTTATTTGCCGATTCAAATGTCCTTTGTCTCATCTGTTTGATTTTCCATTCTATTTCCTGGTTCATCATTTTCATATATTGAACTTGGTATAACTTTATTTCTCTCAGAATCTCTTGTGACTTTGGTTTCGCTCTCAATTTCCTCTCTCCCTCTTTTATTTTCTCCAAAATTTTGTCTTTTTTTTCATTTTGAGTTCTCTTCTTTATTGCATTCTGTTGAATTAGAAACCCCCTCATAACCGCTTTGCTTGCGTCCCAGATTACTCTTTTTTCCATAGTAGTGTTCATATTTATCTCAAAATAGTCTCTCAAGGTTTTTTGGCCCTTCTTAGTAACCTCTGTGTCTCTAAACAAGGTGTCATTCATCCTCCATCTAAAGGAACCAGTTGGTGTTAATTTCATCTCCATTCTCACAGCATTATGGTCGGAGCAAGTTTTAGGACAAATTTCCGCTTTTCGAATCTTGGGAAGCAGTAAGCACTTTGAAACCCGTACTCAGGCTTTCCAAAGACTCCTTTATTATAACATTTTTAAAAGCATTTCCCCCAGTAAACCGCACTTTAAAAGCCTGTCATTCAGCCGCTTGCTACAGTAATAGATTCTCCCCTGTAATGCTGCAGACCCGGGAGCCAGCTATGGGACTGCAACAATGTAGCAGCCCAAGCACGGAGCAGCTAGCTTGTGCTGGCAATTTATAAGAAGCGTCGGAGCTGCTGCTAAGAAGGAAGGGTAAAACAAAGTTGCGAATACTAGGAGGAAGCAGCTTTATTTAAAGAGACTGACCCAGCGGAGGGTGAATGCCTCTCCTAAGATGGCGGCTGCCTTTTTTGACCACGTGGTTGAGTTAAAATGGCACCGGATAGCAGAGGTAACCAAGGCAACCGGAAAACAATTTTCTTAGAAAGCACGGCTAGAGCGACCCTGCGATCACTGCCTCCCACCTTTCCTTTAAAACTGACCCTGTTTTAAAGCTGCCCCCCTTTTACTCTTGCAAGGAAGATTTAGAATAAACGACACAAAGTTAAAACCCGGAGAACCCTGAGAAGGTTGAAGCGCGAAATGAGCTGCCTACACTTTAAATCCTGGTCCCCTTTTACAAGCTGCCTCCGCTTTCACTCATGCAAGGAAAATTCTGAATAAACGACACACGCAATGTTAAAAGACCCCAGTCGCCAACCTCACACGGGGGCTGCAGCCACCCGCATTACAGAAGCCACTGTATATTCCGCAAGTAAGATAGAGCTGCTTTGAATTGAGGGCTTAAAAAACCAGGAGATTGATCTTTGCCGGGCTGAAAGAAAGCTGCTGCTGTGGGAACAGCTGATCAGCGGACTTTGGTCTCTCCGCGAGGCTGAGGAAAGCCGCTCTGAAGGAACAGCTGATTGGCGGTGTGATGGCCTGGGAATCCGATTCAGAGGCTGAACCGGAGGAATCCCAGCCTGCACAGGAGTCCCCGCCTCCAGGGCTGGCTGAACTGGGGCAGGGCCTTGATTCTGAAGTGCCTGCACCTGTGCTGGATCCTCAGGAGCAGGCACCAGGTGAATCCACTCTGGCTCCAGAGGCGGTTGAGGACTCAGTGCCTACAGGTGAGTCTCCCCCTGGGCCCAGTAACCCTTCAGCCTCTCCTGAACTGCAGAGGCTCAGGGCAGAGAGGCAAAGGGAACTGGTTTATCTCAGGAGGAGTGCTCGCCTTAAGGCCAGGAGAGGCGGGTCTCCTGGGGGCCGGGACCGCCCCTGCCCTCAGAGAAGATAAAGGCCAGTCAGCCCAGTCCCAGGTTGCGGGAGCAACGTCGTTGTTGAGTACCTGCTCCTGCCCGGACCCAGACCTGACCCTCCAGTGTTACTGTCCCCGCCCGGCTTCCGGCTTCGGACCTCGCCCCGCTCCTTGTGAACTGTTTCCAGGCTAGTGACCCAGGACCGGACTTTGACTACGTCAACGGTAACCTTCCCCCGGGACCAGCACAGTTTGCTCCCGCCACACCCGCACTCCCTCTTCATTGGGGTGCGTTCGGGAAAAGCCAGAAGCCATGGCCGACCAGGCAGCTGCGCTGGTGGCATTGGCCCAGGAGAACCAGGCCTTGACTCACACCGTGCAGCAGCTCAGCGATGTGGTTACGGCACTTCAGCAGCGGTTGGACGCCCTACCGGCTCCTGTGGCTGACGCCCCAGCTCCAGGCAAGTACCCAGTGGCCTTGCCAGAGAAATTTGATGGGGCCCCAGCCAGCTTTCCCATGTTCCTCGCCCAGGCCAAGTTGTATATTCAGGGGCGAGCCCGGAACTTCCCTGACGACCGCACCAAGGTGCACTTTTTGATCAGTTTGTTAAAGGACCAGGCGGCCAAGTGGGCTTTGCCGCTGCTCAGGCAAGACTCCCCCTTGCTGACAGACTATATGGGGTTCTGCAACCATTTGGAGGCCGCATTCGGCAACCCCCAGAAGGAGGGTCAAGCCAACCGGGCAATTAGGCGTTTGAAGCAGGGGAAGTCCACTGTGGCCGCCTACACCATGGAATTTCGGCTGTTGGCGCAAGACTTGTCTTGGAATGACTCTGCACTTTGGGACCAGTATCTTGAGGGACTGTCGGACGAGATACTAGACTAGTTGGCCATGATGGATCGTCCCACCACGCTGGACACCCTTATTCAGCGGAGCCTCCAGATAGACGATCGGTTGGAGGACCGTCGCCAGGCCCGGGACCGCCAGCACCCCTGGCTCCTGGCTCCAGTCCTTCCCAGCAGGTCCACGCCCACAGCCGAGTTGCCGGACGAGCCAACGCAGCTCGGGGCTGCACGACCTCGCCTCTCACCCTCGGAGAAGACGCGGCGTCGGGAGGGGAACCTGTGTCTTTACTGCGGTGGGAGTGGACATTATGCCCGATCCTGTCCCGAGAAGATGCCAGTCACAGGAAAACCGCCAACCTCGGTAGCCGAAGGCCCTAGCAACCTGGGGTCCCAAACCATGCAAGAGGGGCCCTCACCAGTGGAATTGCAACATCTCATGGTTCCGGTGCGTCTCTACCCTCCAGGTGGGCCCTGGATTCTTACCCACGCTCTGGTAGATTCGGGGACAACCCGCTCCTATATGGACGCTGCCTTTGCCGCTCATCATCAGGTGCCACTTCAGAACAAGCCAGAACCAGTACAGGTGGAGGCAATTGATGGACCGCTCCTGCGTTCGGGTGCCGTCACTCGGGAGACCCAGCCCTTGGTCCTGTGTCTCCAGCAGCACCGGGAGGTGCGAACTTTTGACATTGCCTCCATGCCCCGGTTCCCCCTGGTGCTCGGGATGGACTGGCTGGAGGCTCACAATGTTCAGATTGACTGGGTCAATCGGACTGTGCACTTCCCAGACCCATGTCCCCATGCTCGGTCCGAGATGCTAGCAGCCGCACCCACTGAGGAGGCTGCATCCACGCTCCCCGCCGAGTACCGGGACTACCAAGACGTGTTCGAGGAATGGGGGGCAGACCAGCTGCCACCGCATCGGTCTTTTGACTGCGGCATAGACCTCCAGCCTGGAGCGCCCCTGCCGGTGAGTCGCTTATACTCTCTAACAGAGCCAGAGCGCGAAGCTTTGCAGGACTTCCTGCGCGAGAACCTGGAGCGTGGTTTCATTAGGCCTTCTACCTCGCCCACCGCTGTGCCAGTGCTCTTCGTTAAGAAGAAATGTGGGGAGCTTCACCTGTGCCATGATTACCGGGCCCTGAACAAAATTACCATCCCAGACCCCTTATTTCGGAGTTGCTGGAGCGGGTGCAAGGGGCATAGGTGTTCACCAAGCTAGACCTCCGGGGGGGCCTACAATTTAATTTGGATCCGAGCCGGAGATGAGTGGAAGACAGCATTCGGGACCCGGTACGGGCATTTCGAATACCTGGTTATGCCCTTCGGATTGTGCAACGCGCCCGCTGTGTTCCAACGGTACATCAACCACGTGTTCCAGGACTTGCTAGACAAGTATGTGGTGGTGTACTTGGATGACATTCTGGTTTTCTCCCGTGACCCGGCTCGCCGTGCTGCAGCACTTGCGGGAGCACCGCCTGTATGCGCGAAGCTCAGCAAGTGCGAGTTCCATCAGTGGTCAGTGGACTTCCTTGGTCACCGACTCTCTCCAGATGGGGTGCAGATGGATCCTGGAAAGGTGGCAGCGGTTCGGGAATGGGCGGCACCTCGGAACCGCAAGGACCTACAGCGATTCCTGGGGTTCGCCAACTATTACCGGACCTTCATTGCAGATTATGCTCATCACACCACCCCGTTGACCCGGCTACTGCACCCCAAGACGCCATTTTCCTGGGACAAGGAAGCAGAGGAGGCGTTTCAGGGGTTGAAGGCCTGTTTCCAGAGAGCGCCGATCTTGCAACATCCTGATCCCTCTCGACCCTTTGTGGTAGAGACCGACGCCTCCAGTATGGCTCTCGGTGCCGTCTTGTCTCAGCAGTACGGACCTGATGCGCCACTCTTAGCCTGCGCCTTCTATTCCCGCCAGCTCCTTCCAGCGGAGCGTAACTATACTGTGTGGGAGCGGGAACTACTGGCCATCAAGGTGGCCTTTGAGGTCTGGCGCCACCATCTTGAGGGGGCACGACACCCAGTGGAGATGAGAACCGACCACCGGAACCTGGAGTACCTCCAGACCACCCGCAAGCTGAACCAAAGGCAGATCCGGTGGGCGTTGTTCTTTTCCCGGTTCCAGTTCCGGATCCGCTACATCCCTAGCTCCCAAAACCAGAAGGCAGATGCCCTGTCCCAGCAACCTAAAGACAACGCAGACACGGTACAGCAAGCAGTACCCAACACGATCCTACCACCGGCTGCATTCCTGGCCACCCAGGAGGCTGAGCCACTGCAGGCTCAGATGCGGGAACAGCAGCGGGTCGACGCTTGGGCCCAGGAACGACTCCGGGAACTGGCCGAAGGGTCATGCCCTCAGTATCCGGGGCTGGTCTTGCATCAGGGCCTTCTGCTGCACCACGGTCGTCTGTACATGGCCACTGCAGGCTGAGGTTCTCCGGATGACCCATGATGCCCCAGCAGCGGGACACTTTGGGCGGTATCGGACCACCCATCTGGTAAGCCGTGAGTTTTGGTGGCCCCGCCTGAAGGCTGACGTGGCTCGCTACATCGCTGGTTGTGATGTCTGCCGGCGGGCCAAGGGCCCTACCGGGCGACCCCCCGGCCTACTTCAGCCATTGCCAGTCCCACCACGTCCTTGGCACACGGTTTCGCTGGACTTTGTAGTGGACTTACCCCCGTCTCGTGGCTGTACCTGCCTTCTAGTTTTCTCCGACCATTTCACTAAGATGGTGCACTGTGCCCCCTGCCCATCCGTACCCACAGCTAAGGAAACCGCTCAGCTGTACCTTCAGCATGTCTTCCGCCTGCATGGCCTACCTGAGCGTGTGGTGTCCGACCGGGGCGTTCAGTTCACATCCCGGTTCTGGCGAGCATTGCACCAGACCCTCGGGACAGAGGTCTGTCTCTCATCAGCCTACCACCCACAGACCGATGGCCAGACGGAACGGGCGAACGCGGTGCTGGAGCAGTACCTCCGGTGTTACTGCAGCTACCAGCAGGATGACTGGGTCGACCACCTAGCATTGGCGGAGTTCGCCTACAACAATGCGGTGAATGCGTCCACCCAGCAGACCCTGTTCCAGGCCAGTTACGGTTATCATCCACGGCTGTTTCCAGATGTGCTGCCGGCATCCGCGGTCCCTGCGGTGACGGAGTGGCTTCAGGAGCTCCAGTCCCAGCAACAGCTATTGATGGAGCAACTGCACCAGGCCAAGGAGGCGTACAAGGCCCAGGCCGACTGCCACCGCCAGGTGGGGCCGGAACTCCACGTCGGTGACCTGGTATGGCTCTCCACTCGCCACCTCCACCCCTCTCGACCTTCACGGAAGCTGGACACCCGTTTCACTGGCCCATTTCCTATCGTGGACCAGGTCTCGCCTGTGGCATTCCGTCTCCGGTTGCCCGCTGTCGGAAATCTCTTAGCCTAGTCAGAGGAATGTGCCACTCTCCAGGCACCCGGCGTGATTTCCTTGTTGACCTCCCCGTCTGCGATTCCTGGCAGGATACAGGCGAGGTCTCTATCGGCGATCCTCCTCAAACGTGAGAAGAACACACCACTCTTCCCTCCTCCCTGCCTTTCCCAGGGAGGGGAAAGAGACAGACAGAAATGTATTTACATGCCTTTATTTCTGTCTTTGCAGCAGTACAGAGAAACACGTCTGCACTCTCCAAACACCAACAGCAGAGAGAGAGACTCCATCCCTGTACTTCCAGTACAGGTCAGATGACACTCTGAGCTAACATCCGGTGCTCAGTACAGTGAATAGACTGTCCCTTTGTTCCCACGGTACAGTCCCAAACATCAACATCCTGTTTGGCTTTCCAGCCAGCTGCAGCTCGCTGCTGCATTGCTCCTTTTTCGTAACACCCGTGACCTTGAAGAGTCATCCGGTCTTCCACAGGTCCCTTCTGAGTCCGGTGGCCCCACCCGACGAGTTCCACCCGAACCATCCCCGACCGCAGCCAGTTTTGGTTCAGGGGGAGCCTGAGTACGAGGTGGAACGCATTCTGGACTCCCGATACTGCAGGGGAAAGCTACAGTATCTCTTAGACTGGAAGGGGTATGGACCGGAGGACCGTTCCTGGGAACCAGCAGCCAACGTCCATGCGCCTGCCTGCCTCCGAGATTTCCTTTAAAAAAAAAAGAAAGATTTTTATTAAGTTTTTCAAAAGTTATATAAAAACAAAACAAAACAGTAATAAAAATCAGACAAAGAAAACAAGACAAAAGAAAAAACAAGTATAATTTCATTCCCTTTTTTTCTTATAACTTACTTTCCCGACTTCCCCATACCTCCCCTCTCTGTATTCCAATTTCTATTTTATTAATTCAGCAAATCCTTTCCCTTAATTTCGTTTAGTTTTTAACCCTTCTTTTCTTACTACTTATCCAATCCAGCTGGAAACCACATAGTTTCTAAACCAACGTCATTCTAACATTCATTAATTTTGCAATATTTCTTGAGATAGTCCTTAAATTTCTTCCAATCTTCTTCCGCTGTCTCTCTCCCCTGGTCTCGGATTCTGCCAGTCATTTCTGCCAGTCCCATATAGTCTATCACCTTCATCTGCCATTCTTCCAAGGTGGGTAGATCTTGTGTCTTCCAATACTTTGCGATGAGTATTCTTGCTGCTGTTGTAGCATACATAAAGAATGTTCTATCCTTCTTTGGCACGGTTTGGCCGACAATACCCAAGAGAAAGGCCTCTGGTTTCTTCAGAAAGGTATATTTAAATACCTTTTTCAATTCATTATATATCATTTCCCAGAACGCCTCCGAGATTTCCATGCGGCGTACCCCAGCAAGCCGGGTCCAGACCCTCGATTGAGGGGGAGGGCTGGGAGGGGGGATGGTGTGATGGCCTGGGAATCGGAGGAATCCCAGCCTGCACAGGAGTCCCCGCCTCCAGGACTGGCTGAACTGGGGCAGGGCCTTGATTCTGAAGTGCCTGCACCTGTGCTGGATCCTCAGGAGCAGGCACCAGGTGAATCCACTCTGGCTCCAGAGGCAGTTGAGGACTCAGTGCCTACAGGTGAGTCTCCCCCTGGGCCCAGTAACCCTTCAGCCTCTCCTGAACTGCAGAGGCTCAGGGCAGAGAGGCAAAGGGAACTGGTTTATCTCAGGAGGAGTGCTCGCCTTAAGGCCAGGAGAGGCGGGTCTCCTGGGGGCCGGGACCGCCCCTGCCCTCAGAGAAGATAAAGGCCAGTCAGCCCAGTCCCAGGTTGCGGGAGCAACGTCGTTGTTGAGTACCTGCTCCTGCCCGGACCCAGACCTGAACCTCCAGTGTTACTGTCCCCGCCCGGCTTCCGGCTTCGGACCTCGCCCCGCTCCTTGTGAACTGTTTCCAGGCTAGTGACCCAGGACCGGACTTTGACTACGCCAACGGTAACCTTCCCCCGGGACCAGCACAGGCGGATTGCTTCGTGCGCAGAGGAGGGCTGTGGAACAAAGGACACGCAGAAAGAAACCTCTGTTCTTGCTGCCTAATGTCTGCTCTTTGAACTCGCTGCAGAAGGAGTAAACCTGAAAAGGAGAGGAAAAAGAAGCCAAGCAAAAACCAAGAAAACAAGCTATAGACTCTAAAATACCAAGCACGTAAAAAACTGGTCAGCTGGAACGGGGCAAAGAGGGCGGTCCCCGGTTGTGCCTGGCCTTAAATGGACCAGGCCACGCCTCCCTAGCCTGCCGATTGGCGGGCAGGGTTGCAGGCACGCCCGGGGATTCCCTTGTTCTCGCGGGGGGAAAGGGCCAGCCCCCGTGTGTGTGGGAGGGGGTAGCCCGCAACCCCCTCTCCAGTTCGGAAATGGCTTTATGGGCTTGCTATCCCCTCCAGCATCCCTATCACATAGGAGGATTTTAGGCCGGAATCAGCAATGGCTCTCCTTAGTTCTCTCATAACAGAGTAAGGAAGTGTCTTGTACAACACCTGTTGTTGAGCAGTTCCTGGGTTTGTATAGGTGATAGGGAAAGCAGATGGCATTTCACCAGCCCATTCAGACTCTTCCTCTAAGGACAGGATCCCTTTCTGCCTAGCTAGAGAAAGTGCGGTGCGCACAGCTCCTGTAGGGTGGAATGCACCCCGGGTGGAACGCACTTTTGAAAATTGGTTAGATGGCTACCAGATCTTTATGGGTGTGGTTTCTGCGGCTTATCCCAAACGTGTGATGCATGACACACGTGAGAAGGGCCTTTGTACTAGTGGGGGAGAATGCTGCCTTATCTTATGATGAGGATTTCCGTAGAAACGCGTCACTTCTGCCATCCACTCACTGGGACCTGAGGGACCAGAACTACTGGATGGAGCACATAGGTGCCTGTGTTGAAAAGAAATATCAGGATTCGCCAAAGGTGGGGAAGGTGGAGCCAAAACGGTGTTGGCAGTGCTGGAATTTCAACAGGGGGGTCTGTTTACGACCCACGTGTGAGTATGCCCATGAATGTGAAAGGTGCCTTGGTAACCACCCGGGCTCCGCCTGCCTCAAAGGAAAGCAGCCGTTATGGGGCAGCAGGGGGTACTCACACCAAGGCCCTAGGGGTACCTCCAGACACCCACAGGGGACTACGGGAACCGCCAGTAATGTGGCCCTCAGGCTAGCTCTCACACCTATCAAATTACACCCGTTAAAAGCCCTACTAGCTCTATAGCCCAATAAAACACCAGCGAGATACCTCTAGGAAGGGTTTTCCTCAGGCTTTATAATCCCGGTGTCCTTCCCACCCAACCCAACCCAGGCGATCCTCCCAATCAAAAATCAGTGAGGGAAATGCCAGAGATAGCCAGAAAGAAAATTCAAAAGGAAATTGCAGCTGGGAGGGTGGCCGGTCCCTTCAGCCAACCCCCTATCGAAGGGTTACACATTTCCCCCCTAGGCATAGTTCCCAAAAAAGCCCCTGGGGAGTTCCATATGATCCATAATCTCTCATACCCAAGGGGTGGTTCCGTCAATGATGCCATACCTCAGGAGCTTTGCTCAGTGAAATATACGTCATTTGACCAAGCAGTTAAACTGATTCGTAAATTTGGAAAGGGGGCGCTGCTAGCAAAATGTGATATAGAATCAGCCTTTCGCCTCCTCCCAGTGCACCCTGAGGATTTTTGTTGGTTAGGCTTTAGATTTGAAGGGTCTTACTTTGTCGACAAAGCTATGCCTATGTGCTGTTCAGTGGCTTGTGCAGCCTTCGAAGCTTTTAGTACATTCCTGGATTGGGCGCTTCAATTTAAAACAGGTTCCATCGGGGTCTCGCATTACCTCGATGCCTTTATTTTCGTTGCAGCTACAGAACCCCAGTGCACCAATTTGCTGATGGCATTTATCTCTTTAGCTGAGGAACTCGGAGTCCCGTTGGCGGCGGACAAAACTGAGGGCCCTGCCACCAGAATGGTGTACCTAGGCATTGAATTGGACACAATTGCGCAGTCTTCTAGGTTGCCAAAAGAAAAATTAGTTGCCCTTAGGGAATTGATTCAACAGCTTCTTCCATTGAGAAAGGTTACCCTCAGACAAATCCAGTCTCTATTAGGTCACCTAAATTTCACCTGCCAGGTGGCATCTCCAGGGCGCCCCTTTTGTGCCCACCTAGCTAGATTGTCAGCGGGCCTGCGCGCTCCTCAACACAGGGTACGCCTTTCCAAGTTGGTTAAATCCGACTTGGAAGTATGGCTTCATTTTCTGGACAATTACAATGGTATATCTCTGTGGCAAGACACCATGCTGCTTCACGCTGATTTTCAGGTGCAGTCCGATGCGGCAGGTTCGCTAGGATTTGGGGTTTACTTCAAGGGTCAGTGGTGTGCTAAACGCTGGTCCCCCGATTGGCAGGGAAAACCCATCACGAGGGACCTTACTTTGTTAGAATTCTTTCCCATCGTAGTAGCAGTTCATTTATGGGGGGAGGTATTTAGTAACCACAGGGTGTGCTTTTGGACCTACAATCAGGCGGTAGTAGCAGTCTATTTGGCTATTTGCAGTATGGTAGCGCTGCAGAGAGCTTGCTGGGGAGACCATGCATTAAAAAGAAAGGGACTCAAAAATAACTTAAACAAGGTTTTAATTACAAAAACAAAAACTCCTTATACACTAAATACATCAACAACAAACCAGACCCAACCACCAACCCATCCCCCAGGGTAATGGGAGAGCTAGGTGCTGCTCCTTATATACTACACCCAATTGCCAACACAGCTTAATCAGTACAACTCAGCAGCACCTACTATGTTTCACAGCTGTAAAGCTGGGTCTCGTTATCTTGCTCTGGCCCTTGCTCTGGCCCCTTAAAGACATACACATCGGGTGGAACAATGATGAACCTTTACATTTAAAGAAACCATTCAACACTTTCGACGCAATCCTCACGCTCCCCAAGGGTGGGAAGCCGCCTACGTTCGTTTGTCCTGCTATGTCTTCAGCGCAACATCTATTTTTCTGCCAAGTTCGTGCCGGGCGTTAATAATGACATCGCGGATGCTCTGTCTCATTTCCAGATGGATTGCTTCCGCTCGTTAGCGCCAGAGGCGCAACAATTCCCGCAGCCTTTCCTGGAGCACCTTTGGAACTTTGGAAACACGAAATTATGAAGGGAGTATTGGCCGCATTGGCGCCATGCACTCTGAGATCATACACAAAGGCGTGGGCGGACTACCTAAAGTTCCGTAACAGAGCAGGCAACTCGAACACCGCACCCCCCCCCAAAGTTGAAGTCCTAAAATACTTATTACACCTAAAAAACTTAGGCAGAGCATCAAAGACCTTAAATATTCAGTCGGCCGCTATATCCTTCTTTTCTAAAGCGGCTTACTCCATGGACCCCTGTGCAGACTTCGTAGTGTGCAAAGCACTTGAAGGTTGGCGCAGGCTACAGCCCCCCAGCAAGGACAAAAGAAAACCCATTACTTTTGATATCCTTAGCCAAATTCATAGAAAATTAAGAACCATATGTTGGTCAAAATTCGAAGCTCGACTATTCTCAGCAGCCTATTCCATTGCATTTTTTGGAGCGCTTCGGATAGGGGAGGTGGTATGTGAAGGAGGCCAGGATAATGCTCAACGGGATATATTGTTGAATGACCTGACCCTTTCGCGCTCAGACTTGATTTTACAAGTGCGCAGTTCTAAGACCGACCAGCAAGGAAAAGGGGCCCTCATTAGATTACTACCAACTAGGAAGGAAGGAAGGGCCTTGCCCGGTGAAAGATACCAGATGTTTCCTATACTTGAGACCTAGGTTGCCCAGCCCCCTATTAATTCATATTGATGGTGCTCCCCTGACTAGGCACCAATTTACACAGGTGATGCGGATGGCGATCACGGCTTGCGGCCTCAATCCAGCAGAGTTTGCAGCTCATTCCTTTAGGATCAGGGCGGTTACTACTGCTGTACATCTGGGCCTCTCAGCAGAAAGAATTAAGTACATGGGGCGCTGGAAATCTGAGGCTTACAAGACCTATGTTAGAAAGACCCAATGACCGCTGCTGCACTCCTGATCTTTCCTTGTCATTTCATTCCCCGCTGCCATGGCGGGCCTGGGGCCAAGACTGGGTTTACCGCCAAACACAGATGTGATATGGATGGCTAGGAGAGGGATGCGATGGGCCGAGTTCATGCCGATCATCAGGAACAGAGCTGCGATCGAGGGCCCTCCTGACGCCTTAGTGATACAGCTTGGTGAAAATGATCTAGCTTACCATAAAGTCATTTATTTGCAATGGAATGTTTTCGGAGACTTTGAGGAGCTACTCACCTCTTACCCCAGCATTAGCATTCTGTGGTCATTCTTGCTAGAAAGGTGCACGTGGAGAGATTGTCGCTCCCCTGCTGCGGTGAATAGAGCCCGAAAGATCTTGCAACGCACTGTGGCACATAGAGTGGCGGCTCTGGGGGTCATTGACCATCCCGAGATCCAGTATGCCAAGGTGGCCCTCTACAGAGATGATGGCGTACATCTTTCTGATGCGGCGAATGATGATTGGTTGAGTGATATTATATCAGGGATTAGGGATTGGTTACAGATTTGAGGGTATTGGCGGTGAGCCTGGGATCGAGTGGCGGTTAGGCATTGGTGGGGGTACCGTTCTATTGTTGTGCAAATGAACGGGGGAAGGAGCGCCATCACCTCCCCCCAAACAAGGGATAGTTCGGTAAAGGATTCCGGGGGGCGTGACCTTGTCCTAAGCCGAATGTCAGCAGCTTTGAGTTGTGAGCGCTCAGTGGAGATAAAGGTCCAGGAACTCAGCCATATTTTACAAGTTTTATTTTATTTTATTTATTTTTTAACAAATTTTTATTAAGTTTTCCATCATAATAACACAAACCACAAAGCAAAATGATACACAAAAACAAAAACAAAAAAGGGGGGAGAAAAAAGAAAAGAAAAGGGGGGGAACAATAAACAAATATACAATAAAAACAAACTTAATTCTTCCCAAATCCAACTTTTTAAACATCTTAATTGACTTCCTCAAGTCCCTCCCTTCTGAGTTTCCTTGTAATTTAAAAGTAACAGCTTTCCAATATCCTTATTAAACTAAAACAATTTCCAATTATAGTCATCTTATTCACTTTTCTTAACATTCTAAATCCCATTTATTTAATTATAACATAACTTATCCTAGGCCTATTTGTTTCTTTCAAGTAATTTCTAATTTTTTATATTACAATATTTGTTCAAATAGTCCTTAAATTTCCTCCAATCCTCTTGAAACTCCTCTTCTTTCTGGTCGCGGATTCTTCCAGTCAGGCCAGCTAGCTCCAAAAAGTCCATCATCTTCATCTGCCAATCTTCCACTGTTGGTAGTTCTTGTGTTTTCCAATTTTTAGCAAGTAATATTCGAGCGGCCGTTGTGGCATACAAAAATAATTTAACATCTTTCTTGGGCAATTCTAAACCTATTATTCCAAGGAGAAAGGCCTCTGTTTTCTTAATAAATGTATATTTCAACATTTTTTTTCAGTTCATTATAAAGCTTCTCCCAGAAGTCTTTCACCTTGAGACAAGTCCACCACATATGGAAAAAAGTACCTTCTTTTTCTTTACATTTCCAACAAAGGTTATCACTTTTGTGATAAATCTTTGCTAGTTTTACAGGGGTCAAGTACCATCTATACATCATCTTCATAATATTTTCCTTTAACATTGTACATGCAGTGAACTTAACCCCTTTCCTCCATAGCCTCTCCCAATCCTCCATCATTATGTTATGTCTCACATCCCTTGCCCAATCAATCATAACCGATTTAACTTGTTCATCCTTTGTGTGCCACTCTAAGAACAAACTGTACATTTTAGACATATTCTTATCATTAGTATCTAACAACTCCGTTTCCAATTTGGTTTTTTCTGTTGCAAAACCATTTCTCTTATCCATCTTATATAATTTGTTAAAGTGAATTGGTTGCAATATTATCAAATTATCTTTAATTTGTTCAAATGGTTTTAATTTAAAACCTTCCTGATTCTCTAACAACAAATTTGAATACCTCAACCATTTGTTTTCCATATTTAACTTTTTTTGGACCTGTGCTTCCATTGGTGAAATCCATTTTGGTGTTTTTCTTACTAAGAGATCTTTGTATCTAGTCCATACATTGTATAATGCTTTTCTAATTACATGATTCTTAAAACCACTGTGGGCCTTCACCTTGTCATACCATAGATATGCATGCCATCCAAAATGATTATCCAATCCCTCCAAGTCTAAAACATCATCATTCTCTAATTGAATCCAATCCTTGATCCAGCAGAATGCGGCAGCTTCAAAGTGTACCTTCAAATCTGGTAGGGAAAAGCCCCCTCTCTCTTTTATATCTGTAAGTAATTTATATTTAATTCTAGGTTTTTTCCCCCTGCCAGGTAAATTTAGACAATGCCTTCTGCCATTCTTTAAAACATTTAACATTATCAGTGATTGGTAAAACTTGAAATAAAAACAGCATCTTCAGCAATACATTCATCTTAACCACCGATATTCGGCCCATCAATGAAAGTTTTAGGTTTGACCATATGTCAAGATTTCTTTTGATTTCATTCCATAATTTTTCATAGTTATCTTTATAAAGATTCAAATTCTTTACCGATAGGTTCACACCCAAATATTTAACTTTTTCCACAGAAACAAGGCCTGTTCTTTCAAAAAGGTTTTTTCTTTCCTCATTATCTAAGTTTTTTCCTAAAACTTTGGTTTTGCTCTTGTTTAATTTAAATCCTGCTACCTGCCCAAACTCTTGAATCAGCTCCAGTGCTTTTACTGCACTGGTTTCTGGATCTTGTAAAGTTAAAACCAAGTCATCAGCAAAGGCTTTTAATTTATACTGCTTGGATCCTACTACAATGCCTTTAACCTCCTACTCTTTCCTCAACATGTTTAGCAAAACACCCAGAAGAGAAATAAATAGCAGAGGGGAAAGCGGGCACCCTTGCCTGGTTCCTTTCTCAATTCTGATTTCCTCTGAGACCACATTATGATTTTTGCTTTTTGTTCAAAATCGATCGCATTGATACCATTTAAAAATTCCTTGCCAACCTCAATTCTTTCTAGGTTTTTCATCATAAATAACCACGAAACATTATCAAAGGCCTTTTCAGCATCAATAAACATTAACATTGCTTTACAATTTATTTTCGCTTCCAACCTTTCTATTATATCAATTATATTTCTAATGTTATCTTTCATATGTCTCCCAGGCAGAAATCCTGCCTGGTCCTTATGTATATAATTTGATAGAACCTTTTTTAATCTATTGGCCAAAATGTTTGTGAAGATTTTATAGTCCACATTAAGTAATGAGTCTATAATTTTTTACATCAGATCTATCTTGATCTATTTTTGGAATCAGAGTGATAAATGCATCTTTCCAGGTTTCGGGAGCTTTGTCCCCTCTTAAAATTTTATTACACACATCTGGCAACGGTTGAATTAGCCAATCTTTCAATATTTTATAATATTTTGCAGAAAGACCATCCGGTCCCGGGGTTTTGCCTAACTGCATCTTATTTATTGCCATCTCAACCTCCTGTCTTGTAATCATGCCATTTAGTAGGAACCTTTTATCCTCGGGAATTTTCTGCATTTCATTCGCCGCAAGAAATTGCTCAATTTTATCCTTATCTTCTTTACCTTTTTTATACAGCTGTTTAAAGTATTTCTGAAAACATTTTTTTATATCTGCAGGGTTTTCCATAGATTTTCCATCAGATACAATGTTTGTAATAGTACTTTGCTTCTGTCTCTTTTTTAATTGCCAAGCCAACAATTTCCCACATTTATTCGCAGATTCAAAATTTCTCTGTTTCATCATTATAATTTTCCATTTTATTTCCTGGTTAATAATTTGAGAAAATTGAATCTGCAGTGCTTTAATTTCTTTTGGAATCTGTTGACTCTTTGGCATTAATCATAAACTCTTCTCTTTGTCTTTTATTTGAGACAGAATTTTCTCTTTTTTCTCATTCTGTATCTTTTTTCTTATCGAGTTCTGTTGTATGAGGAAACCTCTCATTACTGCCTTACTTGCATCCCAAATGACTCTTGTTTCAACCTCTGTGTTCATATTTAGTTCAAAATAATCTTTTATTTTTTTTTAATAAAATTTTTATTAGGGGTTTTTACAGAATAGAGTACAAAGACAATAAACAACCTTACTTTTATCTCAACAGAGTTTCATAACTTCTTTGGACTTCCTCACATCTCCCGCTGCCATTTTCATCATCATAAATTTTTTTTCCATGCAATTTATCATCTAGTTTGCAAATTTTATAACCGCTTATTTAAATATAGTCCTCTACAAATTTATTTCTCTTAATCTCGCTTTACATCCCATTTCAATCCAATTTTGTGGTGGCCAATTATTTATGATCAAACATCCTACTTAACTTTCCACCAAATCACAATATTTTTGTAAATAAGTCTTAAATTTCCTCCAATCTTCTTCAACCCTCTCTTCTCCCAGGTCTCGAATTCTGCCAGTCATCTCAGCCAGTTGCATATAGTCCATCAGCTGCATCTGCCATTCTTCCAGCGTGGGTAGATCTTGAGTTTTCCACTTCTTAGCGATAAGTATCCTTGCTGCTGCTGTTGCGTACAAAAAGAATGTTCGATCCTTCTTTGGCACCATCTGGCCGACAATGCCCAAGAGGAAGGAACCCTGCAGGTATAATTTCATCTCCAAAACCACTGCATTATGATCTGAGCAAGTCTTAGGGCAAATTTCTGTTTTAGTAACCTTAGGAACCAAATCTCTGGATATCCATAAATAGTCGGTTCTCAAGAAAGATTGATTTGAATTTGAGAAAAAAGTGAAATCTCTCTCCATTGGATTTCGTAGCCTCCATATGTTCGACAAATCGTATTTATCAGTCATATCAAAGAAAATCTTTGGTAGTCTGCCGGAACTTGGATTTTTCTGACCCTGTGTTTTATCCATTAATGTTGATGCTACTCCATTCAGGTCTCCCATTAAAATCAATTTGTAATCTATATAATCCATGTGTTTTAAGTCCAGATTCTTAAAAAAATCCACTTTGCCATCATTTGGTGCATAAATTCCCAGCAAAAGAAATTTATCGCTTTGTGATGTAATTTCAACTGCAATGTACCTCCCTTCCTCATCTTTAAACAACAATTTGGGGTTCCATTTTTCTTTAACATAAAAAACCACACCTCTTTTTTCACTTTGTCGGATGAAATAAATTCCTGCCCAATTTTCTTATTTTGGAGAATTTTCCTATGAAGTCTTGTAACGTGTTTCTTGTAGACAAATTATGTCCAAATTCTGTCTTGCCAGTACGTGATAAACTTGATCCCTCTTAAATCGCGAATTTAGACCATTCACGTTCCAGGAGTAGATTTTCAAAGACATCCATATTATCTCCAAAATGGAATATGAAGGGCTTGCAAATATAGTTAAATACAAATTTGCTTTCTGAATGTAAACAAATATTTGCCAACAGGGCTTCCCTTTTCCCCCAAAGGCATTCATGTTGCTCTTGTTACAAGACAGTGATGTAGTATTAGAGCACTGAGCTTGAGGGCATGTGTGTTGCTTTGTAGGCAAAGAATAACAACACATCTCCCCACCCTGCCCCTCTAGGAATTTGCTATCTGGATCACACCACAATGCAACAGATGACAGTAATTCCAGGTAAGATACAAAAAGAAAAAGAAAAAGAAAAAACCATCACATACTAGGAATGGAGGAGTAATTCTTTCTTTATTTGCATTTTAATAAGAAACTACTTAATTCATCCAGCTCGAACCAATATGCAAACCAGAACACAGCAATGCATACAAAAACAATGTCATTTCAATGGGTGGGGCAATAACCCCCTAGGTGCAATTATTACTGTAAAGTATTCTAATGCCATGGTCTGAGGTCTGACTTTTAAAATATTTCCCTTCTCTTTTTTTGCAGATAAATTGTGACTTCCCTAAAAGAAGTTGCGGTGAGACCTGCAGACTGACCTCCTGGTTGTGGGTGGGTCTATTGGATAGCCACAACACTCGATTGGTAGGTCCCTCGTTGCTGGGTGCAATCTGGCCAATGGGGTGCAGTCTAAACAGATCAAGGGACCTATATAAACCCATGCACGTGTCTCAGAGCTTCCTCTTTCGGCTCGTGCATTGAAACACCCGCCCACCTCTCCCTAATTTTAGGGAATTTTGCGATTGACCTTGCTATGCCGTCGTGTGTTGTCTGTCGTTGGGACAGGGGCACGGCAGGAATTTTCCCCACTTGGCTGATTGGCTGTAGCCATTTGGGTTTTGCCCGCCGTGTAGCAAATCGTCACAACTTGTAAGGTTGCAGATAGGCTCTGGTTCAGGTGATGGGGATGAGAGAATGCTCTCGCCATCCCTATGTGAAGGGTATTCCGTTAAAGGAATCCAGGGACTCAACTTGGTTTGGTCAACCCCCAAGAGGGGGTTGTGCCCGTGCCTGAGTCCAGGGGAGCATCTGGGGAGTGAACAGAGTCTGTTCCTGGGCTTTTCACCTACCTCAGGTGTTCACCCTTGGCTGCTTGGCTGACCTATGCTGGTGCCCTGGGTCAGCGCTACCTGCAAGGGTGCAGGAAGCTAGTCGAGCCAGAGCCTACAGGTGAAACTCGTAAAATTAGAATATCGTGGAAAAGTTCATTTATTTCAGTAATTCAACTGAAAAGGTGAAACTAATATATGAGATAGACTCATGACATGCAAAGCGAGATATGTCATGCCTATATTTGTTATAATTGTGATGATTATGGCGCACAGCTGATGAAAACCCAAAATTAACAATCTCAGAAAATTAGAATATTAAATGAAATCAGCAAAACAAGGATTGCAAATAGAGCAATATTGGACCTCTGAGAAGTAGAAGCATGCATATGTACTCAGTACTTGGTTTGGGCCCCTTTTGCATCAATTACTTCCTCAATGCGGCATGGCATGGATGTGATCAGCCTGTGGCACTGCTGAGTTGTTATGGAAGACCAGGATGCTTCAATAGCAGCCTTCAGCTCTTCTGCATTGCTCAGTCTCATTGTTGGTTTCTGTTTCCCTCACTGAGCAGCTGCTGGTAGTCACAGAACTATGTCTTCATTCCACAGTCTAGATACTGTTGGATTCCCATGGGAAAGGGAGACGGGATGTGACGTTTACTGGTTTCCTGTTTCCTTTGTACTGTCGTTTCTTTGTTAGAGTTGCTCTCTGCTTCTCACAGAGACAAGATGTATATTTGTATGCTCTCAGCATAGCTTAGTAATAAAGCGTAGCAATGTAGCCATACCTGCCTCATCCTTTCATTGCGGGCTCTGGGTGTTTTATACTCTGCTGGGCTCAAGCCAAAATGAGCCGTATCAGCTCGGAGGACCGGAGCTGACTTTATCTAACATGACTGACTTTATCTAATATGTCAAGCCTATATTTGTTATAATTGTGATGATTATGGCGTACAGCTGATGAAAACCCAAAATTAACAATCTCAGAAAATTAGAATATTAAATGAAATCAGCAAAACAAGGATTGCAAATAGAGCAATATTGGTCTTCTGAGAAGTAGAAGCATGCATATGTACTCAGTACTTGGTTTGGGCCCCTTCTGCATCAATTACTGCCTCAATGCGGCATGGCATGGATGCTATCAGCCTGTGGCACTGCTGAGGTGTTATGGAAGTCCAGGATGCTTCAGTAGCAGCCTTCAGCTCTTCTGCATTGCTCAGTTTCATGTCTCTCATCTTTCTCTTGGCAATGCCCCGTAGATTCTCTATGGGGTTCAGGTCAGGCGAGTTTGCTGGCCAATCAAGCACAGTAATCCCATGGGCATTGAACCAGGTTTTGGTACTTTTGGCAGTGTGGGCAGGTGCCAAAGGCCTGCTGGAAAATGAAGTCAGCATCCCCATAAAGCTCGTCTGCGGAAGGAAGCATGAAGTGCTCCAAAATCTCCTGGTAGACGGCTGCGTTGACCCTGGCCTTAATGAAGCACAGTGGATGAACACCAGCTGATGACATGGCTCCCCAAATCTCTTTTCTGATGAGAGCAGCTTTTGCATCTCATTTGGAAACCAAGGACCCAGAGTCTGGAGGAAGAATGGGGAGTCACACAATGCTAGATTCTTGAAGTCCAGTGTGAAGTTTCCACAGTCTGTGTTGATTTGGGGAGCCATGCCATCAGTTGGTATTGGTCCACTGTGCCTGTGGACTTTCCAATCTGAGATCCTTGACATTTTTTTCCAAAAACCTTGTTTTTTCTTTGACGGTCCTAATTCTTTGTATCCTTCCTTGAAATTTGAAGGAGAGGCCCTCTGGAAACTCCCACCTGAAAAAAGATGTTATTCCTTCTCAGAGCTCCAGCCAAATCTGCGTAATTATTCCTTAAGTTCAGAAAATGTTTTAGAATCTCCTTGAACAAAACAATTGGCTTGTCTTTAATCTTCAGGCTTTTTTATAATGTAGACCCAAAATATTGTCCCTTTGTTCCTTTGTCTTGAAAACCGCTATACAGTCATGTACAATTTTTGAGTCTTTCTTAGGCCCAAACCTATAGGCCCTCTCAATGCAAGAATTTAGCTCATCTTTTTCCAGACCCCAACACGCTGCAAACTCCTCAGTTAGCCAGTCCTTAAGATTATCTTGTTCCAATTGGGGCGCGCCTCTCACTCTCAGTTGATTTTCCCGTTCCTTCATCTGTAAGAAAGCAATTGCATTAAGGGCATCCTGTTGGGTCCTCTCCACATCAGGCACTCTCACTGTTTCCAATTCCGTCAATCTTGTTACGTTACTGGCAACCTCTTCCTTGACCTCTTGAATGCCTTTTTTCAAATCTACAAATTCTTGTTTAAGCTCCTGTACATTCTGCTGGGTTCCTCTGACATCTGTTCTTATTTCTGGTGACATTTGCATCACCGTCTCTTCAAATGTTGGTGCTTTGGAGCCTCTTCTGTCTTTAGTTTTACTTTTGTCAGGCTTATCTACACCATTAGCCATAACTATTCCAAAGTGTCAAGGTCAACTCACCCAGACACAGTCCACAGGATTTTCAGTGCACAGACTACAGCAGACAACTCAGCAGCTCCCCCCTTTCAAAGTCTAATTCTTTTTACACTTCTTATTCTTTTTGGGAACCATCTAAAATTAATTTGGGCACTTATATCCAATTCAAGAAGGGTAAGAGAAGCAATGTGTACTATTATAGCAAGCTCAGACAGCAGCAGTTACCTTGTAATCCCCAAATAGGAAAACGAAAGTTGAATGTATCCGCTCCCTTCGTGATGCAATAATGGAGTCTAGCCTTCCCCCGCTGGGAGGTCCGTTTCCAAAAAGCAAGAGTCTATTCCACTGTCAAATCTATCTCATGCAGGGTCTCAATTCAGTCAAATTCACCCTACTTCCCCCTGCAGAAAGAGGGGCTTAAAGTGTTTCCTTGGAAGTTTTAACAAATCTTTTAAATTTACGGCTTCGGTCAGTGATAACTGCTTTTACTTTTACTTCTGCGGAAAGGGATCGACCTCCGTAATTTGAATCCCTTCCAAACCAATTAACAGCCCAAATTAAAATCCCTGACACTCACGATTATCCAATCTTTTATATTTGGTCAGAGAAATTGGTCGCTAACGATCGCCAGACTTTGGAGCTTTGTGCAATGAAGAAAGCGAGTAGATTCCACAGTACCCATGTCTCCAACCCAGCTCGCTCTCGGGGCTCTTATTAGAGCTTACCGGGGAGCAGGGAAGTCGCAAGGGGTACCCGCTGGAACACCAGGTCCTCAGAATGCTCAATCTGAGGTTTTTTTTGGGGGGGGGGTTCCGTCACACTCTCATGGTCACCCCAACCTTCAAAGCGCCGGGGCTCTTTCATCCGAAAGAGCTCCTGTCCGCCATTAATCGTGCGGCCAACTGGGCCCTGGTCTCTTCTGGCAGAGCGTTCCACCAGGCCGGGGCCACAGCCAAAAAGGCCCTGGCCCTGGTTGAGACCAACCTAATATCCCTGGGGCCTGGAACTTCAGGGTGTTGTTATTTGCAGACCGTAAGGTCCTCTGTGGGACATACCAGGAGAGGCGGTCCCATAGGTACGAGGGTCCTAGGCCGTATAGGGCTTTAAAGGTTAAAACCAGCATCTTAAACCTGATCCTGTACTCCACCGGAAGCCAGTGCAGCTGCTATAGCACCGGCTGAATGTGATCCCATGGCGAGGATCCCGTAAGGAGTCTTGCTGCGGCATTCTGCACCTGCTGGAGCTTCTGAGTCAGTTTCAAGGGCAGCCCCACGTAGAGTGAGTTACAATAATCAAGCCTGGAGGTGACCATCACATGGATCACAGTGGCGAGATCAAGGCGAGAGAGGTCAATGTACAGAAAATGGAAGTAATCAGAGATAAAGACTTTATTGGCATGCATGAATGAAAATATTATAAAAGAACCAGGGGAGGGGTGGAGGGAGGTCAGAGGATTCAAGTACTGATTGTGTATATAGTTGTTCTAAATGTTTTATTTTATTTTAAAAAAATATTTTTTGTGTGAAAAATAATAAAAATATTACAAAACAACAACAACAACAACAAAATGGAGAGGACTTTGAGTTGTTGCCAACCATGCTTTACTCAGAATGTTTTACTCAGAATAGCTTTATGGAACTAAGCTAGTCATCATTATTCATTATAATGAATTCACTCTGAGTAGACTAGCACTGGATACTCCACCATTACACTGAACACAGGTACAAGCTGTCTCTGAACATGTACAAGCATTTGTGTGAGAGAGTGTACACCTGTTGATTTGTACTGCTCAGCTATTGTATACACCAACTGCACACTCATTGAATCTTACATGTCAATAACTGTACATGTACACTACTCATCTATCTGCATACACTACTACACTGATTATAGGCTCAATAAATGTAATAGAATCATAGAACTGAAGAGGTGGGGCTCTATTTAGAATAAGAACTTCCTCCTCCAAAGTCCATTGGTGCATATGTGCTGCTACACATTGGTAACACACCACACCAAAGGTTTTTTGATAACAACACAGTTGCATCTAGTGGAGTTGCATCCATTGGGACTGGTGGGGCAAAAGGCAGGGAGGCCAGCAGTAGGTGGCACCAGACCAGAGCCAAGAACAGGCGGAACCAAGTCATTCAAATTTTGCAACTATCCTCTTCCTCACTGCTAAGTTTTACCAGGGCAACTCTGAAACTGAGGAAGAAGCTGCAGGGTGGCTCATCCCGTTTCACTGCCTGGGGCAAAACGGGAATGTGCCACACTGCTGCACTGCCACTGCCTACCTTACATGGGTTGTGTAGTGGTGCATGCAAAGCAACGGCAGCATCAGGTTCCAATGAGATCTCTCGATATCTCCCCAAAATCTCATGAGATCTCAACAGACACTACTCCTGCCAATGGTGCTGCTTTTCCACTAGCAACGGAGGCAGTGGGGCAGACAGGGTATCTGCAGGGATGCTGCCTCTTGGGCTTCTGACACCTGAAGTGACTGCCTCATCCTGCCTCATGGACAGTCGGGCCCTGGGAAGCTGACAGGCTCTGGGCTGGTTGTAAGGAAGGAAGGTGGAAAGGTGAGGGCAGAGTGATGCTGGTAGGACAGTACTTGGTTTGCCTTAATGGGTCAACCTCCATGGTTCCCACAGTGATCACTTTTGAGGGGTATTCTAACTATACACTTGGGTATCGCTTAGTGGTCGGACAGGCACAACAGAACTGAAAGACGCTCCTTGCTCTGTGTCTTCAGAATGGGACGGGCTATGCATTTTTAAGCAGGCCAATTGACAAATTTAAAGAATTCACAAATCAGAGCTGTTTCTGTTGGAGATAAGCAGTGTCCAGTGCACAGCGGAATGATGAAAAGTACGTGC
This sequence comes from Podarcis gaigeae, assembly GCF_964106915.1. Classification (NCBI taxonomy): domain Eukaryota; kingdom Metazoa; phylum Chordata; class Lepidosauria; order Squamata; family Lacertidae; genus Podarcis; species Podarcis gaigeae. The sequence continues at coordinate 15,748,147 of NC_139695.1, read as the reverse complement.
CAACATGCTCTATATTACTTTATTTACTCTTCAAAGCTGGTAATTTACAGGAAAACATCTTCCCTCTGCCGGAGCAGAGAAAGGCATCCTCTCTCCTCTAAAGCACGGAGAGAAATAACACTGAACTGCAAAGAACAGTGAAAACAGGAAACCAGTGTACGTCACATCCAGTCTCCTTTCCCGTGAGAAAACCCAACAGCATTTGACTGTGGAATGTAAACATTGTCTTGTGACAAGCACTTCGCTGCTCAGTGAAGAAAGCAGAAACCAACATCCTCCCCCTTTCTGTGAACATCACTGGGCAGCGTGTTCGTACAATATCAGTACAAACCCAACTTCTGCACATAGGTACAGTGTTGATCCCTTGATACAATCTTGGACAATACATCAGCAGGAATTTCATTACCTGGCATATAGGACACCGTTACGAGTCCCTTTTGAATACGTTCCCTAGCATGTTGCAACTTCAATTGCAAGTGCTTTGTGCTTTGCTTACAACCTTCAGAATTCAGCAAAGCCAAACATGCTTTGTTGTCCTGGTAAACCTGGATTGGACATTTGACAGGAATTTTTATGTCTTTGCACAATTGTAACAACCATTCACAATCCTTAAGTGAATAAGACAGTGCATTCAGTTCAGCTTCACAAGTACTTAAGCTAACTGTTGTTTGCTTCTTGCATGACCAATCAAATAGACCCTGATTGTACTTATAGCAAACTCCAGACGTACTTTTCCTGTCTGTAGTGTCACTTCCAAAACTTGCATCTGCAAATATCTCAAGACCACCAGACTTCTGATTGTTAAATCTCAGTCTGTAATGCATAGTGCCTTTCAAATACCGCGCTATGCGTTTCAGAGCTTTCCAATCCTTAACAGTAGGATTGTTGACTTGTCTGCTTAGCAAATTACAGCTAACAGCAATGTCAGGTCTTGAACATCTGGCAATGAAGTTTAGCTTGCCTAGCACACTTCTGTACAGTGTAGTGTCAGAAAATGCTTCTCCAGTGTCATCTACCTGATAACCTGTTATCATCGGTGTGTCCACAGGGTTAGCATCCATCAGGTTTAGTTTGCTTAACACATCAGCAATTTTACGTGACTGGTGTACTAGAATGTTACCATCTTGATCTCTCTCTATTTCCAGAGATAGGTAGTTGTTTACCTCACCAAGATCTTTCATGTCAAAGTGCTCTTTCAATTGAGCTAGGGCATTATTGTACATTGTGACATCCTTCCAAAAGAATAAAAGATCATCAACATAAAACAAACAATACAGTTTCTTTTGCCCCTCCTCTTTGACAAATACACATGGATCAGCTTTCCCTTGCTTAAAACCTAGAGAAAACAATACTTCAGTGAGTTTTGTGTGCCAACACCGTGCACTTTGTTTGAGACCATAAAGGGACTTCTTCAGAGCACAAACAAATCCCTGTTTTACCTGTACGCCATCAGGTGGAAGCATATAAAGTGATTCATCTAGAGATCCGTACAGAAAAGCTGTATTCACATCATGGTGACTAATGTGTAGATTCTCCTCTGCAGCTAGCTTGAGCATAAGCCTAATGCTCTCATACCTCACGGTGGGTGAGTAGGTCTCGTGATAGTCTTCACCTGGTACCTGTGCAAAACCTCTGGCTACCAATCTGGCTTTGTGTCTGACTATCTTGCCATTTTGATCTGTCTTCGCTTTGAAGACCCATTTGCTTCCAAGCAGTTTCATTCCTGGAACTACTGGAACAAGATCCCACGTTTTGTTCCTTTCCAAGGAATCAAGCTCAGCCTTCATGGCATTTAACCATGGCTCAGCTTCCTTTGAATCCAAATCCTGGATTTCTTGGAAACTTGAAGGTTCAAACACCTTCTTGGAGCTTTTAACAGCTGTTACTGCTATCTTAGCAAACTCATCAGCAAATCTCTTTGGAGGTCTGCCTTTTGTTGCTCTCTGTGACCTGCGAATTAGCCTTAAGTCTTCAACACTCTCCTCTTCCTTCTTAGGAGAAAAGTGACCTATTGTGAACAATGGTTCCTCCAATTCTTGATCAGAGCTTTCAGAGGGTCGCATAGAGGCTTTCGCACTCTTGAAATCCTCTGAATCACCCGATTCAGTTTCAGACTCAGAATCAGAACCTTCATCAGTGGGTGTGGGTTGTTGCGGTTGCTTTTGACTATCCTCAGTTTCATTACTGTCATCAGGATAACATTGGAAAATTCCCACATTCTCCCCCCACTTGGCATTGTACTCAACACTTCTTGTGAGCTTAATTGTCTTAGAGTCAGTCATCATTATTCTGTAAGACCCTTTCTGATAACCTAGAAAGATACCATGCAATCCACGCTTGTCTAACTTGGAGTTTTGTGGTGAGTGAACCCACATGTCAGAACCAAAAATTTTCATGTGTTTGATGTATGGCTTCTTGCCAAACATCTTCTCATAGGGGGTACAACCAATCGCTGAAGATAACCTGCGATTATAACTGTAAGTGAAACATGAGAGAGCTTCGGCCCAATAACTCTCTGGAAGATTGGCATCATGCAGCAAGGTTTTTAACCCTTGAAGCAATGTCTGATTTGCTCGTTCCGCAAGTCCATTCTGCCATGGCGAGCGAGGACTAGACAAATCGTGTTGAATTCCTTTCTCAGTCAGAAAAGCTTCAAACTGCTGAGAAGTGAATTCTCCCCCGCGATCACTGAAAAGAATTTTTACCTTCTTACCATGCACATTTTCCAACCAAGTACAGAATTCCTTGAACCTTGGAAAAGCCTCTGATTTCTGCTTGAGATTGTACACATAAATATACCTGGAAAATGCATCAATGAGAACCATGAAGTACCTGTTTCCACCCAAAGAGGGCGCTAGTGGTCCAACCAAATCAGCATGAACAACCTGGTATGGTTCTGTAGCTTGCCTACTAGACACCTTACCTTTCGCAGCCATTTTTACCTTGTTTGCTGCGCATGCCTTGCACTTCATGTGGTACCTGCAGGGTTTAATAGTCATACCTTCAACCAAGGCAGGCATTTTAGATACTGCCTCAAAATGCAAATGACCAAATTTTCGATGAAAATCGTGAATACATTCTGCATGCAAACTTTTGTTAGAACCTGCAATGCAACAAGTGTCATCCTGCACAACATCATCAAAATACAAAACATACAAACGATCAACATATTCAGCATGCAATACATAATCATTTTTCTTTGTGATGATGCACCTTTTGTTCTTAAAGGAAACGTCAATTTTCCGCTCATTCAGCTGTCCAACGCTGAGCAGATTATGCTTGGCATCTGGCACATAAAGCACATCCTGTATCGATAAGTCCAAACTGTGAAGAACAACAGTTCCGTAGCCTTTACTGGGGATTGTGTGGTCATCCGCCTGGTGAATCGCACCTTCCTGCGGTGTAAAAGACACGAACAGTCGCTTATCGTTGCACATGTGGTGGGTCGCCGCTGAATCAACAACGAAGAAAGATCTAGACGTCTTCTGGACCTCTGCAACCTTTGGAGTGAAGCGTGAGACCATTGCCTTGTGCTGCGTTGTCCTGGACACCGGACCTTTGCCTTTGCCTCGGCCTTTTCCACGCGATGAGCTTTCGCTGCGCTGCTCTGTCTTGGCCCTGGGATATCTGCATTCCCTCTTCATATGGCCTAGACGTCCACACGTGTAGCATTTCACTGCCTTCAAAGCTTTGGCGCCATCTGGTGGTTCCACTGCACTCTGGGATGACGTCTGTGAAGACTCCCCCTTGCCCATGCAGCTATCACCCCGGCGGTCTGCTCCATTCAGAATCATGGCAGTATCACTGGCTACTGTGAGTTGAGCATTTGGCTGATTGGCATCAAATTCCCCACTTGCCTCAGCCAGCCTTCTGCAGCTAGCCATCATGACATTGGCATTAGCCTTTAGCGTCATCTCTGCTGCTTTAAATCAAGCTGCTTTATACAAGCTGCGTCTGTGTACAGCTGCTTCAATCCAAAAGCAAATTCAAAAACAGCCTCTGCTTTGTGAACCTGTGCCTTTCTGCTTAACTGCTTTGCTTATCTGCAGCTGCTTCAAACCGCATTCCAAAGGCAAGTTCAAAAGTGAAAGTTCTCTCTGCTGTCTTAAATTCATGCTGCGACACTGCTGCAGCTGCTTTACTTTCGATTTCCCCCAGCATAGGAAAAATTTATCCTTCTAGCCTTTTGCCTGTGCCACGGCAAAACCGGCTATAAAAGTTCAAAGTCCAGCCATAAAGCCATTAATTAGAAGCTGGCAGGCTGCCCGGAGCTGTAGCACATACCTCATCAAATCATCTTGACGCGCAGAGATATCGTCCGATCCGGCCCTCTGCATTCCGATCCTTTGCCGGCACTCCAATGCTTTGCTCCTTTGTTCCTTTGCCAGGAGCCCGATTTCTGGAGTCCATTCTCAAAACACTGCGTTTTTCTGGGCCCGGAACCAAATATTGGAGATAAGCAGTGTCCAGTGCACAGCGGAATGATGAAAAGTACGTGCCAACATGCTCTATATTACTTTATTTACTCTTCAAAGCTGGTAATTTACAGGAAAACATCTTCCCTCTGCCGGAGCAGAGAAAGGCATCCTCTCTCCTCTAAAGCACGGAGAGAAATAACACTGAACTGCAAAGAACAGTGAAAACAGGAAACCAGTGTACGTCACATCCAGTCTCCTTTCCCGTGAGAAAACCCAACAGCATTTGACTGTGGAATGTAAACATTGTCTTGTGACAAGCACTTCGCTGCTCAGTGAAGAAAGCAGAAACCAACAGTTTCCAATCCCCCTTTTCCATGCTCTGCTTTCCCAGCCCTCAGTAGCTTTGCTTACAAGCAAAGCAGTGACTGCAGAGTCCCCAACAGCAGGTTGCCTTTGTGACTTATTACACTGTCATAACTGTAAATATTACAGTAAATATTACTCCTCCACCAAGGAGGAGACAGGAGACTCCCCTGAGAAGGAGGCTAGTTCACCAACACAGGAGCCAGATATATGGAGAAACGTGACTCAAAGAAGTAGGAGGCCCAGGGTTCGTTCTGATTGTTTAGAAATACACAATCACTTTGAGGTCCTCTCCCCTAGCATGGAAGACGAAGAGCAGACTCCATTTGAGGATCTCTCCCTCATTACAGTCGATCAGGTATATGAAGACGAGCAGCAAAGTCAGTCCTCAGGGAATGTGCAGGCGACCTTGGAACGGACAGCTCACGGAAGAACCCCGACCAGACCTAAGAGGAGGCATGTAGTGGTGATAGGGGATTCCCTACTGAGGGGAACAGAAGCAGTGATCTGTGGGCCTGACAAGATGTCTCGGGAAGTGTGCTGTCTCCCTGGGGCTAAGATCCAAGATGTAACTGAACGACTGCAAGGAATCATAAAACCCAATGACAAATACCCCTTCCTCTTGGTTCATGTGGGAACCAATGACACTGCAAGCAATAGCCTCCAGAAGATCAAAAGAGACTACGAGGCTCTGGGCAGGAAATTGAAGCAATTAAATGCACAAATTGTCGTCTCATCTGTCCTCCTAGTTGAACGACGTGGCCCAGGGAGAGAGGGAAAAATAGTGGAAGTGAACAGCTGGCTTCGCAAATGGTGTAAACAGGAACGGTTTGGATTCTTAGATCACGGACTGCAGTTTCTTGAAGATGGACTTCTGGCAAGCAATGGGCTGCACCTCACAACGGTTGGGAGGAATGTTTTTGCCAAAAATCTCAGAAACCTCATCAGGAGGGCTTTAAACTGACTAATGTGGGGGGAAAACAAAACAAAAATTCTTTCCAGTAGCACCTTAAAGACCAACTAAGTTAGTTCTTGGTATGAGCTTTCGTGTGCATGCACACTTCTTCAGATACACACGGCTACCTATCTGTAATGTGGGGGAGGGAGACAGTGCTCCTGAAGGTAGGAGTCTATCAATTGATGAAGATGATCATCCAAATGTCATAGACCAAATGGAGCAAACAGCACGCAGACCTAGTGGTGGGAGGAAAAAATCCTTAAATAAGAGACACGGGGGAATGATTAATGGACTTCAATGTCTGTACACTAATGTGCAAAGCATGGGAAATAAACAAGATGAGCTTGAGCTCTTGGTACAGCAAACTAAATATGACATAATAGGCATCACTGAAACCTGGTGGGATAAGTCCCACGATTGGAATGTAATCATGGAGGGATACAATCTATTTCAGAGAAACAGACCAGACAAGAAAGGAGGAGGAGTGGCGTTATATGTCAGGGATGTGTATACCTGTGAAGAGATCCAAGATTTAGAACCTCAAAGCCAAAGTGAGAGCATTTGGGTCAAAATTAAGGGAGAGAAGAATAACAGTGACCTCATTGTGGGAGTTTACTATAGATCCCCAAGCCAAATGGAGGACATAGATGATGCCTTCCTGGAACAGATGGCAAAGCATGCAAAAGGAAGGGAGATAGTAGTAATGGGGGACTTCAATTACCCGGATATTTGTTGGATGTCAAACTCAGCCAAGAGCATAAGGTCAAACAGATTCCTCACTGGCCTTGCAGACAACTTCATTGTCCAGAAAGTGGGAGAAGCAACAAGAGGAACAGCCATTTTAGATCTGGTCCTAACCAATGCTGATGACCTGGTTAGTGGGGTAGAAGTGGAAGGATCATTAGGCGCGAGTGATCATGCTCTTCTGAAGTTTACTATACAGCGGAAAGGAGCAGCCAAGCATACTAGGACTCAATTTCTTGACTTTAAGAAAGCCGACTTTATAAAACTTAGGGAAGTGCTGGGTGAGATTCCATGGACAGTAATACTAAAAGGAAAGGGAGTTCATGATGGCTGGGAGTTTGTTAAGAGGGAGATAGTAAAAGCACAACTTCAGGCAATACCAATGAGACGGAAACATGGAAGGTGCCTAAAGAAGCCAGGGTGGCTATCTAAAGAACTTTTAACTGAGTTAAGATTAAAAAAGGATGTGTACAAAAAATGGAAAAGGGGGGAAACCACCAAAGAGGAATTCAAACAAATAGCCAGCACGTGTAGACACAAAGTCAGAAAAGCTAAAGCACAGAATGAACTCAGGCTTGCTAGAGAGGTTAAAAGCAACAAAAAAGGCTTTTATGGGTATGTTCGTAGCAAAAGGAAGAACAAAGAAACCGTGGGGTCACTCAGAGGAGAAGATGGTGAAATGCAAACAGGGGACACAGAAAGGGCTGAACTCCTCAATGCCTTCTTTGCCTCAGTCTTCTCCGATAAAGAAAACAATGCCCGACCTGAAGAATTTGGAGCAAATGATTCAGCAGAGGAAACACAGCCCAGAATAACTAAGGAGATAGTACAAGAATACTTGGCTAGTCTAGATGTATTCAAGTCTCCAGGGCCAGATGAACTGCATCCAAGAGTATTAAAAGAACTGGCAGATGTGATCTCAGAACCACTGGCAGTCATCTTTGAGAATTCCTGGAGAACAGGCGAAGTCCCGGCAGACTGGAGGAGGGCAAATGTTGTCCCTATTTTCAAAAAGGGGGAAAGAGAGGACCCAAATAATTACCACCCTGATGTCAGTCTGACATCAATACCAGGGAAGATTCTGGAGCAGATCATTAAGCAAACAGTCTGTGAGCACCTAGAAAGGAATGCTGTGATCACCAATAGTCAGCATGGATTTCTGAAAAATAAGTCATGTCAGACGAACCTGATCTCGTTTTTTGACAGAATTACAAGCCTGGTAGATGAAGGGAACGCAGTGGATGTAGCCTACCTTGATTTCAGCAAGGCATTTGACAAGGTGCCCCATGATATTCTTGTAAAGAAGCTGGTAAAATGCGGTCTTGACTATGCTACCACTCAGTGGATTTGTACCTGGCTGACTGACCGAACCCAAAGGGTGCTCATCAATGGTTCCTCTTTATCCTGGAGAAGAGTGACTAGTGGGGTGCCACAGGGTTCTGTCTTGGGCCCGGTCTTATTCAACATCTTTATCAACGACTTGGATGATGGACTCAAGGGCATCCTGATCAAATTTGCAGATGACACTAAACTGGGAGGGGTGGGTAACACCCCAGAGGACAGGATCACACTTCAAAACGACCTTGACAGATTAGAGAACTGGGCCAAAACAAACAAGATGAATTTTTACAGGGAGAAATGTAAAGTATTGCACTTGGGCAAAAAAAATGAGACGCACAAATACACGATGGGTGACACCTGGCTTGAGAGCAGTACATGCGAAAAGGATCTAGGAGTCTTGGTTGACCACAAACTTAACATGAGCCAACAGTGTGACGCAGCAGCTAAAAAAGCCAATGCAATTCTGGGCTGCATCAATAGGAGTATAGCATCTAGATCAAGGGAAGTAATAGTGCCACTGTATTCTGCTCTGGTCAGACCTCACCTGGAGTACTGTGTCCAGTTCTGGGCACCACAGTTCAAGAAGGACACTGACAAACTGGAACGTGTCCAGAGGAGGGCAACCAAAATGGTCAAAGGCCTGGAAACGATGCCTTATGAGGAACGGCTAAGGGAGCTGGGCATGTTTAGCCTGGAGAAGAGGAGGTTAAGGGGTGATATGATAGCCATGTTCAAATATATAAAAGGATGTCACATAGAGGAGGGAGAAAGGTTGTTTCCTGCTGCTCCAGAGAAGCGGACACGGAGCAATGGATCCAAACTACAAGAAAGAAGATTCCACCTAAACATTAGGAAGAACTTCCTGACAGTAAGAGCTGTTCGACAGTGGAATTTGCTGCCAAGGAGTGTGGTGGAGTCTCCTTCTTTGGAGGTCTTTAAGCAGAGGCTTGACAACCATATGTCAGGAGTGCTCTGATGGTGTTTCCTGCTTGGCAGGGGGTTGGACTCGATGGCCCTTGTGGTCTCTTCCAACTCTATGATTCTATGATTCTATTACAGCCATATGGATTTTCAATAGCCAAACACCATGCTGCTATTAATATCAAATGCAATAAGATATTTTGTGTGTTTGGATGATTGCAGGCAAAAATTGAGGAAGGGGTAGGTGGGCAGAGAAACCTCCTGATGGCATTGTCTCTTTATTTGCTTGCAACTTCCCACCAGGTAGGATATTACAATGGAATTGGAGTGGATGAGGGATGGGATTCATAATAAATAATGGAACTAATGAAGTTACTAGTCTTTCCTCTTCAGAAGATGTTTGGGAACGGCTTGCTATGAGCCTCACAGTATTTTGAGAAGAGGGATTGCTCACTGCAAATCACTTTGAGGTAATTAAAATATAGGTCATATTGCTGTTGTTGTTTTCTGTTTCCCATCCCACCCCAGAAGTTAATTTGGCATATGATCTCTGTCAGTTGACCAGGCAGGATTATCTTAAATATTTAGCACTTCCCATTGAAAGGATACAACCATCTGAGCAGCTTTTAATGAGTGTTTGTGGTTGGGTGCACAACTGTTCTGATAGGGGGACAGAATGGGGACAGGGCAGGGGTGGAGAATGTAAATCTTACCTTTGCAGGGCAGGCTCATTTCACACCCTTCACACAAACTGTTAAGGATTGGAAAGCTCTGAAACGCATAGCACATTATTTGAAAGGCACTATTCATTACAGACTGAGATTTAACAAACAGAAGTCTGGAGGTCTTGAGATATTTGCTGATGCGAGTTTTGGAAGTGACACTACAGACAGGAAAAGCACGTCTGGAGTTTGCTATATGTACAAACAGGGTCTATTTGATTGGTCGTGCAAGAAGCAAACAACAGTCAGCTTAAGTACTTGTGAAGCTGAACTGAATGCACTGTCTTATTCACTTGTGGATTGTGAATGGTTGTTACAGTTGTGCAAAGACATGAGAATTCCTGTCGAATGTCCAATCCAGGTTTATCAGGACAACAAAGCATGTTTGGCTTTGCTGACTTCTGAAGGTTGTAAGCAAAGCACGAAGCACTTGCAATTGAAGCTGCAACATGCTAGAGAATGTGTTCAGAAAGGACTCGTAACGATGTCCTACATGCCAGGTAATGAAATTCCTGCTGATTTATTGTCCAAGGTTGTTCCAAGGGATCAACACTGTACCTATGTACAGAAATTGAAGGCCATATTTATGGGACAGAAATTGCTTTTGTACTGATATTGTACGAACACGCTGCCCAGTGGTGTTCACAGAAAGGGGGAGGATGTTAGTTTCTGTTTCCTCACTGAGCAGCTGCTTGCAGTCACAGGACTGTTTACATTCCACAGAGTCCAGACACTGTTGGATTCTCACGGGAAAGGAAGACGGGATGTGACGTTACTGGTTTCCTGTTTCCTTTGTTCTGTTGTTCTGTTGTTTCCTTTGTTCAGTTGCTCTCTGCTCTCAGAGAGAGAACATGTATATTTCTTTTCTCTCTGCATAGCTTAGTAATAAAGCATAGCAATAGGAATCGGCTTCAGGAAGAGCTGACTTCACCGAGGGCTCGTGCCAAGTGTTCGGCACCCCCATCTCTCGGATCAGCGTGAACACTGCTGACAAGACAGGATCCCCCCACATCCTGGGGGGTAGGGAAGGCTGCATACTTCCCATAGCAGCCCCTTAATTACCTCGTATGGGTCAGAGAGATGTTATTGTCGGCCATCTTCCAACGCGCCACCTGGTGGCCCCCCACTCCCATCTCAGCCTCTAATTACCCTGTGGGCGCTGGAGCGATGGCATTGTTAGCGATGGTATTGTCAGCCAATTAATAATTACAGACCCATATCATTGCTTAATAATGATTATCAGCTGTTTGCGAGTATTCTAGCAAACAGACTGAAATCAGTTATAAAGGACAATATAAACCAAGATCAAGGAGGATTCCTTCCAAACAGACATATAAAGACAAATATGAGAATAGTGATTGATTTATTGGAATATTTAGAATTAAAAACAAATAAAAGAATGGCATTTATGCTAATAGACGTTGAGAAGGCTTTTGATAATTTAGCAAGGGTATTTCTACAGAAAGTATTGGAACTAGTATCATTGGGCGAAAATTATTGCAGAAGTATAAATGCGATTTACGAGAAGCAGCAGGCTAGTCTAATAATTAATAGTGTCAAGACAGAATGCTTTCCAGTGGAGAAGGGCACCAGACAAGGATGTCCTCTCTCACCTTTACTTTTTATATTGACATTAGAAATATTGTTGTTGGAAACAAGGAAAGACAAAGAGATCATAGGAATAACACTGGGAAAAGAGGTTTATAAGATCAGGGCCTTTGCGGATGATATTTTGTTAACAACAGAAGAACCAGAAGCAAGTATCACTAAAGCAATAAAGATAATACATGATTTTGGCAAGGTGTCTGGCTTTAAAATGAATATGGAAAAGACAAAACTTATGGTAAAAAATATGCAAGAAGAAGAGCAAAAAGAACTTCAGGAAAAGGTTGGCTTACAGATTGTTAAGAAAGCAAAATATTTGAGTATAGATCTAACTATGAAGAATACCAATCTGTACAAAAATAATTATGAGAAAGTTTGGAAAGGAATAAGGAAAGATTTTGAAACCTGGAGTAGATTAAAGTTATCATTATGGGGAAGAGTCTCCATAATTAAAATGAATGTCCTGCCAAAAATGCTATATTTGTTCCAAACGATACCAATTATAAATAAAGAGAATTGCTTTGAAGAATGGAGGAAAGATATAATGAGTTTTGTATGGCAAGGGAAAAAACCGTGGATAAAATATAAATTATTGACAGAAAGAAAGGAAAGGGGAGGATTAGCATTGCCAAATTTAAAATTATATTATGAAGCGGAATGTTTTATTTGGGTAAGAGATTGGATTAGATTGGAAAAAAATAATATATTAGATCTTGAAAATTTTAATAATAGATACGGATGGCATGCGTATCTTAATTACGAGAAAGTAAAAGTCAATATAATAAGAGGTGCATTATATAAAGTTTGGAACAAATATAGATTACATCTGGAACCACAGACACCCTGGTGGATATCATCGCTGGAGGCATATGCTATCAAAAAATTGAATATGAGGACAAATTGGCCAACATATAGACAATTATTGGAAGAGGAACAGGGGAAACTCAGATTAAAATCCTATGAAGACATATGGCAATATGAAGTTGACAGATGGCAGTATATACAACTTAGAAGTATATTCAACTCGGATAAAAAGAAAGGATTTGCAAAAGAGGATTCGTAATTTAACGTCACAGTGATACAGAATAACAACAAATTGTTATTCAAAACATATAATCTTTTATTGGACTGGGAATTGATGGAGGAAGAAGTGAAAGAAACAATGATTAAATGGTCTCAGGATTTCAGACATACTATCTATCTAGAGCAATGGGAGAAACCCTGGCGAGAGGATATACAATTTACTGCCTCATATACAATTAAAGAAAATTTTGTAAAGATGTTCTATAGGTGGTACTTAATGCCAGTGAAGTTGGCAAAGATATACAAACTGAAATCCAACCTCTGTTGGAGATGTGGTGGAGAAATAGGAACAATACATATGTGGTGGAGGTGTGAGGAAATTAAGAAATTTTGGATAGTAGTACACAAAGAACTAAAGAAGATGTTGAAAATATCAATAACAAAGAAACCAGAGACATACTGTTTTTTTTTTGCCCTATAGGACGCACTTTCCCCCCTCCAAAAATGAAGACGCACCTGTAGCCTTATTGGAGTTCACCGATTGGGTCTGCGTTGCTCCGGGACAGGAGGAAGGAAGTCAAAACGACACCGAGGTTGGTTCAAAGAAAGAGTTTATTCTGCTCTCCGGATAGCAGAAGGCACCTGCGTGGTGAGTCCACAACAAGTACAAAGAAATGACAGGTTTCATGCAGTTTATATATCCTCCAGTCACCCTCTCACTCCTCCCCTAGGAGCCCAACCACGTCGGCATACGTACACAGGTTGACATCACATATGTTCCTGCTCTGGTACTCTCAACCATAAAGGGATCTTCCTTCCTGCACTCCTGACCATAAAAGGATATTCCTGTTCCTACTCCTATCTTGGAGCAAGAGGTCACTACTTCCGAGAACATGCTCTGGCGTTAGTCCCAGACTTGGGTCTCTGCATCATTTGTGTTCAGAACATAAGATATGTCTGTGTCTGTTCTACTGGGAGAGCCAAGGCCAGTCTTGCCGTCAAACTGATAAGGGAGATAGCTGTGTTCTTGTTTTGCATTTGCTCAACGGCTGAAGTTTATGCATTTTAGCTAAGGAGAAATGGGGATTTTGGTGCAGTTTAAAAACTGCCTGCACAGTCAGTTTTTGGGTTTTGGAAACCCATTCCTTCATTCCCTACTCTTCTTTTGGACAGCCTTTCGGCTCGTCCCAAGGTACTGGCCGGTATTCTCGTGTCAGTGCTGTAATCTGGGGCCGAATCATTCGTAACATCGTTTATGCATCATATTTTGCAGGCATTGCGTTAAGCAGGGTATACAGGAGCAGAAAAGAAGCAAGCTTAGTCTATTAACATCATTACAAGTCCTCTAAGCCACCCAAGGTTTGGAAGCCACTCAGTCAAAGAAGACATGTCCATCCCTTCCTGGTTGGGACAGGAACATGGGCTACTTTCTCTCTTTCTGTTGCCAGGTGTCGAATAGCTACACCATGGTCAGAGATGTTAAAGCAACAGGCTCCTCCTGTCAAATTTTTAACGCAGCCCAAAATCCGGTGGAACCCAAAATCAGGGCCGTAGCTGAGGACTCATTCCAAGGCACAGGGAGGAGGGGTACTCCTCCCAAAGCATCTGTAGGTCACAGAGTGCGAGAGGTTCCAGGTGCAGACCGTGCAATTGGTTCGGTTTTGCAGAATAGGCTTCCATTTCTGCGTGTTGCGGGCACCCCATTCTCTCATTAGCCGCTGGGTTACCTTAAGTGGTGTGGGCGCGGTGATGGCTAGAAATAAGAAGATCACCATCCCGGCCAAAACCATGTCCCCCCTCAGCCCTACCTGCATCATTTGGGCACAGGGATATATATCTATTTCCTAATACCTTCCTTCTTCTAATACCTGGGGTACCTCCCACAAAGCAATATACAAAGCTACATATTCATTCAAGGGGAAAGAAAAGAAAATGTCCTCTTTTAGTCCACACTGGAATTTTCTCTTGCCATGCATAGAGATGCCAGTTTCCCGGGGTGGCACCAGCAGGGTGGTTGTTTGGTGGGCGCCGAGCCGATGCGGTGAGGAGAAGCATGAGGCGATGTCTGTAGGGCACCGAGAGATGGTGAGTCGAAGGGGTTGGTGTAGATCAATCGTAGCAGTCCAATCTCATACTGCCTGGGGTTTGCTTCATCCTTCAAATCAGGCCTGCTGTAATATATGCAGTCAGGTGTTGGAGGCCCATCCTCTCCCATAGGTAACCAGGTTAAGAGTCTCAGTAATTTGCAGCTGCAACCGTGGGTGCATGGGCAATATAAGTCAGCTGCTAGGCGCTTCATCATCTCTGCTTGGGATAGAAAAATAAGTTCCTTTCATGTCCACCAATGCTGGCACAGCATGAGGAGTGACGCACGTAGTTTCTTGTCCAAAGGTGAACCTGTCAGTTCTCTTTTAGTCAGTGGCAGCCACCACTACTGCTCACATGCAGGGAGGCAAACCTTGTTCCGTAGTGGTTAATTTTTCAGACAAATAGGCTATGGGTTGGTCATCATCAGGGTCTAACAATTACCTTGATAAAATTACCTTGATAAAAACATATTTTGCCATGTGCAAATGGCTTTAGATACCTACTAGGTCCACAAATCACCATATAGCATATATTCAACACACACACAAAATGACAATTTGATCCCAACAAAGGACTGCTGGACCTCCAAAGGGCCCCATTACCCCATTAATGCCTTCTGTTTCTTCAGCCAATTCCCATCCCTGTACTCTGCTGCCCTCAGGACCAAAGGCGCTACACCCACTTTATCGCTATATGATCTTATATCCTGAAGCTCCCTTTTTTACTGTCCTTTTGTCCACTTCACCTCCTTTTCTTAAGTCCTTTCTAAATTATTCAATCCCAACATCATCATCATTATTATTTTCCCTTCTCTCTCTCTCTCTCTCTCTCTCTCTCTCTCTCTCTCTCTTGTTTGTGTGTGTGACACTGACACAAAGATGAAGTACATTAACAAGGTAACACAGGTGATGATCTGGCATCTGAAATCATTCACACAAACAGAAAGCTTAAAAACACACAAAAAAAGCATACCAGATGCTGGCTCTCTTCTCCAGGGTTAAATGTGATTGTAGCATATACACACAAATTGCAAGCAGAAATTAAATCACAAAAGAATGGGATCCTCTTGGAAGGTAGCATATTACCGTGATTACCCTTCCTTTGCCTCTTAAGATATGCTTCTGTTTTAAATTCTTTCTGCAGAATATTTACTGCGAAAGGGTGTTCTGTTGGGCTGCATTTGAAAGTTGATTGAACTTTTGAATAAACTGTAGGACAGTCCTTCCCAGTTTTCCCTATTATTATCTATTATTTATCTGCAAATAATTTAATCCTTGATATCCATATTCATGTACTTAATTGACTTGGGACAGTGGTTCAGTTAAATTAGGGTACAGCAATAGGTTAAGTTCTGCCTGCTGTATGGCTCAATTTTCTTATAAAAAGCATCTGATAACAGTTTGACAGGGTGCAACTCAACTTTTAACACCAATTTTTTCTTCATTTCTATTCAATTCAATCCTATATACATATCAGATGGGGGGTCGGGGGGGGGTTGAGAGAGCAGGTACCAAGACACTGTTTAGGGGAAAGGTTCCTGCTTGTTCCTTTTCATAATGTGAAACTAAATATCTGACCTAGAGCACTAGGAACAGGGCAATGACAGCATACAAGCAGCCCTGATAAGAAGTGCCTGATAACTTCCATATTTGAAACCACAAAGAAAGGCACAAACCACAAACGAACGAATACAGGCAGTGGGGCCTCTTGCTTGGTGTTATTTGCTTTATGAATTAAGGTCCCAGTTTCTCAATACACACACTTGCTATTCACCCCAACACTCTTCCTACATGGATTCACACACACAGAATTCTTATCAAGTAG
The DNA here is from genome assembly GCF_964106915.1 of Podarcis gaigeae. NCBI lineage: Eukaryota > Metazoa > Chordata > Lepidosauria > Squamata > Lacertidae > Podarcis > Podarcis gaigeae. The sequence goes on along the minus strand of NC_139695.1, from coordinate 15,732,140 downwards.
TTACAAGAATATTAAACTGGAGTGTGCCTGAATTTGCGTCAGTGTAACCATGTTTGGTAATGTCAGGGTTTCAGGGACAGAGAGCGAGGGGGAGGGGTCCCAGGGCGACGAGGAAGAGGACGACGATGACCCGAGGTTGTCAGTGAGTCCGTCAAGTGAATCCGAGGATTCCCAAAAGGGAGCCCCCCTGGTCAGGCCAAGGGGCAGTAGAGAGGGAAGCAGTCAGAAGCAGGGGAACGAAGAGGGAATCCCCAGTGGGGGTTGGAGATCGGGACCGGCCTCTCCGTCGGAACGGAGTGAAGGGGGTGGAGTTGCCAGTGTGTCAGAAAGAGCAGAACAGGGAGCAGAGAGGGGAAGGAGTTCGGAGCAGAACGTCCTGCCGGAAGGGGAGGAGTGTAGTACCGAGAGTAGCGTAACGGTCGAAAGGAAGGTCAGAGGCAACGTACGCGCGCCAAGTTCAAATGTGGAGGCGCGCGGAAATGAGGAGAGCCCTGAGGAGGAGCCTGGTCCCAAAGCACGAAGGAGGGGGGAGCAGGCGTCAGAAGACTCAGCCTCGGGGGAGTCCCGAAGGGAGGGAGCACAGGGGGGCAGGAAGACCCTGCGGAAAAGGAAGGAGAGGAAAAGGTGGAGCAGTACAAGCCTCTTAAGCTGGTGCAGGGGCGGGACTGACTCAGAGGGGACTTCTAACATCTAAGGGTAACAGATGCTGAGCCACGGAGCTTGGATGTAACGACAACAATGTTCTTCAATAAAACCTTTTGTATATAACTTGGACTGGATTTTGGTCTCTTGTGAGCTGGGACCTCGGGTGGCTCTGACAGTAAGTCCCCTCCCAAAGAACGCAAAAATTTTTTTTTGCAAAGCTCACAAACGGTGACAGCCATGAGTGCGGAGGATCAGCTGACAGCACTGCGAACTACAGTTTCCGAACTCACCGCTGCAGTCCTTGCGTCTCAGAAGAAGCATGACGAAATGGAGAAGCGCTGCCAGGACCTGCAAACAAGGTGGGAGCGTGCAAACAGGGAAGGGTTCCCAGGGTCCAGATCAGAGGGCATTGGACTTGGAAGGCGGGGGGGCAGCCTAGTCACCCACTTCGATGGGAACCTGAAGCACTACCCCAGTTTCAGAGCAGACGTTTTGTATGCATTACACTTGCTTCGTCATGACTTTAAAGATGAGGAGGAGAAAGTGGGGTTTATTGTTTCTCACTTGCATGGGCCGGCCAGAGACTGGTTGCGCAATTTGTGGCATGAAGATGGCCCTGCCCACCGCGATTCTGATGAATTCATTAAAGCGATGGATGCCTGCTTCCAGTCAACCATAGATTTGGATCTTGCACGCAGGGAGATATTTGGACTGCGGCAAGGCAAAGCCACTGTGCGTCAGTACCATTCCAGATTTTTTGCTTTACTGACTGCGTTACGCTGGGAGAAAGACTGCACACCTGTGAGGGATTTGTTCTGGGAGGGTCTCAGCGGTCCCATAAAGGACGAACTTGCCAGGGGAGACAGACCTCAGACCCTGGAGGAGGTGGTGCAGAGGGCTCTGGCGATTGGGATACGTCACGAGGGACGTCCTTGGCACAATGAGGAAGAACGTCAGGTGCGTCCACCAGCGAGGACGTCTTCTTTCATCCCCAGGGAGTTCAGTCAGTCACATCCCTCGCCGCTGGGGAGGCAGGGGGAGGAGCCGATGGAACTTGGTGGTGCTAAGGCTCAAGCAACAGCCAGAGCCCCAGTTTCCGGTGCAGTAAAGGCGAAGCCTCCTAGAGGGACCAGGAAGTGTTACATCTGCGACAGTGCACTGCACATGGCGAAAGAGTGCCCCCAGAGGCTCCAGAAACACACTGCAGCTTTAGCGACGGTAGCTGCAGAAGTGATCCAGGAAGAGGAACCTCAGGGAAACGACAATGCCTGGCTGCAAGCAGAATTGCTGGGGCTCAGCCAGGCGAATCTGTAGAACAGTCCCCAGCGTCTTTGCAACCCACAGACCCTTTACCACCCAAGCCAGCGGTGCAGCTCACTGCAACACTTCAGTTGCCAAATGGGACCACCCTAGAAGTGCCCCTCACGATCGATTCGGGGAGCAACGCCGATTTCGTGGGGATGCAATTCGTCAAGCAGCATCGCATAGCGCTTCTGCCCGCCACAACGCCTCTGAACGTAGTCACGGTGGATGGCAGGAAATTGCTAGGAGGGCAAGTTGTGCAACAGACACCTCCCATGGTGATGCGGATAGGAGATCACCGAGAAGTCATTAGCTTCAATGTCACCCAACTGTCTGACACGCCTATAGTATTAGGCATGAGTTGGCTGGAGAGACACAGTCCTGCTGTAGCGTGGTACCAACGCCAGATCACCTTTTGCTCATCGTACTGTGCTCAAAATTGCATCCAGTCCTGCCAGGAGGAGGGGGCTGAGCACCAGCTGCGACTTGGCATGGTGCAGGCAGTACCTAGCAAGTACGAAGGGTTCCTGGAGGTTTTCTGCGAGAAGGAAGCTGACCAGTTGCCGCCCCACAGACCTTATGATTGTGCCATCGACCTGGTGCCGGGGGCGCAGTTGCCGACTGCAAAACTGTATTCCATGTCTGAGGACGAGATGCAAGAGCTCAGGGAGTTCATAGAGCACAATTTGAAGCGTGGATTCATCCGGGAATCGAAAGCAGTGGGGGGCAGTCCTGTGTTCTTTGTAAAGAAGAAGGACACGCCCCAAAAAAGACTCATTGTGGATTATAGGTTCATAAACAGTATGACCAAGCCCAAGGCCTTCCCCATGCCCAAGATAGATGATCTCCTAGCAACCGTGAGGAAGGGGAAGATCTTCACCAAATTGGATCTGCGTGGAGCGTATAACCTCATACGCATCCGGGAGGGCGATGAGTGGAAAACGGCCATGTTCACGCCTCTGGGCACGTATGAATACAGAGTTATGCCGTTTGGTCTCCAAAATGGATCTCACGTATTCCAAGCCTTTATGCATCACGTGCTAGCGGGACTCCTCTACAAGAAATGTGTGTGTTTCCTCGACGACATCCTGATCTTTTCGGAGACGGAAGAGGCCCACGAGAGGGACGTAAAGGAAGTCCTGCAAAGACTACGGGAGAACAGGCTCTACGCCAAGTTAGAGAAGTGCCAGTTTGATGTGACGGAGGTGGATTTCCTGGGCTACAAGCTGTCCGACAAGGGGCTGGCCATGGACAGCGTCAAGGTCCGCGCGGTGTTGGACTGGAAGAGCCCACGCAATCGGAAGGAAGTCCAGAGATTCGTCGGCTTCGCCAACTTCTACCGCAAATTCATCAGAGGTTTTGCAAAGGAGACAGCAGCGATCACGGACACTCTGAGTTCCAAGAAGAAGAGGTTCGTGTGGACGGAACAGGCGGAGCGCTCTTTTCGGAAGCTTAAAAGCCTTTTCGCCTCCGAGGAGCAGCTGCTGCACGTGGATCCAGGCAGGCCCATGCGAGTAGAGACCGACGCGTCAGACAGGGCGGTTGGAGCCGTGCTCCTGCAAGAAGATCCACATGGGAACTGGAGACCCGGTGCCTTTTACTCCCGAAAGCTCAGCAAGGCGGAGCAAAACTACACCATATGGGACAGAGAGCTGTTGGCCATTCACGCAGCGTTCAAAGCGTGGCGACACTTCCTCATAGGAGCCAAGCACACAGTACAGGTCCGCACGGATCACAAGAACCTAGAGTATTGGCGCACGGCGAAGCTCCAAAGCCAGAGACACATGCGCTGGGCGGAATTCTTCGCGGATTTCGACTTTCGGATAGAGTACATCCCCGGAGATTCCAACGTTATAGCCGATGCGCTATCCAGGAAACCGCAATATCTCGATGAAGCGACACCAGTAGCAGCCAGGCACATTTTCGCACCGCAGGCGTGGTCGTGCGCTGCCATCACAGTAGATCTGGACGCGGTGCGACGCGTGTTGCAAGTGGATCAGTTCGCACAGTCCAAAATGGAGGAGTTGCGCAGAGGTGTGCAGAGTGGCGAAGATTTCCAACTACGCGACGGGCTGCTAACTCGCAAAGGTGCCCTCTACGTGCCAAGCGACGAGCTTCGCGCAAAGGTTCTGCAGCAGTTGCACGACGCCCCCAGTGCGGGCCACTTCGGCAAGGAGAAGACAATAGAACTGGTGGCAAGGGACTTTTAGTGGCCTCGGATGCGTGGAGAGGTAGCGGATTACGTCGCCAGGTGTGACACTTGTCAAAGGTCCAAGCCAGTACACCAGAAGCCAGCGGGGCTGTTGGAACCGCTGGAAACGCCACAGCAACCGTGGGAGAGGGTAGCCCTGGACTTCGTTACTGACCTGCCCAGCTCCAGAGGGAAGACGGCGGTACTGGTGGTTGTGGACCTGTTCACCAAGATGGCGCACTTCATTCCGTGCGCAAAGGTGGCGACGGCGGAACAGACTGCCAAACTCTTCATCGATCACGTGTTCAAGGTGCATGGGCTGCCGCAGTCCATCCTGTCCGACAGGGGGCGCCAGTTTGTTTCCAATTTTTGGCAGAAGCTTTTAGGTATCCTGAACGTCAAGATCAACCTTACGTCGGCGAGACACCCACAGACCAACGGCCAAGCTGAGAGGGTCAACGCGATCATGCAGCAGTACCTGAGATGTTACGCCAATCAGCGACCCGCAGCTTGGGTGGACTACCTGCCGATGGCAGAGTTTGCCTATAACAACACGAAGCACGCGTCCACGGGGGTGACGCCGTTCTTCGCGAACAACGGTCGTCATCCCAGAACCTTCCCGGGGTTCGGGGCACCGAGAGAGGGGGTGCCGCAAGAAGCTGACCAGTTTGCAGCGGAGCTGCAGGAGGTGCACGAAGAGTTGCGGAGACATTTGGAGCTGGCCAAGCAAGCATATAAGGTGCAGGCAGACAAAAACAGGAGAGCGGGGGAGGAGATCCAGGTGGGGGACTGGGTGTGGTTAGCGGCCCAAGCGATGCCAGCCAAGTCGTTGGCCAAGAAGAAGCTAGGGCACAGGCAGTTAGGGCCGTACCAGGTGGAGGCTAAGATCAACCCTGTAGCCTTTCGACTAGCCCTCCCCGAAGGTTCCAGAGTGCATCCGGTATTTCACAGGTCGGTGCTCACCCCCTACAAGGCACCGCACAGGTTTCAGGAGTCTGAAACAGTCCCGCAACTACACACTAAGTCACAGGAGAGGGAGAGGGCGCCTAGGGCCGAACCACTCAACGAGGTCACAGAAATCCTGGACTCGAGATGGGGGAAAGAGGGGGTAGAATACTTTCTAGCCACAGAGGGCACTCCAGCCAGTGCCAACGGTTGGGTGCCGGGCTACGCTTTAGACGAACCTCTTCTAAAAGATGAGTTCCATGCCCTTTTCCCGCATAGACCCATGCCAGCCGAGTACTTTGATGACTGGCTCTTTACGCCCACACTCTCAGACAGTACTTTCCGGGGTTTTTCTTCAGCCGAGGAGAGAACGCCAGAATCTAGCCCGCCCAGGGGATCGTGCTCAGGGGTGGACACAGAACCCTCTTATTGGTGGGACGAGCAACCAGAGGAGGACTGGCGCAGGAAATGGCTGACGGGACCTTGGCCGGCAGCACCAGACGAGGTACCAATGGAAGAGGGAGAAGAGAACACTTTGGGTCAAGAACCCGAATTCGAACACTCATACACCGAACTGCAAGCAGAGGAAATGGAGGTACACAACCTGTATCCTGCATCCACCTCCGAAGAGCTGCAGCTCCTACAACCTGCACCCGATGGGCGGGAGGGGGGAAGGGGGGGCTTCGAGGGGGGGATGGATGTCAGGGTTTCAGGGACAGAGAGCGAGGGGGAGGGGTCCCAGGGCGACAAGGAAGAGGACGACGATGACCCGAGGTTGTCAGTGAGTCCGTCAAGTGAATCCGAGGATTCCCAAAAGGGAGCCCCCCTGGTCAGGCCAAGGGGCAGTAGAGAGGGAAGCAGTCAGAAGCAGGGGAACGAAGAGGGAATCCCCAGTGGGGGTTGGAGATCGGGACCGGCCTCTCCGTCGGAACGGAGTGAAGGGGGTGGAGTTGCCAGTGTGTCAGAAAGAGCAGAACAGGGAGCAGAGAGGGGAAGGAGTTCGGAGCAGAACGTCCTGCCGGAAGGGGAGGAGTGTAGTACCGAGAGTAGCGTAACGGTCGAAAGGAAGGTCAGAGGCAACGTACGCGCGCCAAGTTCAAATGTGGAGGCGCGCGGAAATGAGGAGAGCCCTGAGGAGGAGCCTGGTCCCAAAGCACGAAGGAGGGGGGAGCAGGCGTCAGAAGACTCAGCCTCGGGGGAGTCCCGAAGGGAGGGAGCACAGGGGGGCAGGAAGACCCTGCGGAAAAGGAAGGAGAGGAAAAGGTGGAGCAGTACAAGCCTCTTAAGCTGGTGCAGGGGCGGGACTGACTCAGAGGGGACTTCTAACATCTAAGGGTAACAGATGCTGAGCCACGGAGCTTGGATGTAACGACAACAATGTTCTTCAATAAAACCTTTTGTATATAACTTGGACTGTATTTTGGTCTCTTGTGAGCTGGGACCTCGGGTGGCTCTGACAGGTAATAATAAAATTCTGCACATTTATGTAATTCAGACATACAAATTATAATGCACTTTTGCATTCAGTTGGGCCAGTGTTCACATCATCCTGTTTTACTTAGCATATTGGTTTGAAAACCCAAGTTCCACTTTCTCTGCACTTCCTGCAAGATTGTACAGTTGAAGGAAAGGGCCTCTAATAGAGCTTTTGTTTGCTTTTGAAGCTTTAGAAATTATTAACACAAAAATATTGGGTCGGATCTACCCACTAGTCTTCTAGTGGGGGGGTAATTGTATCAATAAGCATTGAGGTATTTGTCTATCAACATCTTGATTCTGCTGTCACTAATGCATTTGACAACTTTGGAGGTTCAATCAACACAAAGAGCTTCAGTATCTCCTTTTCTCATATAAGATGTTTGTTTTGGAACACTTTCCACAGCCAAATGTGAACAGGGAAATAAAAGTTATTTTGCCTAAGACCTCTTCTGGCATGTACACTTAGAAATCAAAAAGGCCCATCTCAATTTTCAATTAATAGATATCCAAGGAGTATCTTTCATGGGAGGGACATACTAAAAAGAGCACAAACAATATTCCAGGTCCCTACTCTTTGCTGTTAATTTATGGATGGTTAGCTGTCCAGCCAGCCAAAAACAGGGCTGTTCCATAATATATTATATTCTTAGTTCTTAATTCAGAATTCTTAAAAGTTGGTTTTTACTCATGAAAACCTCAACCAATAATCTGAGTGCATTTTAACAGCACATGCAAGACTTTGACTAAGTGTGTCGCTGGTCACACACCACCTTTATGCAATTCAGCTTTTACTATATTTAGTAAACTCTCAATAATAGCATCTTAATATATTACTTTCATTAATACTCATCAGCATAAACACTCAACCGTCTTTACAGTCTATTACCCAACTTTCCTCCTGTTCCAACATTCTCACTTCTCTACCCTCTACCTCTCACCTTCTTTTCTACTTCCCTCTACCTTCTCCAGCCCAGACCACTACTTCACCTTCTGCATACACCTCTTTTCAAAAGAAGAGCCTTGTCCGACAGACCACTACTTCACCTTCTGCATACAATTGTTCATCCCTTTTACAAATAAAAATATTATACGCATTTCAAAAATATAAAGGTAGTGCAAAAATCAATTTTGGTATCAAATAGCTCAGGGGGGGGGGGGCCTGGCATGCCATGCAATATTTGGTAATTTGTCATTTTCCTGAGTGTTCTCTGGCCCCATTTTAACCTGGTTTCCAGACTCCACTAATGGCTGCATGTGTTAAACACAGACACTGCAAGGGGGATGATTTACTGCTTTGTCCCCGTAACCCTCTTACTTCTCTTCTCATCTGTCTGAACATGGGATGGGGGGGTTAAAACCCCATCCCTTTTGACAACACTACCTTTTTTCCATACATTTGTACATTTTTACTTTTGATCAACATTTAACAAGTGGTTTCTAAATCACCCAGGGTACCTTATGCAACAGAGTCAATAAGAAACAAACCTATTAACAAAAACATTAAGATACCAGGTAGCTCAAAGCACAGTGAATTGATGACATTCAAATTCTGAAACCAGTACATGATTACATGATTGTATTAGTAATTGAAACCTTCCCACCTTTAACATGAAAACACAAAATTTGACCTCATGAGCAACTCATGTCACTTTTAATGTTAAAGACCAAATAATCCTTTTTTTATACTTGTACTCTGCAAGATTCTAGGTGTTTTAAGGTCTGTTTCCCAACCCCCCAAGACGCAGCACAGTGAATGTGGCAGAATTGAGAACCCCTTCATGCAGGGTTCTATTCCTGGCGCCTCTGCAGAGCACATACCCTTTTTTTCCCCGGACCCCACGTGTTGGCAATACAATACAAGCCAACTGGACGCACCTATGCTGGTCACTGCCAGAATACAGAAAGGAGCTTAAAGGGGGTTTTTCAACTGTAGCTTGACATTTCCAATTGTCCAAAAAGAACAAACACTGCAAGGGGGTCGGTTTACTTTTTCTTTTCTTTTCTTTATTTTCTTTTTCTTTCCCTTAACCTCTGGGACACTCCGTCCACCTAACGTTGTTTCTCACTCAGTCACCTTTCTCCGCGTCCTGTTAGTGGCCTAGACGGACTCGCGTCACTAGGAACCGCACCTTACAAGGACCACACTTCGCTTTGTCAGCGGCTCTGAGCCTCAATGTCTCATCCACTCAAAACATTCACTGGAGTGTCCCCATACAAAAATAAATACACATACATACAAACCCCCATACACATACAAACCCCATGCACCTCCCCAATCCCCTTTACCCACAAACTTCCCAAGACCGGTGGCACTTTACTGCTCTTCTACCGGCAAACCAGCGGCACACTACTGCTCTCTACTGGCTAAACCCAGCGGCACTTTACTGCTCCTACTGGGCGGGGCTGATCAAACCCCTGACTCCCACAAAACAAGCTGTGGAGCCTACCTTTCCCCTGGGTACCCTTCTCCCGTGCAGCTGCTGTCTTTCTTCCGTCTCTGCTGCGTCTCCACTCAGGTACGGGGTGGGAGGCTCCCCCTAGAAGATGTAGGGTGCGCGCTTGGAGCCACCAACGCCGACCGAGCTGTTCACTGAGCAGTGACGCCCGGGTCCTTCATCCTTGTCCTCAGAGAACGCGGCTTCCCGGCCAACGCACCAAGAAATGTAGCCTTATTGGAGTTCACCGATTGGGTCTGCGTTGCTCCGGGACAGGAGGAAGGAAGTCAAAACGACACCGAGGTTGGTTCAAAGAAAGAGTTTATTCTGCTCTCCGGATAGCAGAAGGCACCTGCGTGGTGAGTCCACAACAAGTACAAAGAAATGACAGGTTTCATGCAGTTTATATATCCTCCAGGCACCCTCTCACTCCTCCCCTAGGAGCCCAACCACGTCGGCGTACGTACACAGGTTGACATCACATATGTTCCTGCTCTGGTACTCTCAACCATAAAGGGATCTTCCTTCCTGCACTCCTGACCATAAAAGGACATTCCTGTTCCTACTCCTATCTTGGAGCAAGAGGTCACTACTTCCGAGAACATGCTCTGGCGTTAGTCCCAGACTTGGGTCTCTGCATCATTTGTGTTCAGAACATAAGATATGTCTGTGTCTGTTCTACTGGGAGAGTCAAGGCCAGTCTTGCCGTCAAACTGATAAGGGAGATAGCTGTGTTCTTGTTTTGCATTTGCTCAACGGCTGAAGTTTATGCATTTTAGCTAAGGAGAAATGGGGATTTTGGTGCAGTTTAAAAACTGCCTGCACAGTCAGTTTTTGGGTTTTGGAAACCCATTCCTTCATTCCCTACTCTTCTTTTGGACAGTCTTTCAGCTCGTCCCAAGGTACTGGCCGGTATTCTCGTGTCAGTGCTGTAATCTGGGGCCGAATCATTCGTAACATCGTTTATGCATCATATTTTGCAGGCATTGCGTTAAGCAGGGTATACAGGAGCAGAAAAGAAGCAAGATTAGTCTATTAACATCATTACAAGTCCTCTAAGCCACCCAAGGTTTGGAAGCCACTCAGTCAAAGAAGACATGTCCATCCCTTCCTGGTTGGGACAGGAACATGGGCTACTTTCTCTCTTTCTGTTGCCAGGTGTCGAATAGCTACACCATGGTCAGAGATGTTAAAGCAACAGGCTCCTCCTGTCAAATTTTTAACGCAGCCCAAAATCCGGTGGAACCCAAAATCAGGGCCGTAGCTGAGGACTCATTCCAAGGCACAGGGAGGAGGGGTACTCCTCCCAAAGCATCTGTAGGTCACAGAGTGCGAGAGGTTCCAGGTGCAGACCGTGCAATTGGTTCGGTTTTGCAGAATAGGCTTCCATTTCTGCGTGTTGCGGGCACCCCATTCTCTCATTAGCCGCTGGGTTACCTTAAGTGGTGTGGGCGCGGTGATGGCTAGAAATAAGAAGATCACCATCCCGGCCAAAACCATGTCCCCCCTCAGCCCTACCTGCATCATTTGGGCACAGGGATATATATCTATTTCCTAATACCTTCCTTCTTCTAATACCTGGGGTACCTCCCACAAAGCAATATACAAAGCTACATATTCATTCTCGCTCTCCAGGCTTCAGGCAGCTATCCTCAAGCCTTGGGAGCTCCACGGGAGTTCCCGTGGGGCTCCCAAGGCTTGCGGATAGCAGCCTCCAAACCTGACCCCCACCACCAGCCCCACCAGCTCGGGGGACAGCGGGCAGGCGGAGCGCGTCTTCCCTCTGTTCCCCGACCTGGTTTGGAGGCTGGCAGTGGGGAAAGCAGCGCTTCTCTCCACCGCCAGCCCCATAAGCTCGGGGGACAGCGGGGAGGCGGAGCGCACCTTCCCACTGTTCCCCAACCTGGTTTGGAGGCTGGCGGTGGGAGCTGCCTGCATCCCGAAGCCTGGGGCGCGCTGAGCCACGCGCCCCGGGCTTCGGGAAGATATCCGCAAGCCTGGGGAGACCGCCGCGCCTTCCCGCCGGGCTCCCTAGGCTTGCGGATAGCAGCCTGTTCTGGGGGCTGGGGTTGGGAGAAGCTCAGGCTTCCCCTGCCCCAGCCCTGCACCTGGGGGGAATTTTTGTTTTTTTTTATTCCCCCCCCCAAAAAAAAACTAGGTGCGCCCTATGGGGCGAAAAATATGGTATCTCCTTGGATTGATAGATGATGAGATTGTTGGGATTTCAGTTCCCACAAGCTGCGGGAAAACAGCTGAATTGTTTACATCATGTGATGTGTCTGATGTTTCTGAGCGTGAGACAGGATGTCTGAGCCAGGTCTCATTGTTTCTCAGTGTAACCGGGGTGGAATTACAGGGAGCGTCTTCCGCTTCTGGACTGAAGCAGAGTCGAGTCGCAGACTCTCATGCTGGACTGTTTTGTACAGTCTTAATAAAGTAGTTGTTAGACTACGGACTGCCTCATTCTTCTGTGATGGATTGCCAGAGGTTTGTTAGTGTGTTCCTCTCAGAAGGGAGGGATTGCTTATTTACGGCCTCTCTGGACTGAAGGTGGATTCCTGGGTTCCAGCCAGAGAGTGGCCTCTGGAGAATGCCCCGGACTGCCTGGGAAGCTGGCAACCGTCCCAGGCAGGCATTTTTCCAACATGTGGTAGCAGAGGATGGTTCTGTGATAGCCAGACCTCTGATGTTTTGCCAGCGGATGGCTGGAGGTTGCCTGTTTGCAGATGGGTGCCGATGCGGATCGATGGTCAAAAGGCTTGATTGAATGGTGCCGATCAGATCTCTGAAGTTCTGCAAAAGAAGCTGCTGCTTTGGAACAAAGCACTGCCCAGTTCCTCATTCCGGGGGAGCGACAAGCAGCCTATTACAGCAGTTTGTTTTCCTGCCAGTAGAAAGACAGAAGCCGGGACTGCTTGCAGCTAAAAGGGGAACTGTGAGTAAATCAGCTTTTGATTTATGAGGCTGCTAAACCTCAAAGAGAGAAGCAAGTCAGAATTGAGCAATTAAAGAGGCTCATAGACTGCTTTAAGATTTACAGCTTGTTGCTCAGAAGAAGCTGATAGCTGTTTTAAAGTTGGAGCCAAGATGGATTCTTGGCAAGGGCACGGCAAGATGATCTGCCCCCCCCCCCCCGGACCAATGCTAATTATTTGAGCTGGTGTCTGAAAATGAAAGCAATGTTACAGCGCCAAAGAATATGGGATGTTGTTGAGAACGCAGTTCCTGCAGCCCCGGGAAGGCTATGGAACGATCACGACACCCAAGCAAAGGCTGCAATAATTTTGTGTCTGTCTGATGACGAGTTAATTCATGTGCAGGGTTGTGCGCACGCAAGGCTAATGTGGCAGGCATTACACCGAGTGCACATGCGTGAAGCAGCCAGGACAGCTTTGCTGCACTTTCAGCAGCTCATCAATATGAGGTTGAAAGTGGGAGGAGATCTCTGGGAACACCTCACCAGGATGCAATATTTGCATCACCAGCTGGCGGAGAGGAATTTTCCATTAGATGAGGCTGTGTTTTGCTTCATGTTGATAAACAGCCTAGACCAGAGGTTTGGGACTGTTGCCAGCTGTGGATCTTAATGTCTCAAGGATCTGTGCAGCTCTGATGAATGAGAATGATTGATTGGCTGCACTTGCCGTTTCCAAAGGAGCTAAGGGGAGCTCTGGAAAGGCAGAGGCTGGTAGCAAAAGTCGTGCTAAGCCTCAGACAAAGCCTGCTAAAGCTTTGTTTCTGCCAAAGTCTTTACGGTCGACCTGGAATTTGTTTGTTGCAGACATGGGTGCAACAAACCATTTATCTGGAAGAAGAGGGATATTTTCCACGTTTGAGAGTCGACGTTTCACCGTGAAGCAAGCTAATCGTCAGGAGCTGGAAGCTACTGGATTTGGGACTGTTTTTCTTCAAAGTCTCAATCTGACTATTAACAGTGTGTACTTTGTGCCAGGTTTGGAATTTAACCTGCTCAGCATGTCACAGCTGACAAAGCAAGGACTGGTGGTGTCCTTCAATGAGAGAAGATTTACAGTCTTCAAGGATAAGAAGCCATTTCTTTCTGCCAAAGAAGAAGATGGACTGTATTTGTTGCGTTTTGATAGTACTGATTGTAAAGATTGTAAAACTAACGTGTCTTGTTTTACAGGTTCTTCTACAGAAGGTGCCAAAGGCCACAGGTCTACGAAGGTTACCAAGGTGTTTCAGCGAGTGTATGCTGATGTAATTGGTCCTCTACCGCTCTCTAGAGGCAGTGCAAAGCACTATCGTGTAATGGTTGATTGTTTTTCTCAATATGTCTGGATTTACGTATTGCAGAAGCCGCAACAGACCTTAGCAAAATTAAAGAGTTTTGTGAAAAGGTGGAATTTGTTCATGATGCTAATATTGAAAGTCTTTTCACAGATGAAAAGCCAGTTTTTGTTTCACAGGATTTCAAAGATTTCCTAGAGAAATGCGAGATAGAGCACAAGGTTGCTGTCTCAGAGGCTTCATGGAACAAGAGTGTATGTGTCAAGATGAACACAGAGTTGCAGAAAGGCATGAAAGCACAACTGCTAAGTGCAGATTTGTCCCAAGAGTTCTGGGCTGAGTCGCTGAACACATATTCTTACACGTGGGTAAGAAAGGTATCAGCAGGTATGGAAAGTTCTCCATTTGAGAAACTGTTCCAGAGAAAACCTTCAGTGAAACACTTTAGGGTTTTCGGATCCCAGGTGCATGTGGAGACACCACAGGTAGTCAAAGGTCCTAAGGGCATTTTTGTGGGTTACGAAAAGGGTTACTACAGAGTAGTTCTTCCCGAGTCTGATTGAGTGATTCTGACAAAACATGTAGAATGCACTGGTAGACAGGAGAAAGAGGTTCTCCACTGTTTTCTCACTGAAGTCAATACAGATGTGTATTCTGATATTGAGAGTGACCGTGAAAGCACCACTGAAAGTTCTGATGACACAGTCATTGAGGTGGGTTCACACACAATGTCCAGGCCTACACAGGTTCAGGCTGAACTGGAATTGACAGAACCATTGTTTACTGTTGGGCGTGTTTCTTCCAAAGGTCCCAAGGAAGAATCAGCCAGCAAGGAGGATCTGCACCTCATTTGCAGATCTGAGAGAGTCACAAAGGACGTGCCACCCAAAAGGTACTCTCAGGAGTTTGTTAACTCAGCTATGGCATGTATAGCTGTTGTTAACAGCTCAAGCCAGGTTCAAGGTTTGTCCAGGGCAGAGACAAAGCCATTCCTGGAGGTTGCAAGGCGCAACACAATTCTCCCTAGCCAAGGTAGAGCCGAAGCTCTAGTTCCTTGGAAAGGAAATCACCAGAGGTTTCAACTGGTAGATCCAGTTGCAGGTAGTTCCAAAGGTGGAGCTGGAACAACAGGGGTTTGTTATGTGTATAACAACTGTTTGTCTTCCTTGCTTGATGCTGCTTTTGCTTTCGCAGCTAGTGTGACTCAAATGGGGGAGGATGTTGGGATTTCAGTTCCCACAAACTGCGGGGAAACAGCTGAATTGTTTACATCATGTAAAGTAGTTGTTAGACTACGGACTGCCTCATTCTTCTGTGATGGATTGCCAGAGGTTTGTTAGTGTGTTCCTCTCAGAAGGGAGGGATCGCTTATTTATGGCCTCTCTGGACTGAAGGTGGATTCCTGGGAGAATGCCCCGGACTGCCTGGGAAGCTGGCAACTCTCCCGGGCGGGCGTTTTTCCAACAGAGATACCACGGGGGGGGGGCGAGAATTTTTCTATATGCAAGTACAGCTGCTAGAATAGTGATTGCTGCTAGGTGGAAGTGACAAATTATACCCACAAAGGAGGAATGGATTTGTAAACTAAATTAATATTTAATTTTGGCAAAATTAACTGCTATAATTGTCAGTGTTTGTAAAAAAAAAAGAAAAGGAAAAGAGTTCTGACCTCCCTTTGTCTCCTCAGCCTGGTCCTCAGACCCTTGTCGGCATAAAAGAGTCCACAAGAATATCCTTGCAGAGTGCTTTCTGCTTTTATTCTTAAAAGTCTTTGTGCAAAAGCGACTGACATACAACAACACTACCAGCTTTCACTAATCAACCAACCAACCCCACAACAAACTAACATTTCTCATCTCCAGTGTTTATCACTCACATCCTCCTGCGCTCTGCAAGCAGAGCTGCTGGGGCTTATCAACCTGCAAGAGTTTCCCCAGAATGCATGTGGGTCTTTTCTTGGAGTGGGGAGGGAAGGAAGAAGAGAAAGCGAGTTGAAACAGGATTGGTTCCTCCTCTGGGGCACGGTGGCCTTTTCCAGAGGACAGTTTAAACTTTTTAGAAACAGATGAATATAAGACCCAATAATCCTGTAATGCCAACGGTGGATGAGAAGAGAGGGAGATAATTTCAATAAGGAAGGAATACAGGAGAGGAGCTCCAGCTGCTGAAGTTTCTTCTGCATGTCTCCAGAATTTCATGCTGACAGATTTAGGCCTATGTTCCTTAAACTTTATTTCTCAGTGAATGCCCATAGTGGGCAACACCTGAAAATTCTCAATACGAGGACTTTTGACACCCACAGTGGGTGGGGGGATTGTTCCCATAAGCTCTGCCTGCATGTTCAAAAGTTGCCAGCACATCCTGGAAGAAGACTCAAGCATACCTAATAATAATAATAATAATAATAATAATAATAATAATAATAATAATTTTTATTATTTAATTTTTTACCCATCTGACTGGGTTGCCCAAGCCACTCTGGGTGGCTTCCAACATATATAAAAACACAATAAAACATTGTTATATAGAGGTTGTATAGTTACTTATCTTAACTCCATACTGTCCAACATTTCTCCAATAAAAATAGGGACATTTTACCATACCCTCCAACATTTCTCTGCTGGAAATAGGGATATCCTAAGGGAAAGTGGGACATTCTGGGATCAAATCAGAAACTAGGACGGCTTCTTTATATCCAGGACTGCCCCTGGAAAATAGGGGCACTTGGAAGACCTGCTCAAGGGGCAAGTAATGGGAGTAAGTTCATGTTTATTCATCTGACAATTAATAACCAAATTGCGTAAGTACAAGCAGGTGGGATTGAATTAACATCTATGCAGGAAGTATCAATCAAATTAGCCAGGTGTGTAAACTGCCTCATTCTGTTACTCCCCAGCCAAGAATTGGGAGGAAATGTTCCAACCTGTCCAGCATTCACCAAGGTCTGCCCACTAGGTCTAGAGGACACCCTTTCAATCCCCTGCAGGCTGAAGACAGTGCAAGGTAACTCAAATGTGCCCCATATCTCATAAGGCCTTGCGGGGCTTGCCAATTAGGTTCTGAAATTTCCTTATCTGACTGAACTGAATGCCAAAGATACCAAATACAAGTGTAACAAGGTGTTCAAATGAACCCTACAGTAGTGAGCAGGTGAAAAAAAGGAGTCCCTGGAGCCAAATGGGGATTCCTCCCACATCCTATTCAGTCCCAGCAAAGTGCAACTAAAAACAACAAAATACCTGCCTGAACACCCTCATCCATTGGGCACTCCTGCTCCCATGGCTGTCAGTCTCCCTCCCTTTGTCTTATCACAAAGGTGTGGGAGAGGGGGAGAGAGAGAGAAAGAGAAATTTGCCCCCATTGAAAAGTGGGAGCAGCAAAGTGATTTGTTTATTTCATTTATGAATCACTTCCCATGAAACATTCTAAGAGATTAACTATGAAAACATAAAAGCCTCATGAATAAAGCATATATAAAAACAATCTCAAATTCAATACTGATACAGAATTGCTTATAACTTATTGAACGGCCTGTGCATGTAAAAGTAGATGAATTATGTCAAACATTCAAGACAGGGGGCGGGATGGAGTGTTTGGCAGAATCTGCATCTCCTGTTAATGGGGAGGTGGGGGGGATCTTTTTGATTCCACAGGCTAGATTCTTATTATATCCTGGCTTCGCAGGCCAAATTTGATAGTTGGGCAGGGCTAGTTACCTGTCAATGTGACCTCCCCATGTGGTTTGGGTGCTTTGAAGTCACACAGTCAGGACTTCAAAGCACCACATAGCTCTTGCAGAGAGTCATGCATGGTGCTTTAAAGTTCCTGAGACTGATAGGTGGTAGAGCTGAAGCCTGCTTTTGGCAGGTGTCACCTGAACCATTGCGTTATCACTGGAACCAATCTGTCACACTTCAACTCTACTACCCAACAGCTGTTAGGTGACACAGCTGAAATATTCCCTTTGCACTGGCAGATGTGTCTCTACCTGTCCCACACATGACATCACAGGTGTCATGGTTTCGGGAAATGGGGAACTTGCTAGTGCAGCTGATTCAGAGGGTATTGGCTGTGAAAAGAGTCTCCATATGGGGGGCCGCTAGGGGCGCCTTGGAAGATGACCGACAAAGCATCTCTCCGGCTCACACGAGGTAATTAAGGGGATGATGATGGGAGTAAATCAGCCTCCCGGGGTCTCCTCAGGGGATGGGGAG
Organism: Podarcis gaigeae; assembly: GCF_964106915.1. Classification (NCBI taxonomy): domain Eukaryota; kingdom Metazoa; phylum Chordata; class Lepidosauria; order Squamata; family Lacertidae; genus Podarcis; species Podarcis gaigeae. The sequence continues at coordinate 15,714,678 of NC_139695.1, read as the reverse complement.
ACACAGCCTCGTCCACGGTTGCCAATAAATCACCCCCAAGTTTGAAAGAAGGAGGGGGTGGGGGCACTGGACGGAAAGCCCTCGAGTGAGCTTTGGATCTCCCTGACGCTGCTTCTGAGAGTGAGCTAGTTGCATTGCTTAAGATAAAATAATTCGATGTAAAAAGTAAATGCACATGTTTCGAGCGAAGGAGAGGGGGTTTTATCTGCTAATCAAATCTACCGCTGAGAAGTTAAGAGTGATGGGATGGATTGAACAGAAGACTACAGCAAAGAATCACAGCTATGTCAGTATGTTGAAACGAAACGGAAGGGGGGGAACTTCTTTCTTTTTCAATATGTTTTACCTAACAACCCCTCCCCTAGAAGAACTGTCACAATGATTTATAGCAAGTGAGACTGGAAAATAAACTGTGTGGAAACAAAGATTAATTAAAGGCTTTGCTTTGTGGAAGATTTGGAAAGGAAACAAAAGGCTTTCTTGGTGACGCAGTCAGGGATCCGCCATTACGAGACAGACTTTGTTGCGAGATTCACAGTCAAAGGGGGAGGTGAGCCATTGTTCTGCTATCTTGTTTGGATGACATCTATTTGGCAATATCCCCCCCTGGAAAGACTGATTTATGGAGCAACTGGTCTGGGGAAATTAATGAGCAGATGCTTAGACTGTGTTTCATCGGAAATGGCGCCTGCTGCGTGAATCAACGTGTAAGCCCACACAGAAACATAATATTGCTTGCTTCATCTCACTTGTGGAAACAACTCAGAGGTTATTAAGAAGAAAAATGATAACAACAAGAAGAGTGGAAGATGGGACTTGTGAAATATCAAAGCAGCAGAAATATGAGATGATTGGACCCTTTCTGAACTCGAAGCATTGGTACCCCCAACAAAAATTTAAAATTTGGCAAAATATTTGGATTTTTATGATATGTATTGATATAATTCGGAGTAATTAATGTGATATGATTGGATTGTTAAATGGAAAATTAATAAAAATTATTTTAAAAAAGAAAGAAAAGAGTCTTCATATGGGGACTTCACTTGCTCACCCAATTCATCAGATTGCAGCTTTACCATCCATAGAACCAAAGTTTGCTTTCCCTTGAAGGGTCTTCTCAGTGCATATAACATCAGGTGTTGGTTAGATGGATGTGTTTTGGGTGAAAACAACCTGTTGGTCCAAATCTGAACCCATGGTGTGTCAATTTTGACACACAGGCTGGAGATTTCCCATGCCAGTCCTGTAAGAACATGGGTTACTGGTGACTCAATGGACTCTATGGGTAAGAACTGACCAATGAACTACAAGTCATGTGCTACCTTGTAAAGAAATCATTGGACACCATTTTGAATCACATGTCGCTGGTGGGCAAAGCTAAAGGAGAAAGTTGGTGGAGCAATGAATGTAAATTTTACCATGGTGCCGTAGGCTAGTTTCTACACACATCTACACACTCCTCTCTGTCCTCCATCAAGGAAAGGAAGATGCTTTACTGGAGTTCAAGGACACAGCCCAGCCAGGCAAAAGCCATTGGGATGTGAAGCAGGACTAGCAAGAAGTGTGGCCTAAGAAGGGGGTTTCTGGCCTGGGGACAGTCCTAAGGGCCAGTTAGACAGGTCTAGAGGGTCACATTTGGTCCCCAAGTCTGAGTTCCCCTCCTCTGGATGGAAAGTGACAAAATGAATGGATCACTCTGGCAGAGAAAGTTCAGTCACTGCAAAGTACTGCTTAGATGTGTTATGACCTACAACGCCCACATTGGAGCTGGCTGATTTTATTCCAGTAGACAAATATCAAGTCTGGCACTTTTCCATCATCCCTACGATTAAGTCCAGCAATCATTTCAAGCATTCTTAAATGTGATGTGTGTGTGTGTGTGTGAGAACTGTGTTGGTATTCGCAGGATACTGGATAAGTCTGCAGGCTTCAACAGGATGATGCAATACTCTGCTGGGTCAGAGTGACTCAGCAGGAGTGTGATTAATGTGATTGGCTATCACCTGTTTTAAAAAGGAAAGCCTGCTCAACAGTGGTTTTGTGGTGGTTGTGCTGTAGTGTGGTGGTGCTGTTGTGGAGAGTATTCGTTTGTAAGTACTCTGTATGGACTGTTTCTTTTGTAAATGCCTGTATATAGCTCACATTAAAAAAGACTGCACTGGAAAAACCTGGAACTCTTAGTGTTTCGCTGAAAGCGCCGCGTGGAATACGCGACAGGGTTATGGGCCCAGCACGCTTCCGCTGCACATGAGTACAGGTGGCAGTTATCTAGCCGTGGGTGCTGGAGGTGAGCTGCAGGGATGGAGCAGTCCAGAACTGGCGTGTTGCTGGAGAAGCTGACGGCCACAAACTACAGCAACTGGTCGGTCCGCATGCAACACTTCCTCAAGCGTGAGGGCCTGTGGAAGGTGGTGGAAGAGCCACCGCAGCCCCCTGAGGAGGATGAAAAGGATGAGAAAGCTTTGGCTACGATCATCCTTGGAGTGGACGACAGCCAGCTAGTCTATGTAGCTGATAAGGTGATGGCAAGTGAGGCGTGGAATGCGCTCAAGGCTTTCCATGTGCGAGAGACAGCTGGCTCACTGATAACACTGACCAGAAGACTGTACCGGTGTCGGAAGAAACCGGGGGACTACCTGGTAAACCACCTAAAATTCCTACAGGCTGTTTCCAGGAGCTAGCCTTAAGAGGGAGGCCTGTGGGGGAAGAGGACAAAGTCTTTATAGTCCTGAGTTCCCTTGATGACAGCTATGATATGCTGGTCAACTTCCTTGAGTCTGTAGAGACTGATAAGCTGACTCTGGAATACGTTACCGGACGGTTGTATGCAGAGGAGGACAGGCGTGCAGAGCGAAAGATGACCTCAGCCCAGCTGTTGGAGCATCCCAGAGGGAACAACAGCCGGGAAGAGCAGAGGTGTCGGGAGCCGGAGAAACAGGCAGGAGGAGCTGCTGCAGACCAGCCAGTGGTCAACAAAGTAAAAAGGTGTTTTTGCTGCAAGTCCAGTGGACATCTGCTGCGGGACTGCCCAAGAAAACAACAAAAACAGCAGAAGCACAAGAGGCAGCAGAGGGAGTCTACCGCTTGGGTGTCTGCGGATGGTCAAGAAAATGAAGAGCTGTGGGTTCTGGACAGTGGAGCTTCTCAAACCTTTTGTAAAAGAAAAGGACTGCTAACTGATGCTAGGGCTTCAAACAAAAACATGTAAGTCTTGCTACGGGCCAGAAAGCTAATGTGGTTTGTGAGGGGGAGGTTATGTTCCCACAGCTGGGACACACATTCAGGAATGTGTTGTGTGTGCCTAGTTTGCAAAACAATCTCCTGAGCATTCCTGACTTGGCAAAAGCAGGCTTTGAAGTAAACTTTTTGGGAGATCAGTGCCAGATAAAGCAAAATGGGGCAGTGTTGGCAAATGCTAATCTTAGAACTAATATATATGTACTGCAGTGTGAGTCTAAGGTTGCGAATGTGCAAAATGTCCCAACCCATGATATGTGTATTCATCTCCTGCACAGGCGTCTGGCTCATGCTAGCTATAAGGTGCTAAACAAAACATTGGAGTTGTGTGTGGGGATGAAAAACATAAAAAGTTGTGATAATTACTTAGACTGTAATATCTGCAAGGAGGTTAAAAGCAGGGCTTGCCCAGTAGCAAGAGCAAGCCAGAGAGAAACCAAAAAACCACTGGAGTTGATCCATGCTGATGTAACTGGCACTTTTCCACCAAGTGTCTCCCGTAACAAGTATTGTTTGATCCTAGTGGATGACTATTCTAGATTTGGCTGGGTCTATCCATTAAAGCAAAAGTCTGACGTTGCCCAAGCTTTGAAGTTCTGGGTAAGAAGGGTAGAAAGGCAACTTGGTGAAAAGGTGTGCTCTATTCAGACAGACAGGGGAGGAGAGTTTATGGCAAGCTCCCTAAGAAACTGGTTGCGTTCCCAAGGGATTAAACATAGGCTTACCAATGTGGCAATGCCTCAGGAGAATGGAGTAGCAGAGCGTAGGGGAGGTGTCTTGCAGACACAAATGAAAGCATTGTTAGCAGATGCAAATCTTCCAATTAAGTACTGGGCTGAGAGTATTAAGACCGCGAATTATATTGGGAATCGCTTGTGGTCAAGGGTACTAGATGACATACCCTATAAAATTCTCTATAACAAAAGTCCCAGTTTGCAACATTTGAGAATCTTTGGGACAAAGGCGTGGGTTGACATACCTTTAAAGAACCGAAGAAAAGGTGGGGAAAGGGCACAGCAGTTGCTGTTTCTTGGGTATGAAAGTGATACGAAAGCCTACAGGTTTGAAGATGATAAAAATCTTTTGAGTTATAGTCGATCAGCCAGCTTTAATGAGCAAAGAAATTGGCCCAAGATACATGCAAACCTGCTGCCAGAAAAAGTTTTACTGCCGAGCATACCTGATAAGGCAGTTAAAACAAAGCTGAGAATTGGCAGCTCTCCCAGAGAAACTGAAAGGGAGGAGGTAAAGGTTGAGCATTTTTCTCCAGCTGCTAGCATGGAGCAGGGGAGAGAAGAAAGTGCAACAGGGACAGGAGGAGGTAAATCTCCAGAATCAATCCACCCCAAAAGCAGTCCTGAAGGTAGCCCAGGGGGTGAGGTTAATGAACCAAGGAGGTCTGCAAGAAGTAATAAAGGTCAGCCTCCAGACCGTTATGGGTTCCCAGCCACCATAAACCAGGTTTGTGTAACTGAGCCAGAAAACTTTGAAGAAGTGCAAGAGTTACCTACTCTAGAGAAAGAGGCGTGGTTAAAGGCAATGCAGGCAGAGTATAACTCTCTGCTAAACAACAATGTGTTTGTCCCTACAGAATTGCCTGAAGGTAAAAAGCCAATTAGCTGTAAGTGGGTTTTTAAAGTGAAAAAGCTGGCTGATGGTAGTTGTCAGAGGAAAGCCAGGTTGGTTGCAAGGGGCTTTACACAAAGGAAGATGATACATTATGATGAAGTGTTTGCCCCAACAGCAAAGGCTGAAACAGTAAAATCAGTTTTAGCAATGGCAAGTCTGAGGGGGTTAAAAGTTAATCATTTTGATGTTGCCTCAGCATATTTAAATGCTCCTATTGACGCCGAGGTGTATTTACAGCAAATACCAGGTTATGAGCTGGAAAAAGACAGCATGGTGTTAAAGCTGCAAAGGGCACTATACGGGTTGCACCAAAGTGCACGTCTATGGCATGAATGCATAGACACAAGTTTGAAAAAGATGGGATTCAAACAAAGCCTGGCTGATTCCTGTTTATATTCAGCAATGGTGCAAGGAAGTGTTTGTTATTTACTTTTGTATGTTGACGATATCTGTCTAATAACAACTACACAAAAGCAAGTGTCTTGGTTTATAAACAGGTAACAAATACAAACTGAAGTATTTGGGAGAGATTCAGAATTACTTAGGAGTAGAGGTTCAGAGAAATGAAGAGGGCGTCTACTCTCTGAGTCAGAAGGAAAAAATCGAAAAGTTGCTGAAGACATATGGAATGGAGAGGGCAAATGAGGTTGACACTCCCATAACTACCCAGTACAAAAATGAACCAGAAGGGCAAAAATGTGAAAATGCAACAGCATTTCATTCTCTGTTGGGTTCTCTGTTATATTGAAGTTGCTGGACAAGACCCGACATAACATTGGCAGTGCACATGTTAAGCCAAAGAAGTGCAGACCCGGCTCAGAGATTGGGTAGCACTTAAAAGAATCCTAAGGTATCTGAAAGGCACAAAAGATTACAAACTGGTGCTGGATACAGGATATGATCAGCAAGTGTATGCATACGCTGATGCCAGCCGGGGGGACAAAGAAAATGGAAAGTCTACCACTGGCTATGCCATATATATTGGAAATGCCCTGGTTCAGTGGAAATCCCAGAAACAAACATTTGTTGCCACAAGTACTTGTGAAGCAGAGTACTCAGCCATAAGTGAATGTGTGTCACAAATAGAGTGGTTTGCTTGTCTAACAAAAGAACTTGGAATACCTTCTGAAATGCCAATCACTGTGCTAAGTGACAACATGGCTGCACAACAGCTGGCTAACCAACAGAACTTTAAAAGCAAGAGTAAACATATTGCTATAAGATACGGAAATGTGAAAAATGCTTTGGAAAGAAATGTGTTAAAGGTACAGCACTGTAACATGAACTGTAATGTGGCAGATTTGTATACAAAATGTTTGGATGCTCCTAAATTTCGAGACTTAAGAGAATTATTAGGTCTCAAGCCTTTAACTTAAGGAGGAGTGTTGGGATTTGCAGGATACTGGATAAGTCTGCAGGCTTCAACAGGATGATGCAATACTCTGCTGGGTCAGAGTGACTCAGCAGGAGTGTGATTAATGTGATTGGCTATTACCTGTTTTAAAAAGGAAAGCCTGCTCAACAGTGGTTTTGTGGTGGTTGTGCTGTAGTGTGGTGGTGCTGTTGTGGAGAGTATTCGTTTGTAAGTACTCTGTATGGACTGTTTCTTTTGTAAATGCCTGTATATAGCTCACATTAAAAAAGACTGCACTGGAAAAACCTGGAACTCTTAGTGTTTCACTGAAAGCGCCGCGTGGAATACGCGACAAACTGTGGCTGATTAACAAAATGCTCTTTGCCCTCAGGTTAATAACAGATTTCTCAGTCCTGCAATGGAGTAATTATTAGTTAAGGAGTTCTCAGCATGAGTTTTTGATACGCTCAAGCCAGCTGGCATCACTATGAATTAACACTAAGATGTAGCTGCTGTGTGTGTATGCAAGCGCACGTGTGCATCATTTTCAAATCTAACTCTGTCTGTTCAACATTCAAAGCACAGATTTCGTGACCCAACCCACCCCAATACAAATTCAGAATTTGAGAAGAAGAAATTATCTACTTGCACCCAAATCCACTTTACTTCTGGTGATAGGGATATTTGGCAGCAGTTTAGAGTTGGAGAACCTACAAACCCCTGAATCTACAAAGTTCCATTTTGAACAGCCTCACAACTGCTGCCAGAGGTATGTTACAAGTGTTTGCATTTCATAGATGGATAACAGAGAAACAGTTGCTGCACTTTAGTGCCCATGGCGTGGCCCAGAGGCTGTACAGGGATAGCTCAGTTGGTAGAACATGAGACCCTTAATCTCAGAGTCGAGAGTTGGGCAGAAGATTCCTGCTTCACAGGAGGTTGGTCTAGATGACCATTGTGGTCCCTTCCAACTCTATGATTCTATGATTCTATAACTCAGTGGTTGAGCATCTGTTTTGCATGCATAAGGCAGATGGCAGGGGCCCAGTCTCCAACATCTCCTGGTAGGGCTGGGAAGGAGCTTAGTCCAAGACCCTGGAGAGCTGCTGTCCATTGTTGTGGATGATTCTGAGCTAGATGGACCAGTGACTCAGTATCATGTAGCATGTGGAGTTTGGTGGTTATAGGGTTAACCTATAGGGTTAACCTTCTGTATGTCCTACATCTGGGGAGGAGCTTCCTAAACAAACGGAAGCTGAAGTTTCTTTGTCTGCGTGAGACACTTTCACTTTTGACCGGGAAGCGAGAGAGGCAAATGCCATGTGTCCGAACTCCGATGGAGTTGTTTGTTGTTTTGCCTACTGATGTAAATAAAGAGCTGTTAGTCTAGAAAGAAACAGTGTATGGACTTTTCCTTTCTCTCACACGTCAAGCACTCACTGCCTGCTCTGCTGCTGCCTGGAAGATTTATGCGGCAGCGGAAACATGCCGGACCCAGGCAGTAATTCCACATAGCATCCTATGTTCCCAAGGCAGCTACATGACTTATTATAACTGCATTTACTTTGTGTTATAACTGTAGGCTTTATTCGGTTAGGGAAGGACTATGGCATCTAGGAGCGGGGCTGTAGGTCCATAGCTGTCAACGTTTCCCTTTTTTAAAGGGAAATTCCCTTATTCCGAATAGGATTTCTCGCAAGAAAAGGGAAAAGCTGACAGCTATGTTTAGGTTAGTGGCAGAGCAACAGCCTTGCGTGCAGAAGCTCCCAGGTTCAACCTCTGGGTAGGGCTTGACACTTGAGAGCCACTGCCAGTAAGCATAAACAAGCTAGATAGACCAGTTATAAGGTGGCTTCCTGTGTCCCTGTGGTCCTACCCCCCCCCCTCTTTCCCTCCCTCCCTGGGGCAGCCCATCCTGTTTGGCCATCCAAGGCGGAATGGGAAGATGGAGTCCCCACACCACCTTGCTGTCGGAGAAGTGAGGAGAACCTGCAGCTTCAGGTGAGATCTCAGGGAACTCTTGTGAGCTCTTGCAGAGCTCTGTGAGATCATGCCAGAAGCTACTGCTGTCACTTCTCCTCACTTCTCCAGTGGTGGCGGCAAGGCTGGGTGGGGCACCGATGGAGGTGCCACCCCATGGGATTCTGCTGCCTGAGACAGCTGCCTCAGTCTTGTGGGTGGCCCTGATCCCACCTTCAGATTTTTTATTTAAAAAGTGTTCATTAATCTGAAAAAGGAACTGAGAAACTGAGAAACAAGCAACAAGAATGACAGACTGACTTGCTCAAGGCCAGTCATCAAGTCCCCCCTACCACACTCCCATTCAATATTTTAGTTAATTTTTCCTTTTTAGGCCTCCAAGTGAAGATATTTCTATTCTACCCAGGTTTTTAATTGTTTTTAACTGCTGGAGTCTTGGAGCACTCGTAAAGGGTCTTGTGTCCGTTGGCATGGCTTTTATTGTTGCTCTTTTTAGCTTTGTTTAATGTACTGCTGCTTTATTGACTTATTTTTTATGTTGCTTAGAATGTACTATTGTGTTTTGCAAATTGTGTTTGTGTGTGCGCGCGCGTGCGTGCGTGCATGTTTGTGTGTTTTATCACAGAAAAAGCAACATGCACATGAAGAACAAGGAAAGCCCAGTTAGTCCAAAATGCTGTTTACTTCCTTTTCTTATATTGAATTTGTATACCGGTCTCCCTCTTGAAGGAACCAGATTCTCACCAGTTTGCAAAGTGGCCAACCAGATGACCCAATAAGAAGCCCAAAGGCAGGACCTGAGCACAACAGCACTCTCCCCACTTGTGATTCTCAGCAACTGGTACTCAGCAACTCAGAATCAATGGAGGTAGAATATAGTCAATGTGGTTTTTGTTGTGGTTCTGGACTGTCAGGAGTTAACACTCCAGGAGCATTCTTATCAACTGGGTGCACTGCCCACATGATCCGTGCTTTTTTCCTTTGATCTGTGCTCTGTGAGGGCTGAGCTCTCTCTGGAGAGCAGTCTGTCTGAAAACGTTAGCAAGGTCGTTTCATTTTTGTTAAGAGGCAGAAAGCTGCGAACATGCAGCTAGATTCTGTAGGTTTTCTTTTCTGTTTTGAATGCTACTAAATAGTGTTAGATTAGAAGCCCTGGTGCCGTGCTGAGTTATTCAAGACACCTAGTTGACACAGACAAGCCATTTTATGCTGCGTGTGAACTCTGCTATTATCTGGCAACTGAGGAGAGTGGCAGCGCGCAGAGTGGAAGCGTGTGGGTGCCGTTGGAAGTTTGTCGGAGTGGCAATAAATCAAATTTATTGCAGGGCCGTTGCAGCAGACTCAGTGGGTCAAAACATATACGACCCAACAAACTTTAACAGGTTATGGTCGGCAGTAACACGCTAATGGCTGAATGTCCTGAGGTGATTGATGGCCAGGACTGGAGTTCTGTGTCTCTGCTGCAGCCGGCAGCTAGAAAGTCCAGCTGGAGGCCTGTTTTCGTGCCATGCTTGAAGGCACAGAACAATAGAAACTCGCTGGTGAAGCAAGCCATTTTTCTGGAGCTGGGAGCTGGGAGCTGGGAGCTGGAAGCTGGAGAGAGCGGCAGCTGTGTGAGTAACACAAGCCCCAGTGGGGGGAAATGGCAGAGGTGCAGGAAAATTTTGTGGCGGCTTTCCCAAAGCTGATGGGGAAGAACTGGGCAGACTGGTCCAAGAAAATGCAGGTCTTGTTAACTGCTAAAGGCCTTTGGACTTGCACGCAGAACCCACCTATGCAGGCCCAGGATGGGGCCGCAGCTGGAGTTGTAGCTCCTGCAGCCAAGGAACTGAGGAGAGAGCAGAGAGCCGTTGCTCACTTGGTCATGGCCATAGACGATGTCCAGATGGTTCACATTGACCAGGCCACCTACGCTCACAAGGTCTCGGGTGCCCTGCAACGCATGCATCAGCAGGACATGGCTGGGGCCCGGATTCATGTCACCAGACAGATATTTGATTTACATTTGCAACCCGGAGGCTGCATCAAAGAGCACATTTCACAGATGCTGGCGTTGTTCAACCGTTTGAGGCAACTACAGATTTCCTTTGTTGTTGTTGTTTAGTCATTTAGTCGTGTCCGACTCTTCGTGACCCCATGGACCAGAGCACGCCAGGCACTCCTGTCTTCCACTGCCTCCCGCAGTTTGGTCAAACTCATGCTGGTAGCTTCGAGAACACTATCCAACCATCTCCTCCTCTGTCGTCCCCTTCTCCTTGTGCCCTCCATCTTTCCCAACATCAGGGTCTTTTCCAGGGACTCTTCTCTTCTCATGAGGTGGCCAAAGTATTGGAGCCTCAGCTTCATGATCCGTCCTTCCAGTGAGCAGTCAGGGCTGATTTCCCTAAGAATGGAGAGGTTTGATCTTTTTGCAGTCCATGGGACACTCAAGAGTCTCCTCCAGCACCGTAATTCAAAATCATCAATTCTTCGGCGATCAGCCTTCTTTATGGTCCAGCTCTCACTTCCATACATCACTACTGGGAAAACCATAGCTTTTAGTATACGGACCTTTGTTGGCAAGGTGATGTCTCTACTTTTTAAGATGCTGTCTAGGTTTGTCCAGATTCCCTTTACTGAGCAGCAAAAAGTCTATATATTGCTGAACTCTTTAGAATCTAGCTATCAGACTCTTTCTCTCATGATGGAAGCTATTCCAGCTCAGGAGCTTAACCTGGAATACGTGTCAGGTTGGCTGCAAGATGAGCAGGATAAAAGGCTGAGAGAGAAAGGAGGGGGGCTGCGAAGGGGGGTTGCTTTGTGCCCAGGAGTGGGAGTGCAGAAGATGCTGGGAGCTCTGTGCAAGTTTTAGCAGCGAGGAGGTGCTACGTTTGCAACTCAGACCAACATCTGCAGAGAAATTGCCCCAGGATCCTCTCCAATAGCAACCGAGAGATCAAACGCAGACCACGTCGTGGGAGGAGAGGCCCAGCGAGAGGGAGCAGAGGAGGAGAGCCAGCAACACATCAGAATGCTGCTACGTATGCTTTTGTTGGACAGGCTGCAGCCAACGGCAAACAGCGTTGGATCATTGACAGTGGGGCCAGCAGGCATCTAGCATCACCTGGTGGCCAGTTGCGATACTGCTGGCAAATTCCAGATGGGACAACAGTCACATTGGCTGATACAACCAAGAGAGCTATTTCAAAAGCTGGTGTTGTTTTTATGCCCTGTTTGAAAGCTGATATTGATGTGTATGTACTTGATGGTATGAAATGTGGGTTACATTCTGTTTATGCTCTTGACAATGCTGGTTTTCAGGTGCAGTTTGGGAACCAGGTATGCACCATTTCCAAAGATGGGGAGCAGTTAGTACAGGTACGAGGCCACGATGGGCTGTACATACTAGAAACAGGTGATGACACTTCTGAGGAAGCACAGGCAAAGTGTGCCAACGTCCCCACTCATGACCAGTGTATGCACTTATGGCATAGAAGATTTACGCACACGAACTGGCGATGTGTGCACAAACAGGTAGAGTGTGCTGATGGCTGTAAAATGAAGGAGTGCTCTAAGTTTCTTGAATGTAGAGATTGTAAAAAAGCCAAAGTGCACACCACCAATTACCCGAGGTGACCAAGAAAGCCTTTGAGCTCGTGCATGTGGATCTTTGTGGTCCGATGTCAGTGGCTAGCTTGTGTAATTCCAGATACATTCTGCGTCTCACCAATGATTTCTCAAGGGTGGGATGGATTATCACACTCCGAGATAAAGGGCAAGCAGCCAAGGAGATCAAAGAGTGGGTGGTGGCAGTAGAACTGGAGTTTGACACCCGTGTCAAAGCGTTTCAGACAGAGGGTCGGAGTTTATAGCCTCTAGTCTGCAAAACTTCTTCCATGTGAAGGGTATTAAGCACAGGAAGACAGCACCTTATTCCCCGCAACAAAATGGAGTTGCGGAGCGCAGGAATCGAACCCTGCAAGAGGCCATGGAGGCTCTTCTGTTTGATTTAGGGCTGCCCAAATGCTATTGGGCCGAGGCTGTGAAGGCAGCGTCGTTCACGTTGAACAGGATGTAAAATTCTGTGGTTGGGAACACGCCCTATTTCATGCTCCATGGAAGGAAACCCGAGGTGCACTACTTTCGTACCTTTGGGGCGGAGGCTTGGGTATTGATTTCTAAACAGCAGTGCAGGAATGGTGGCCCTAGATCGCACAAAATGATTTTCTGTGGATACGAGCCAGGGTCAAAGGCCTGGAGGTTTACGTATCCAAGTGGAGATTACTCACATGTGGTAATCAGCAGGAACGCTGAATTTTGTCAGCAGGCTGGTTGGGACAGGATTCACGGAAACCCCGAAGTGCTCACAGATTTGTTTAGAGGTCTTGGTTCAAGGGATCAACCAATTGCACCTGCTGGCGGAGCTGATGGCAATGCACCTGCTGGCGGTCCTGGCCAAACTGCTGACCACCACCAGGGTGCAGTGTCAGAGGGGGCAATTCCAAAGAGAGAGGTGAAGTCAGAACCCAGGAGTGTACCCTCATCTCCGCAGGCTTGGCCTAGTTGGCACAGGCGCAGAAGGTCTCCCTTGTGTCCCACAGACAAGCGCAGTCCAGAATCGCAACGCAGGCGCAGCAAGTCGCTTGGTGGTTTACCAGATGCCAGGGACTCACAGGCAGAGTCTAGCACGTCTGGGTCAGAGGGGGAGTCCGGCATGGGGCCAAGACGGTCTAAGAGGACCACGAAGGGTAAACCACCTGACCATTTCACAGTCACGAATGTGTGGGCTGGTTTTGCTTAGTGCAAACCAGAAAGCTTTGGTGAGGTTCAGAAGTTACCTCAGGCAGAATCCAGCAAGTGGCAGCAAGCCATGGAAAAGGAGCTTAGTGCCATGAAGTCTCTAGGAGTCTTCATGCTCACAACTGTCAGCTGACCAGCAGGCAGTGAGTTGTTGCTGGGTCTGCAGGTTGAAACCCACTGCAGGTGGAGAGCCACAATATAAAGCCAGATTGGTGGCAAGAGGTTTCAGCCAGCGACGGGGGCTGCACTATTCCCAGGTGTACGTGCCCACGGTCAGAAATGAGACCATGCTATTGCTTTTGGCGATAGCAGCGCAAAGAGGTTCAGAGGTCGCTCATTTCGACACTGATGTTGCCTATTTAAACTCACCACTGCAGGAGGAGATCTACATGTTACCTCCACTAGGGTTTGAGGGTGACAAACCAGGTCTGGTATGGAGACTGCACCGTTCCATTTATGGCTTGAAGCAATCAGCCAGAAATTGGAATTTATGTCTCAACGAAGCTCTGGGGAAGCTAGGGTTCCAGAAGACTCTGGCAGACAGCTGCCTGTACCTGAATGGGACAGGCCAGCAGCAGGAACTGGTTCATATCTTTATTGATGACATTGTATTTGTTGCCAGGAAAGGTAAACAGGTGCAGGAGTTTGCAAGGAAGCTGAAGCAGCACTTCAAACTCACGGAGTTGGGTCATGTGAGCTTATACCTTGGGGTGCAGATTCACAGAGACCAAGATGGCAGTTTTTTGCTAAATCAGAGAGCAAAGATAGAGCAATTACTGCAAAAGTTTAAGATGGCAGACTGCAAAGGTGTCAGAACACCAATGGAAACGTGTTTTCTGAAGAGCCCACATAAGATTGAAGTGGTATTAGGTCTGTGGCTATCTTTAAGTTTTGAAGGATATATTGTGAGAATGTCTCATTTACCTAAGAAGGGTGGGGAGGGAGGAACACCAGGAGATAGAAGAGGGTCAAAACCAGAAGCAGATTTTAAGGCAGAAATTTTGAAAATGTTTGCGGAAATTAGACAGAGCGAAAAGAACATGGAGGACAAATTGGAGCATGTGGATACAAGAATAGAACAGGTAGATACGAGAATTGGGAAAATGGACCAAAAAATTGATGAAACTGTAAAAGAATTGAAAGGGCAAATTAAAGAAGTCTCCAAGAGAACACAATCTTTGGAAGAAGGAATGAAGAAGACAAGAGTAGAAATGAAGGAAGTGAAGTGGGAAGAAGAGAAAATTAAAGCAGGACTATCGGAAGTTAATAAGACACAGGAGGAGATATGGGACGCAATTGCTATGAATGAATTGAGGCAACGGGAGGTGAATCTTAGGCTGAGAGCAGTCCCTGAAACACAAGGTGAAAATATCAGAGAGAAATTGATAACAGGAATAGCACAACGGCTGGAACTACAAAAGGAAGAAGTCGAAAGATCAGTTCAGAATGCATTCAGAATGAGAGTAAGAACAACCAAAACAAGGAAAATGCCTGGAGACTGTCTGATTACTTTTAAAGACAAAGATATGAGAAGTTTAATTCTTAAAAAAATTAGAGAAACAAGATTAAATATCGAAGGGAATTATATAATTATTTTTAAAGACATTCCAGTCAGATTGCTGAAACGAAGAGACCCATATAAGCCACTGGTCCAAATTCTTAAGAAGAATAAAAGTTAGTTAGTTAGTTAACTAACTTATAATAACTTGTCCCTTATAATATTATAAGTCCCTTATAATATTATATAAGTGTATTATATAATATATAATATAATATATACTTATAATATGTATTATATAATATATATAATATATAATATAATATATACTTATAATATTATATAATATAATATATACTTATAATATTATATAAGTATATATTATATTATATAATATAATAATATTATATAATATATAATATTATATATTATAATATATAATATAATATATATTATATAATATAAGTCCCTTATAATATTATAACTTGTCCCTTATAATATTATAAATTCGATCATGGACTTCAAAATTGGAAGGCGTACTGAAAGCGACCATCAGCCATTATCGTTGTCTATTAACTTAAAGGACGAAATCAAAATAACTAAGTACAATATCATAGAACCTTCTCAATACAAACAAATGACCCAATTAAAATGGTCCCAGGAAATGAGTGCAGCAGTGGGGCAAAAACTTACAGCCAACCTGAGAAAACAAGTATTATCCAACTTAAAGTCTACTAATTTCTATAGTGATATTCCGAAAATTTATAATGAAATCTTCCAAATGTTTGTAGAGCTTAGTACTCCACCTAAAGTTTGGGTACTTAAACATAGCGCTAGCCCTTGGTTTGACGATGAATGTTTCCAGCTAAAAAGAAAACTGCGCCAAACATTTAAAAATAACCGCACTAAACTAGAGCCCTCTTATCTTGATGAAAAAAGAAAATATCACTACATGCTGGCCGAAAAGAAACAGAAATACGCAACCCAAAAATGGCTACAATTATTCGACTCAATTCAAAGTAAAAACAACAAAGCGTTCTGGAACCTAGTGTACGGAGGATTGAAAGCCGAAAATCAACTAACTCTACCACCAATTGCAGAATCCAAATGGTCCCAATACTTTACATCTGTATTTAACAATCTACACAGTGAACTTAAAGGAAATGAAACCACTAAAAACAAAATTAATAAACTCCAAGAGTGGCCAAGGGTAGAGGAAGAGGAAATTAGAGCGATAGTTAAAAATTTCAAATCGGGGAAATCTCCTGGGCCAGACGGTCTACCAATAGAATTATTTAAGACCTATATAGATTGGTGGGCAGAACCCTTAGCTCAACTGTTTACTCTTATAGATAAATACGGGATCATACCTGAGATATGGCTAAAATCAATAATTATTCCAATCTTTAAAAATGGCGACCCAAAAGAACCAAGGAATTATAGACCGATAAGCCTACTATCAGTGATAGGGAAAATCTACGCTAAGCACCTCTTATCTAAACTTCTTACCTGGATGAAAAATCTAAACTTACCAGGGAAAGAACAAATAGGTTTCTCCAAAGGTCGCTCTACACTAGACCACTGCCTTATACTTATGCATCTGGTTGAAAAATACAGATCCCAAAGGCAATCTAAGATATATGCTGCTTTTGTAGATTTTCGTGGTGCATTCGACTCAATTGACGGCCCAAAGCTGTGGAGGAAACTCGCAGAATTAAAAATTGATCAGCGCTTATTGATTCTAATGCAAAATCTACACTCTTCCAATACCTGTCAAGTCAAACTCAACACCAAAGGTCACCTTTCATCAGACATCCCAAACACGAAAGGGGTAAAACAAGGGTGTATTCTTGCCCCCTTTCTATTTAATTTATTCTTATCAGACTTGCCAGATTACCTTCAAAAAATAGAATCACATGCCCCTAAACTTAATCAGAAACCAGTTCCTCTTTTATTATACGCAGACGACGCTGTCCTACTATCACTAACAAGCTTGGGTCTGAAACGTCTTATATCTTCACTGATCCTTTACTGCGAATGTAACAAACTCTCTATAAATTATGAGAAGACAAAAATTTTGGTCTTCTCGAATGGTCGGAAATTAGAGAAATGGAAAATAAGAGGGCAAGAAATCCAACAAGTGAAAATCTATAGGTATCTGGGAATCTTATTCCAGAGCAATTTAGGGTGGGCTACCCATCGCACAAATGCCATAAAACAGGCAAAGTGCACCTTATCAGCAGTTGCCCGCTTTTATTATCAGAAAGGTAATCAATTCATTCCTGCGGCCATTCAGATATTTCAAACAAAAGTGCAATCCCAGATACTCTATGGAATCCCGCTATGGGTCCAAGCATATAACAGTGATTTAAAAAAGATTCATTCCAGCTTCCTGAGACGTATTCTTGGACTCCCAGCTGTGATCAAATATGAAACAATGTGTGCAGAAATAGGCATACACACAATGGAATATTGGGCATGGTCTACCTCAATAAAGTACTGGTTACGCTGCCACTTTCGCTGCCCCCCATCAAGTCTGCTCGCTGATTTGCTCAAAGACTCCTATAAATCAAGTTGGTATCAGCACCTTGAAAAAAAGATTGAATCTTTAGGTATCGAGCTGGAGCCCCTGTACAATTCTAATGAGCAATACATTTTTCATAATATTCTAACTAGACTAAAGGATGTCGAGAGACAAAATATTATGGCAGCTGTAAACAAAATTTGCTCCCCCATATTCTATGATTTAAATATCTTAGATAGCAGAGCCAATTACGTCACTAAATTAATAATTCCAGCCCAACGTAGGGCTTTTATGCTGGTCCGTTTGAATGTTTTTCCCTCAGCATTTGTCAGGGGAAGATATCAAAACGTTCCTAGGAACAAGAGATTCTGCAGATGTTCTATGAATGTCCCGGACACTGTTGAGCATATTCTCTTTCATTGCCCACTGCACAGTACGCTCCGTCAACGCGTGCTGTCCCCTCTTTCGGCTGGTCTGGAACCCCAGCAAGGTGAATGTGTGGGACTCTACCTATCCGACGCTGACCAAAGGGTAACGGCGGGGGTAGCCGAGTTTTTGGTAGCAGTCCTCCAAGGAGCAGGTTAACAAGGAAAACCACTGATTCTAGACGTATATATATATATATGTATGTAGCCAACTGCAGCCTTTTTATATATATTTCAAGGCTTTTACATGTTATTTTCTCTTTTATGGTTTTATTTGTATAATGCCTAATAAAGGTTTGATAAGTAAGTAAGTAAGAAGAATAAGATCGAATTTAAATGGGAGTTCCCTCAGGGGATTTCCTTTGTTTATAAGAGCAAGAAACATAGACTCATTAGTCCGGAGGAAACAAGTAAATTCCAGAGGCGTTACAAGGAATTGATGGAAGAAGAAGAGGAAGAAGGAGGAGCGGTAGGAGGAGCTGGTCCGCTGGGGAGGAAGTTTCCGGAAGAAAAGGAGAAAAAAAATGGAGAGATGGATGAAGAAGAAGAAGGAGAAGAACAAGAAGAGGCTAGATTATAATTAAATAAAATAATTTTAATCAGGAAGAAAAGATGGCGCTTAAACTTTGGAATTGGAACATTAATGGAATGAACGATAGGAAAAAACGAAACAAAATTGAACAATATTTAAAAAAGAAAAATCTGGATATCATCTGTCTTCAAGAAACACATGTGGCAAGGAAACACAGAAAAATTTTGATCAACAACAGATTGGGAAATTAATTTATATCTTCTGATAAAGGAAAAAAGAGAGGGGTCGTATTATATGTAAAGAAAAACATTGAAGCTCAACAAATTTTCAAAGATGAAGACGGAAGAATAATTGCAATACAGGTCAAATGGCAAGGCGAAAAATTAATAATTGTCGGGATCTATGCATCTAATGGAAATAAGACTGATTTCTACAAAAATTTGGAAGAAAAGCTGTTCGAGTATATGGATCAAAAAATGATACTTATGGGTGACATGAACGGAGTAGTTTCATTGGAAATGGACAGATTAAGAGAAAAAGAGGTAAGCAGGGAAGGAAAATTACCCAAGACTTTCTTTTCTATGACAAAAAACTGCAACTTAATTGATATTTGGAGACTTAGACACCCATTGGAGAAACAGTTCACGTTTTACTCGGAACCAAATCAGTCAATGTCAAGAATTGATCAAATTTGGGTCTCTAATGAATTAACTCCAAGAATCCGACAAATTGAGATCCAACCAAGAACAATCTCAGACCATAATCCAATAAAAATGGAGATTAAAGGATATGAAGAAAGATCTTTCAGATGGAGACTCAATGATTATCTCTTGGATGACCAAAAAGTCATTCAAGAGGCAAGGAAAAAGTTGATGGAATATTTCATGGACAATATGGACAAAGGTACAAAAATGAGTATAGTCTGGGATGCAAGCAAAGCGGTAATGAGAGGGTTCTTCATCCAACAGAATGCGATTAAAAACAAGAATAGAGAGAAAGGAAGGAAGGAAATTTTAAGACAAATAATGGACAATGAACAAAAATTAATTAAGAAACCGCATAATTTGAAAATAAAACAGAACATCAAAGCCATGCAGACACAATTTGCAATGATCATAAACAAAGAGGTGGAATGGAATATCAAAAGGTTAAGACAAAGAAATTTTGAGTTTGCCAATAAATCAGAAAAGGAAGGAACAAAGTACAATTAACAAAATTATGGTGGATGGAGAAGAAGTAGAAAATCCAAAAGGTATTAGGAAAGGATTCTTGGACTTTTACAATCATTTATATAACAACAGAGAAAAGAACAACATGAAGAAAATAGAAAGATTTTTAAGAGAAAAAAAGGTGCAAAAGATCCCGACAGAAAAGAAAGACAGACTGAATGCTCCAATCGAAAATGAGGAAATAATTGAGATTATAAAAGAATTGAAAAAAGGAAAGGCACCAGGAGCGGATGGTTTTACATCTAGCTATTATAAAGAATTGAGGCACACCTTGACGATACCATTGAAGGAAGTTATGAATAATATATTGAAACAACAAGACATTCCTGAAACGTGGAAAGAAGCCTTTATTACACTCCTTCCCAAGCAAGACTCCGACCTGACACAAGTGAAGAACTACAGGCCAATTTCTCTGCTGAATACAGATTATAAGATATTTGCTGGAATATTAGCAAAAAGACTAAAAAAGATTCTGCAGGAAGTTATACATGCAGATCAGGCAGGTTTTCTCCCAGGCAGACAGATGAAAGATAATGTTAGAAATATAATAAATATCTTGGAATATCTGACTGCCAGGAATGAGAAACAAGCTATATTAATGTTTGTGGATGCAGAGAAGGCTTTTGATAATATATCGTAGGAATTTATGTTAAAAAATCTGGAAATGATGGAAGTTGGAAACAATTTTTATAATGGAATAAGGGCAATTTACTCAGAACAAAGAGCCAAATTGATTGTAAATAATATACTTACAGAAGTTAAGATACGAAAAGGTACCAGACAGGGGTGTCCTCTATCGCCATTGTTATGTATAACAGTCCTGGAGGTCCTCTTGTGTTCAATAAGGAATAATGAAATAATAAAAGGAATGACAGTCGGTCAAAACGCATATAAAGTTAAAGCCTTTGCCGACGACCTAGTAATAACGATTGAAGACCCCCAAAATAGTTTAAATGAGGTGTTAAATGAAATTGACCAATTCGGTAGAATGGCTGGATTTACGCTAAATAAGAGGAAAACCAAAATAATGGTTAAGAATATAGATCAGAGTCTGATAGAAGAAATGCAAAGAGAATCAGGGATTGAAGTGGCTAAAAAGATAAAGTATCTGGGAATTTGGTTGACCCCCCAAAATATTGATTTATATCAGAACAACTATATGTTGTTCGGAATATGTTGTTCGGAACTATATGTGGAACGGAATTAAGAAAGATTTAGAAACTTGGAGCAGAATGAAACTGTCTTTTTGGGGCAGAATATCAACGATCAAAATGTGTGTGCTTCCAAAGATGTTATTTTTGTTTCAAATGATCCCTATAATCAGGGGAACAAGCGTGTTCAAAGAGTGGCAAAGAATGATTTCAAGATATATCTGGCAGGGCAAAAAGCCAAGAATACAATTTAAGTTATTAACAGATGCTAAGGAAAGAGGCGGTTTTGCCCTGCCAGATCTGAAACTATATTATGAAGCGTCTTGTCTCTGTTGGTTAAGGGAATGGATAAAATTTAAAAATAACAAACTATTAGATCTAGAAGGTTTTGATAATAGATTTGGTTGGCACGCTTACTTATGGTTGGAGAAGAAGAAAACTCACAAGGGTTTTGACAATCATATCTTCAGGAGCTCCATAATAGAAATATGGGATAGGTACAAAAATATACTGGAACCCAAAGTTCCGCACTGGTTGTCACCACTAGAGGTAATGAGTGTAAAGAAAATCAATATGAGAGGAAATTGGATAACCTATGGTGAGTTAGTAATGAAAGGGGGGGGGTGGAAAATGAAGCCATATGAACAAGTTAAAGAGCATGTCTATGATTGGTTGCATTATCTTCAGGTAAATGAAAGGTTCAAAATGGACCTCAAAGAGAGGGGATTTACAGAGAAAGAATCTGAATTTCAAACGGAGATAATTGACAATGATGTTAAGATAATGTCAAAAATGTACAAAATACTTTTGGAATGGCAAACAAAAGATGAGGAGATAAAGTCGGTTATGATTCACTGGGCCAGAGATTTTGGTTATAATATACAATTGGATGATTGGGAAAAGGTCTGGAATGAAAACATGAAATTTACTGCATGCACGGCGTTAAAGGAGAATATTATGAAAATGGTATACAGATGGTATATTACACCCGTAAAGTTTACAAAAATGTATAAAACATGTAATAAGTGTTGGAAATGTAAAGAAAAAGAAGGTTCATTTTTTCATATGTGGTGGGAATGTAAGAAGGTAAAGGGTTTCTGGGAAATGATATATAATGAATTGAAAAAGATGTTTAAATATACGTTTGTTTAAAAAGCAGAAGCCTTTTTGTTAGGAATAACAGGAAGAGAGATAAAAAGATGTGATTATAAACTTTTTCAGTATGCAGTAACAGCGGCAAGAATATTAATGGCCCAAAAATGGAAACGAGGAATTACCGATCTTGAACGAGTGGAGGATGAAACTTATGGACTATGCAGAATTGGATAAAATGACTGGAAAAATCAGATACCAGAAAGATCACAAATTCATCGAGGACTGGGGAAAGTTTACGGAATATCTGAAAACTATATGTGATGAACAGATAAAGCTAGTGCGTTTTAAAGAGGCTTTGTGACAATACAAGGTATATTGTAAGAACGAAACAGAGATGGAAGGTTAATATTAAATCGGCAATACTACACAGAAAATGCGTGAAGATAAGAAAAATGGATGATTGAGGGAGGTGCTGGTGGAAGTTCAAAAATTGCAAATTTGTAATCATGGTTGTAAGAATTATTTGTAAAAGAAAAACTTAATAAAAATTTTTATACATATATATATATATATATATATATATATATATATATTTATATATATAAATATATAAAAGGAAACGTGTTTTCTGAAAGACAGCCAGTCTGAGGTAAAGCCAGAATTCGAAAACTGGGAGGTGTTTCAATCTGCTCTGGGGAGTCTGCTATATATATCACAATGGAGCAGACCCAATATAGCCTTTGCTGTTAATCTCCTGAGCAGAGAGGCTGCAAAACCCAGTGTGGTGGTCTGAAATGGCGTAAAAAGGGTCCTTAGGTATTTGCAAGAGACCAAGGAGTATAGCCTCAAACTGTCAGCTCAGGGAGATGCACAGCTTCAGTGCTGGGCTGATGCAGATTGGGCCAATAATTCATCATTATTTTTTTAATGAATATTTATTAGCTTTTTCCACAATAAAACAAAACAAAAATAAACAAAAAATAACAAACATACAAAAATACAAAACTTAAAAACAGTTAAAAAACACATAAAATTTCAATTACTTAATTTCTTTTGACTTATTTCTCAGACCTCCTCGCACCTCCCCTTCTTGTATTCCAATTCAAATTATTAGCTCAGCAAATCCTTATTACTTATTGTCAGGGAACTGCCATCGGAAGAACAGGTGGTAGAAAGGCTCCAGGAGAATAGGAGAGACTCTGCAGCAGAAGAGGGAACCAGTAGGGGGAGAGCAGGAGCTCAAAGGGAAAGGGAGTCGGAGGGGAGGCTCTGGGATACTTCCAGTGAGATCAGTGAGGAGGTAACAAGACCCCCTTTAGCAACCCCCACCCCTCGCCGGAAGCTGTCACGCAGAGAGTCCAGGAGGCGCATGTCCGTCAAACAGCTTTTATGTTGGAGTAAGTTCCGTAGACGCCCACTGTCGGATTCTACCAGCGACTGACGGAGTCATGCTTTGGGGGGCTCCGTTAGAGACTTAGGTTGGCTGACCAGCCAAAACCCGGAGGGATCAAGCTTTACGCACAAGCAGCTCATTATCCCATCACAGCAATCCGACAGTCTTTGAAAGCAGCTTGTGCAAGCAGAGGGCATCATGAGCGAACCAGCCGGAACCGGAGGAGCAGGAGCTGGAGCTGGAGCGGGTCCAAGCCTGGAAGAAAGGTACAGGGCGTTGGAGGTCCAGCTCGCGCTGCAAACAGCGAGGCTCGAGGAGAGGAGGGCTCAAGATGCGGATAAGGGGAAAACCACCCCACTTGCCAGAAAGGTGCCTGGATTGGTGCAGAAATTTGGGGGGGATCCCAGGAACTATCAAGCCTTTAGAACAGAGATGCAATATGCTCTCAATCTACTGTTTGATGACTTCCCCGATGAGAACTCTAGAGTGGCGTACGTTATTGGCCATCTAGAGGGAGGGGCGAAGGACTGGATTAGACCCCTGATGGCAGCCAACAATGAAATCTTAAAGGACACGAGGAAGTTTTTCCGCGCCATGGACCTGATGTTTTCCAGCGAGATTGAGCAGGGAGTGGTGCGCAGGCAGTTAATGGCGTGTAAACAGGGGAGACGATCTGTACGTGAGTACTGGACTGAGTTCACCATGTTGATACATAGACTGGGGTGGGACCTAGCGAGTGAACCTATTCAAATGCTGTTTGAAGAAGGGCTCTCTCCGGCAGTGAAAGATGAACTTTCCCGGGCGCCTAGGGCGGAGTCTATGGATCATCTGACTAAATCTGCGCTGTCCATAGGAGCGCGCCAGGAGGCAAGAGCTTTGGAAAAGCGGGAAGGAAAGGGGGAACGTTGGAAGGACTTCCGCATTCCAGAGATTCCGGAGCAGCCTTTCCCGCCAGCAGAGCCGATGGAACTTGGAACAGCGCGCGTGCACGCAGTTTCAAACACCAATGAAGGGCGGAGGAAGGAGGGAAAGAGTGCCAAGAAATGTTATCTCTGCCAACAGCCAGGTCACTTTGCCAGAGTCTGTCCGCAAAGGAAGGAATGGCAAGGGATGGCGGGAACTGTTGGGGGGAAGGAGGAAGAAGAAATCAAGGAGCAAGTAAAAGCCAACGCCTGGCTGCCAACATCAGGGCACAGCAGCCAGGCCAAGGAGTAGTGAATGTGCCCACGCCGGAACCTCCAAGACCAGCGCTTGTGATAGAGGTGTTGCTGGAACTGTCAAACGGACACCCACTAAAGATAAAAGCGCTATTGGATTCAGGCAGCTCCTGTAATTTCATGAGTAAGGAGTTTGCAGCTGAACACCAGATACAGACTATCCCATTAAGTAAGCCTTTGCAGGTTACCACGATTGATGGGAGGGAACTGTTGGGAGGAGAAGTGAGCCAACAGACTGTGCCAATGATAATGAGGGTGGCAAGACACACAGAACTGATAGCGTTTAACGTAGCCACCTTGGGAGGAGCTCCTATTATTTTGGGGATGAGCTGGCTGGCACTACATGATCCGCTAGTAGGCTGGCATCAGAGGGTGGTTTCCTTTGGATCAGCACATTGCCTAGAACACTGCAAGGAGGGAGAGGCTCAGGCAGGGGCCAGGGCCACTCTAGCAGGGATGGAAGTGATGGACAAGGGGAGGGTGCCACGACAATACGCTGACTTGATTGACGTATTCAGCGAAAAGGAAGCAGATAAACTGCCCCCGCACAGACCCTTTGACTGTCAAATTACCTTACTCCCAGGAGCACAATTGCCAGTGGGCAAGCTGTATGCGATGTCAGACAGTGAGATGCAGGAGTTAAGGGAGTTCATTGACAAGAATCTCAAGCGAGATTTCATCAGAGAGTCACGAGCGGTGGGGGGCAGCCCAGTGTTCTTTGTGGACAAAAAAAACACGGGTAAACCCAGGCTTGTGTGTGATTTCAGGGCCCTAAATGCAGTGTCAGAACCAGTGACTTTCCCTATGCCTAGAATTGATGACATTCTGACACGGGTGAGAAAAGGGAAAATTTTTACCAAGCTGGACCTTAGGGGGGCATATAACTTGATACGTGTGAGAAAGGGGGATGAGTGGAAGACCACTATGTTCACCCCCTTGGGGGCTTTTGAGTACCTGGTTATGCCTTTCGGATTACAAGGGGGCTCAGCCTGTTTTCAATCATTCATGAATCACGTCCTGGGGCCATTGCTCTACAAGAACTGCGCAGCGTTCTTAGATGACGTCCTGGTGTACTCTGAAAATGAGGAGCAGCATGTGCGAGATGTAAGAGAGGTACTGAGCAAACTGCGAGAAAATCGGCTGTGGGTGAAACTGGAGAAGTGTCAGTTTCATACCAGGGAGGTGGAATTCCTGGGGTACCGGTTGTCTGACAAGGGATTGGCCATGGATCCCAGCAAGGTTCAAGCGGTACTGGAATGGAAAACACCAAAGACCAAGAAGGACGTGCAAAGGTTCCTGGGCTTCGGAAACTTCTATAGGAAGTTCATCAAAAACTTTGCCCATTTAACAGCGCCCATCACGGATTGTCTTAGCAGCAAGAAGAAATTTGTTTGGACGGAAGAAGCGCAGCGGGCATTCGAATGCTTAAAGCAGGCGTTTGCGTCGGAAGAGCAACCTTTGCACGTGGATCTACAACAACCAATGAGAGTGGAGACTGACGCGTCAGACCGAGCGGTGGGGGCCGTGCTTCTCCAGCCGGGAAAAGATACGTCTGAATGGAGACCGTGTGCATTCTTCTCGCGGAAGTTGAACAAATCCGAGAGGAACTACACAGTATACGACCGAGAACTGCTCGCCATTCATGAAGCATTCCGGAAATGGCGGCACTTGCTGATTGGGGCGCAGCACAAGGTTCAAGTCAGAACTGATCACAAAAATCTGGAATACTGGAGAACAGCCCGAGTGCTGAACCAGAGACAAGTGAGATGGGCCCAGGAGTTCTCCAAATTCCACTTTGAAATTCGTTACGTGCCAGGCTCCGAGAACGTAAGGGCGGACGCTCTTTCCAGCGAACCTGAGTACTTAGAGGGGGAGGGAGCGCCTGAGGAAAGGCATGTAATCCCTGAGGACCGCTGGGTGTGTGGGGCGGCTTTGGTGGGGCAGAGGGAATTGATAGCGAGTCCTGAGAACGATGAATACGCCCAAGAGAAACTAAGAGAACTCAGGAGGACAGAGGAGAACACAGGGGGGTTTGAAGAAAAGAACGGGGCGTTGTATTACAAAGGGGCACTGTACATACCCGATGGGGAACTGAGGGGCAGAGTACTAAAGCAGTTGCACGACAGCCCCACAGCGGGGCACTTCGGGCAGCACAAGACCATGTGGTTGGTTACCAGGGAGTTTTGGTGGCCCAAGGTGAGGGAGGACGTACGGGAATATGTCAGGGGGTGCGACAGGTGCCAGCGAGCGAAAGGGGAGAGGCTGGCACCGGCGGGGCTATTAGAACCCTTACCCACACCAGAACGGCCATGGGAGGCAGTATCCATAGATTTTATGACGGACCTGCCAAAATCCAAAGGCAAGACAGCGGTCATGGTGGTGGTAGATCTATTAACTAAGATGTGTCATTTTATAGCCTGTTCACATGCGGTCACAGCGGAGGAAACCGCCAAGTTGTTTGTAGAGCATATTTTCAGGTTGCATGGCGCCCCCTTGAGGGTGGTCAGCGACAGAGGGAAACAGTTTACTTCCAGGTTCTGGAGGAAACTCATGAGCTTACTGCACGTGGAAATCAATTTTTCAACTGCCCGGCACCCAGAAACAAATGGGCAAGCGGAGAGGGCAAACGGGATTTTACAACAATACCTGAGGTGTTATGTTCAGGACAGAGAAAATGATTGGGTAGATAAGTTACCTCTGGCAGAATTTGCCTACAACAACGCAGAGAATGTGTCCACAGGGATGAGTCCCTTTCTGGCAAATTATGGGTGTCATCCCCGGGCTTTTCCAGGAGAGGGAGGGGAGAGGTGGAGCGTGCCGGCGGCGGAACATTTTGTTGAAGAGATGGAAGCGATCCACCGTCAGCTCCAACTCAACTTAGAGAAAGCCAAGGAAGAATATAAGAAGCAAGCAGACAGAAATAGGAGGGAAGGTGAAACTATAAGGGTGGGAAACCGGGTGTGGCTATCCACCCAAGGACTACCGTTCAAGGGAGGGAGTAAGAAATTGAGACCCAAAAGATTGGGACCCTTTGAGGTCATACAGCAGGTCAACCCAGTAGCATTCAAACTCAGATTGCCCAGTCACATGAAATTGCACCCCGTATTTCACAGGTCATTACTGTCGCCGTACCGAGAGGGACGTGAGTGGGGGGAACGTGAGAGGGAGGTCACCCAAACGCCTGTGATAGAAGAGAGAGAACGCGACATGAACGTGGCAGGAATCATTGATTCCAGGTGGAAGGGGAATCAAGTGGAATATTTGGTAGAATGGGAGGGGGAAGTAGAGTCAGAAAACACATGGGTACCAGCAGAGGCAGTCAATGACGAGATTTTAATAGAAACGTTTCATAGGCGTTTCCCAAGGAAACCGCAGCCCGTGGCACGATTAAGAAGGGAACATTTCGGGACCACCGATGAGGAAGGGGAGTTTGAAGGGTTCCCAGAGTCAGGGGTGGATGAGGAAGCAGACTCCGACGAAGAAGAGGAAGACGGGGCAAGAGACGGTAAGCCGTGGCAAGAAGTGTTTGAATCCACGGACGACGAGGAGAGTTCCTTCAGGGGCTTTCCACCCTCACCGCCAGTGGGAGAGGAGGCGGGAGGGGGTGAAGGGGGCCCTGGGAGGGAGGTGGATGTCAGGGAACTGCCATCGGAAGAACAGGTGGTAGAAAGGCTCCAGGAGAATAGGAGAGACTCTGCAGCAGAAGAGGGAACCAGTAGGGGGAGAGCAGGAGCTCAAAGGGAAAGGGAGTCGGAGGGGAGGCTCTGGGATACTTCCAGTGAGATCAGTGAGGAGGTAACAAGACCCCCTTTAGCAACCCCCACCCCTCGCCGGAAGCTGTCACGCAGAGAGTCCAGGAGGCGCATGTCCGTCAAACAGCTTTTATGTTGGAGTAAGTTCCGTAGACGCCCACTGTCGGATTCTACCAGCGACTGACGGAGTCATGCTTTGGGGGGCTCCGTTAGAGACTTAGGTTGGCTGACCAGCCAAAACCCGGAGGGATCAAGCTTTACGCACAAGCAGCTCATTATCCCATCAGACTTATTTCTCAACTTTAACTTAATAATTTATCTTAACATATTATTATTTTACTTTTTCTCCTTCATCCCTTTCCTCAATTTATTTTTGCTAACCTTATTTTCATTTAATTTAATTCATTTTAAAGTCCAATTCTACCTTATCCAAACTTAAACATCAATACTTATCCATCAATTCTTATTCTTAAAACATTTTTTCTAAGGTCGACCAAGATTCCCTTCCACGAATTTCCCAATTTTCATACTAATAACAAACAAAATAAAAACAGATTAAATTGTAATTATGAACCCTTTGGATTCCCAAACTCCACCCCCCTTTCCCGGTTTCAGCCCCCAACAAGTGTCCATCAGTCTTGATCTACTATCAGCCTGGAGATCTCACGTCCGAGGCTCTTAATTCTCTCTCAGTTCCTCTCTTTGATAGTCCTTAATATTGAACACCAAATCTCGGAGAAGCTCCAGCCCAACGGGATCCATGTTTCTTCCAGCCAGACCTCCATACTTAAAAGTAGAGCCTATGGGGTGTTCCAAATCTTGTTTCTTACTCTTTTCCAGTCCCAAAATCCCCAAAGCTCTAACTTCCACCTTAATCAAATTTGTAATCCTTAGGTCTTCAGATCTCCTCATAAGAAGATCTCTCCATTTCTCAATCTCCAATTCAGGCCAGACTTTCCACATCAAGTCTTTATTTTCCTTTGTTGTCATCATATCAGGCCTCAAACTCTCTTTTGACATCTGCGAAATTACAGCTCCTCCTTCCTTTTCTTCAGAAGCAACATATGTCTCCTTCTCCAAATTCTCAAAGCTCACGAGTTTCTCTGTTTGTCCAGTTGCACAGGCTTCCTGATTCAAATCCTTATCAAATTCAATGAAATTATTTACTGTTAAATCCAGAGTTGTAACATTTGTAGCCAAAACATCAATTTGGCCTTGTAACTTTCCCAAGAGAACAAATACTCTGCCCAACTCAGCCTGGATTTTCCCTCCTCCAGCCATTCTTGTAATGTCCCAAAACCCCCTCTAGAGGGATTTTGGTTCCTTGATATTCCTTTCAGCTCAAATCCAAAAGTCAAGTTAGTTTGTATCAGCTCTTCCTTATTTTCAGCAAATTGTAACAAAAATAACCAGCAGAAGCCACAGAAACAAAGTTCTCTTTTTCCGTCTTGACAGCTAATTTGACAGCTGTCAAACTCTTCAATGCCTCATCAGCAGGCTCTCTCGCGGAGCACTCCCGGCTCGAGGGGGGGTGACACTTCATCTCTCAAAATTAGTTCTTTATCCTCCAGTACGATTCTTATAATGCCAAACCGCGAAATTAAAGCCTTTTACCAAAAAAAAAAAAAAAAAAAAAGAATTCTCTCGACCTTAGTTAGCAGGTCCTTTGCTTTAAATTATTTACAAAGAGGGGGGGCTGACTTCCTGTTTAAGCCTTCCCCACTCATGCCTAATTCGTAAAAAAAAAAAAATTAGAATCCCAATTTCCTTACTACTCACGGGTTGTTACTTTAAAGTCCAATTGTTCACAAGAAGAAGTCAGCGCTCTCCGACCATGGCAATGCGGCTTTGCTCCGCAGAAGGAGCAGTCTACTCTCAGCACCATGCCGCTCACCCCTTCCCTGTTCCGGAGCCTTTAAAAAGGCTCCTTCGCAGCCCGCCGAGTCACCACGCTCACAGGCTTCACCGCCTGTGATTTTTGAGGGTCCCCGCATCGCCGCAGCGGCAAGGCCCAATCCTGCAGAGCCGATTCCCTCCGGAGCTCAGAGGGAATCCGCCATTAGTCGATCGCGCTAACCCGGAAGTCCCGATTGGGCCAACAATTCAGACAGGAAGTCTATCTCCGGAATGGTTGTAATGTACAGAGATTCTGTAATTGGCTGGAGGTCCAAGAAACAAAGCCTCATTGCTCTGTCATTGACTGAGGCAGAATTCAGCGCTCTTTCAGGAGTATGTAGGGAGCTGGAATTCTACACATGTCTGGTCCAGGAGATATATGGAGATTGTTGCCTACCCATAACAGTGTGGGAGGACAATCAAGCTTGCCTGAAATTGGCAGAATCAGGCCAATTTAACGCCCGGAGGTGTTAGGTTTAACAGTTTTTAGCCATTGATAATCTTGTTCTCCATGAATTTGTCTAATCCTCTTTTGAAGCCATCCGCATTGGGCCATCACAACTTGTGTAGTGCCACTGAAAGCACAACAAGGCATCCCAGTACCTAGTACAGTGGTACCACGGGTTACATATGCTTCAGGTTACATACGCTTCAGGTTACAGACTCCACTAACCCAGAAATAATACCTCGGGTTAAGAACTTTGCTTCAGGATGAGAACAGAAATCGCACTGCAGCAGCAGGAGGCCCCATTAGCGAAAGTGGTGCTTCAGGTTAAGAACAGTTTCAGGTTAAGAAGCTTGAGAGTGGACGGAGCTGTGGACGTGACGGGAAGCACCACCACCCCCGCGTCTGCGATGTCTCTCTGCCTCTACTGCAAAGTGGTAAATCTCCAAAATTAACAAACAGATTTCTTGGTGTTCGGAGAGAGCGTTAATCTTAATACTTGAGAAAAAACATCAAGAGATCTTTGGATGTTAAAGGATTGACTTACAGAGTCCTTTCCTGTATCGGCGAAAAAGATGGCGCAGAGAAAGGAATAATAATAATAATAATAATTTATTATTTATACCCCGCCCATCTGGCTGGGCCTCCCCAGCCACTCTGGGCGGCTTCCATAAAAACCAAAAATACAGTAAAATAGCATGGGAAAGCAAAGACGCTAACGATCCTGCTGAGTGAGTACGAAAGGAAAGCTTTTTGCAACTTTGTTTAAAGACTGAGGGCTAATTTGGACAGAGTTGCAAGAAAAGCGGAGTTGAAACTTTGTTTTATCTTTTTGGCTGTGAAATAAAGGATTACGGAGGCTGCCCTTTCGTTGGAAGAAAGAACTATGGAGGCTGCCCTTTCTCTGGAAGGGGTGAGGTTTAAAGATTTAAGTTTAAGCCTTCTAAAGGAAGCCTCGCTGCAAAAAGGCAATAGAAATTAGACCTGAGAAGCAACAACAGCAAAGATTCACAAACTGAGCTTTAAAAATAACAACAACGTTTTTGTGTTTAAAGAATTTCTAAATTACTATGGGATTATTAGACTATTAATGGCTGCAAATATATGGGTAGTCCTCCCATTTTATGTTTGTTAATTCTGTACACACTCTTGCTTCTTCAGGCTTTTCCAAGATAATGAAATCGAAACAGTGTGGGAGGTGGGTTTAAATTTTACCTCTTTTTAGACTCCTTTCTTTTTTCTCTTTATAACAAATTGAATATTGGACTTATACTACAGCAAATTCACGTGCTCTACTGGCGAACTTCTGGAATTACAGTGACTTAGGAGTGGAGAGCCATTTTCTTGTTTTTCTCTTATGCTTTGCTGTTGCCTTTTCTCTGAACCCTGGATTACAATATCATAACTCTTTAATAAGAAGACAGAATAAAAAAGACCTCTTGGATTACAAATATTTATCTTTGGACTAATAAAAAACTTTTAAATTGATCGGTTTCAATCTGGATTAGGCCTATAAGTGGCTGAAGAGTGCGTAAACCAATTGGGATTAGGCCAGCAAGTGGCTGAAAATTGGAAACTGAGAAGTGGAAAACACATTTGTACTAATTAGACTGAATGTATTATTTGGACAGAAGGAGTATTAATGTGTATTAACTGGATTGATTGTACTAATTTGGACTGAACATTCTGAAACCAAGGTACTGGTCTCTTTGGAACAATTGATTATATGGTTTTTGGATATACGTTAACAAAAATGTTTTACTGATTATATTACATTTAAAATTAATAATTGGCCAATATGAGTACATAATATAAATAAGGAGCTTAAGGAGGAAGGGGTGTAAGATAAAATACAGAGAATTGGAGAAAGTGGCTGAAAAGGGACACTTAATGGTATATTTGGTAAGAGACAGCTTGTTGGTTGGAAACTAGAGAAATAGCATTGAAGCTCTCTGTATTTAGGAATTATAAGAGGTGGATTGTGGGCCCCCTAGGGGCAAAATTATATACTGCACCAGGAACTTTGGTAATTGCTTGAAAATACTGTAATATTCTAAGAAAGTGGGTTCAAAATGTCAGGGGAAAATGGTAAGAAAGTAGGTGGAACGCCGGCGGATAGGAGAGCATCACGACAAGAAGAAATTAAAGATCTGGACGCTCTGTGGTGGAAGATTAAAGAAGAATTCAAGCAAAGGGATCAGCTCTTAGAAAAGAAGTTAGAAGAGGTGCAGGAAAGGTTAGATAAGAAAATAGAGGGGGCAGTTGGTGAACTTTCAACTAAAATAAAGAACCTGACAGTTAGATCAAAAACAATAGAAGAATCAACCAAGAAAATCCAAAAGGAAGTGAAAGAGAACAAAAGAGAGACAGACAAAATCAAAGAGGAATTAGGAGACTTGAGCAAAAGTCAAGACCAAGTTTGGGACAGTCTAGCCATGCTTGAAATGAGACAGAGGCAATTAAACCTGAAATTCAGAGGTGTAGGCGAGGAGGCAAATGAAAACATAAAGGTTAAAATGATTAAAGAGCTAGCTAAATGGCTTAATATGAAAGAAGAAGAGGTTGAATTCACTGTGGAAAATGTGTTCAGAATAAAAGTAAAGTCGCTACAAGCTAAAACAAAGAGGCTACCGGGAGACTGTTTAGTGATTTCCAACTCCTTAGAAATGAGGAATGCGATACTGAAGACAAGCTATCAAAAAAAGTTGTTAATTGATGGTAGACTGATCATCATATTTAAAGAAATACTTACCAGATTCTTACGAAAAAGAGAGGGTTATAAACAGTTGGTGACTGTCCTGAAAAGAAATGGTATACAGTATAGATGGGAGTTCCCAGAAGGGATCTCCTTCTATTACAAAAATAAAAGATTTAGGTTGACAGATATACAAGAAGTGAGGAAATTCTCAAGGAGATATGAGAAGGACCTCGGAAGGATGGAGGATAAAATTGGGGAAAGGGAGCCAGAAGTAGAGGAGAGGAAGAGGAGGAGGGACAGAGAGGAGGAGAAAGAAGGAAGAGGAAAAGAAGAGGATGAGGAGGAAATAGAAGAAGTAGAGGGAGAAGAAGAGGAGGAGGAGGATTTAGAAGACAAGACTACTCGAATCTAATTTTAGTTCTTCTTAGTTTTAGCTTCTGTTGTTAGTTAACTCTGATTAGATAATAATGGCATTAAAATTAATAACATGGAATGTGAATGGTTTGAATGAAAAATCTAAGAGGAATAAAATCGAAAATGAATTGAAGAAAAAATATCTGGATGTAATTTGCTTGCAAGAGACTCATATTGCTAAAAAACATAAGCATATTTTGAAAAATAAAAGACTAGGGGAGGAGTTTATCAGCTCCGATGTGCGTAAAAAAAGAGGGGTTGTTCTATATGTTAAAGCAAAATGGGAACCTAAATTAATCTGTAAAGATGAGGACGGGAGGATATTGGGAGTACAAATTAATGTTCAAGGTGAAAAATTGAATGTGGTCTCTATCTATGCCCCTAATACTAATAAGGCGGAATTCTACAGTGTTGCGTTTGCAAAGGAAGGACTGGACCCTGATTAATAACAAGACGCGAGGCTTTGACCTGCAAGGCTCTCGGAGAAAAGTGCGTAAACCACATCCCTCACCAGGCCATTTTATTAGCAAAAGAATCTTTTACACAGTGCTCATAAGAACCAATCATATTTCCTCTGAGCATTTCATCAAACCCCACGTGGGGAAAAAGTTACACTACAACACTAATTAGCATGCATATATTTTGGGGTAAATATGTTGAGAACTACAAAGGGGTGGTAAATAAGTTGAAAACTACAAAGGGGTGCATCTGGCAACCCCAGAGGTGAGAAATAAACATGATAAGAAGGATGGCCAGAAAGACCAGATCACTACCACCTTCATGTGAGATCTGTTTCCTGGCTCCAAGATTAACATTTTAAGATTATACATAAGAAAACTACATCAAAGTAACTTGCCTACTATCTTTATGGCCCAGGAAGCCTGCCTGGCGAAGCAACTGCTGTGTACTGCTGTGTACGTGACGTGAGGAGAGAGAAATGGGCAGTAGGGTCAAAAGGGGCAGAGGTGTAGATTGATCAAAAAACATATCAAAATAGTTTAAACCCAGTCAACGCAATGCTTTCATTGATGACACAGATGGCTTACTCTGTATCTGTTATAATTCTTCATAACAATCCCACCTGATCACTACATCTCTGGATATTTGCACTCCTACATACAAAAAATTAGAAGAGAGTCTGGTTGAATTAGAAGGTCAAAAAACAATTGTACTAGGTGACTTTAATGGAGTGGTTAAAACTGAATTTGATAGGTCATCAAAGAAAAAGAAAGGTAACCAAGGGAAACTGCCAAAAACTTGGTTTAATCTGGTGGAGAATATGGACTTAATAGATGTGTGGAGAGAAAAAAATCCGGGTACAAAACAATTCTCCTTTTTTTCGGAACCACATCAGAGCTGGGCAAGGATAGATCAGATTTGGGTCTCAAGATGTATAATACCAAGAATTTCAAAATGTGAAATACAGCCAAGAACTTTGTTGGATCACAACCCCATTGGCTTAGAAATAAAAGGTAAAGTACAGAACGCTTACAGATGGAGGATGAATGACTACCTTTTTGAGATCCCCGAGATAACCGAAAAGGCAAAGGCCACCCTGGAAGACTACCTTAAATGGAATTTAAATAAAGATACCAACATTGACATAGTTTGGGACGCAAGCAAAGCTGTCATGAGGGGTCACCTAATACAGCAAAATAGCCTCAGAAGAAAATTAAGAGAGAAAAAGAAAGAAGACATTTTAAACCATATAAGAATATGTGAGAAAAAATTAATGATAAAACCTAAAGATGAACAAAATAAACAAGCTATTAAGATGTTACAAACCCAATATTCAATACTGGTTAATCAAGAGGTAGAATGGAGAATAAAATCCATGAAGCAGAGATTTTGAATCAGCTAACAAAACAGGGAAACTCCTAGCATGGCAGTTGCAGAAAAAACAAAAACAAAGTGTAATAAACAAGATTAAAGTAGAAGGACGGTGTCAGGGAACTGCCATCGGAGCCAAGAGGGGAGGTAAGGCTCCCCAATGATGCCGGAGAGGGAACCAGCAAGGAGAGAGGGAGAGCTTCCGCTGGGGAAGGAAATCAGTGTGATGCCAGGAAGAAAGGGGAGGCTGAGAGGGCTTCGGAGGGAGGGCTCCGAGACTCTTCCAGCGAGATCAGCGAGGAGAGCACAGGACCTCCGCTTGGCACGCCTACTCTGCACAGAAAGCTTCCGTGCAGGGAAGCTAGGCGGAGACTTGGTGTCAAAGAATTTTTATGTTGGAAGAAGTTCAGGAAACGCCCACTGACGGATTCTGCCAGTGACTGAGACAGCCAAGGTGTAAGGGCTGTCCAGCCAGGGAAGGGTTTAGCCATACAACCCAGCCTGGAGCAGTTTGCGACTTACGCACAAGCAACCCCAACTCCCATTACAGACGGCAAATAGAAAATCCGGAGGAAATTATGAGAACATTTCATAAATACTATGAAAACCTATAAAAAAGAGAAAATGAAGACCCAGTCAAAATAAGAAAGTACTTTGAAGATTACAAGGGAAAACACATAGGTGAAGAAGGAAAAATACAGCTGAACAAACCAATTACGAAAGAAGAAGTGAAAGAGGCAATAAACAAGATGAGGTTGGGCAAAGCCCCAGGCCCAGATGGTTTGTCGGCCAAATATTACAAAACACTGGGGGATCAATTAACCCCGGTGCTATGTGAGGTGATGAATAGTATTTTGTAAGGAAGGAACCTACCAGATTCATGGAAAGATGCACATATAACCTTGATTCCCAAGCCAGATACGGACAGTTTGAACATAAAAAATTACAGACCTATTTCATTGCTGAATAACGATTATAAACTTTTTGTGGGAATATTGGCAGACAGACTTAAAAATTGTTTAAAAGATGTCATACATAAAGATTAAGCCGGATTTCTTCCAAACAGAAAGTTAAAGGATAACGTCAGACATATTATAAATATTATTGAATATTTGGAAGTCAAAAATGAAATACCGGCGGCTTTATTGTTTATAGACGCTGAAAAGGCGTTTGATAACATCTCATGGCAGTTTTTGTTAAAGTCTATGGAGGAAATGGGGATAGAGGGTGTAATGGCTTTAGGGGTTGCTTGTGCGTAATTTACCGCCTCTCTGGGCTAGGTTGCCTGGTTAAACCATTTCTCGCTGGACAGCCATCCACTCCGTAGCTGTTCAGTCGCTGGCAGAATCTGTCAGTGGGCGTTTCTTGAACCTCTTCCAGCAAAGAAGCTCTTTGACGCCAAGTCGCCGCCTACTTTCCCTGCGTGGAAGTCTTCTGCGCAGGGTGGGTGTGGGCAGCAGAGGACCTGTGCTCTCCTCGCTGGTCTCCTGCGAAGAGTCCTGGAGCCTCCTCTCTGCTTCCCCCATCGGCCCCCCTCTATCCCTGGTGTAGCACTGATTATCTTCCCCAGCCGGAGACCTGCCTCTCTCCCTGCTTGGCCCCTCTACAGCATCGCTGTGGAGCCTCGCCTCCTCCGCTAGTTGCGATGGCAGTTCCCTGACATCCATCTCCCCCCCAGAACCCCCTCCACCCCCAGCCCGACCTTTGGATCCAACTTCGTCCCTGTCCTCGGCCGACGATGCAGGGAATCCCCGGAAGGAGCTGTCACCATCCTCAGAGGATTCAAACCCCGCTTCCCACCCGCTCTGATCTCTCCCCGCGGGGTGGCCCTCCCAGTCTGAATCCTCCCCCTCCGACGCTTCTCCTCCCTCCTCTTCGGAGGCAGGAAAACCGTCAAAGTCCTCCTCGTCGTCGGTGGTGCCAAAGTGCTCCTCCCAGAACCTCGCTGGTGGTTGTGGTTTGTGTGGGAACCGACTGTGGAACTCTTCCACTAGATACCCGTCATTGATTGCTTCTGCGGGAACCCACGTGTCTTCTGACCGGGGTTCTCCCTCCCACGCTACTAAGTACTCTACCTTGCGCCCTCGCCACCTGGAATCGAGTATTTCCGTGGCTTGGTTGTGGTGTTCCCTCTCCTCTACCTGCAGGTGTGTGGTGACTTCTCCCTCCCGTCCCGGGAATTCCCGCCCCTCCCTGTACAGAGAGAGTAGGGACCTATGGAACACTGGGTGTAACTTCATGCTGTCAGGCAGCATGAGCCTGAATGCAACGGGGTTCACCTGCTGAGTTACCTCAAAAGGGCGCAGCCGCCTCGGCTGCAACGTCTTGCACCCTCCCTTAAAGGGTAACCCTTGGGTTGACAACCACACCCGGTCTCCCAACCGTATGGTCTCCCCTTCCCGACGGTGCCTGTCTGCCTGCCTCTTGTAGATTTCCTTGGCCCTCTCCAAATTCATCTGGAGTTATGGTGCAAGGCCTCCATTTCTTCCACAAACTGCTCTGCTGCAGGTATGCTCCACCCTTCCTCCCCCCTCCCCGGGAAGGCCCTGGGGTGACACCCATAATTGGCCATGAACGGGCTCATTCCCGTGGACACGTGTTCAGCGTTATTGTATGCAAATTCAGCCAGCGCTAGTTTCTCTACCCAATCGTTCTGTCTCTCGCTGACGTAGCAGCGTAGGTATTGCTGGAGTATACTGTTCACTCGTTCCGCTTGCCCGTTGGTTTCCGGGTGTCTCGCCGTTGAGAAGTCCACCTCGACCTGCAGCAAGCTCATGAGCTTCCTCCAGAACCTTGAAGTAAATTGTTTCCTGCAAACTGAGATGACCCTTGAGGGAGCCCCATGCAACCTGAAGATGTGATCCACAAACAATCTGGCCGTTTCCTCTGCCGTCACCGCATGTGAGCAAGCTATGAAATGGCACATTTTTGTCAGTAGATCGACTACTATCATGACTGCTGTCTTCCCCCTTGATTTGGGCAAATCTGTCATAAAATCTATGGACACCACCTCCCAGGGTCTTCCCGGGGTGGGTAAGGGTTCCAGTAACCCTGCAGGGACCGCCCTCTCCCCCTTTGCCCTCTGGCAGCGGTCGCACCCCCGTACGTACTCCCGTACATCTTCCCTTACCCTTGGCCACCAGAACTGCCTGGTGACAAGCAGCATGGTCTTCTGTTGACCAAAGTGCCCCGCTGTTGGGTTGTCGTGGAGTTGTTTGAGTACCCTTCCCCTCAAGGTCTCCCCCGGTACGTACAGTGCCCCCTTATAGTACAGTACCCCTTCCTTTTCCTCAAACTCTCCATGGTTTTCCCTTCCTTCCCGTAGTTCCCTGATTTTAGTTTGGACGAACTCGTCGTCCCTGGTGAGATCGGCTAGTTCTCGTTTCCCAACCAACACTCCCCCACACACCCATCTGTCCTCGGGGAACATGTGTCGGGCTTCCGGCGGTCCCTCTCCTTCCATGTACTCCGGCTTCCGGGAGAGAGCATCGGCTCTAACATTCTCCTCTCCTGGCACATACCGGATCTCGAAGGAAAACTTGGAGAACTCTTGTGCCCATCGAATCTGTCTCTGGTTGAGTACTCGCGCAGTCCTCCAGTACTCGAAGTTCTTGTGGTCCATGCAAACCTGGATCTTGTGCCGCACCCCTATTAACAGATGTCTCCATCGGCGAAACGCTGCATAGATAGCTAGCAGTTCGCGGTCATACACCGTGTAGTTCTGCTCCGACTTGTTCAGCTTCCTCGAGAAAAAGGCGCACGGCCTCCAGTCTTGCTGGGTTCCTGGCTGCAAAAGTACGGCTCCTATGGCCCGGTCTGACGCGTCGGTCTCTAGCCTCATGGGCTTCTCCAGATCCACGTGCAGGAGCTGCTCTTCCGACGCGAACGCTTTCTTCAGGCTTTCAAAGGATTGCTGGGCCCCTTCCGTCCAGACGAACTTCTTTTTGCTACTGAGACAGTCTGTGATGGGTGCTGTTAAATGGGCGATGTTCTTGATGAACTTCCTGTAGAAGTTGCTGAACCCTAGGAACCTCTGCACGTCCTTCCGTGTCTTGGGGGCCTTCCATTCCAGTACCGCCTGCACCTTGCTGAGGTCCATAGCTAGGCCCTTGTCTGACAACTTGTACCCCAGAAACTCGACCTTCCTTGTGTGAAATTGGCATTTTTCCAGCTTGACCCACAACTGGTGCTTCTGCAGTCTCTTTAGCACTTCCCTGACGTCTTTGACATGTTGTTTCTCATTGTCAGAATAGATTAAGACGTCGTCCAAGAAGGCTACGCAGTTTTTGTACAGCAGGGACCCCAACACGTGGTGCATGAAAGCCTGAAAGCAGGCGGAGCCCGACTGTAATCTGAAGGGCATAACTAAGTAATCAAAGGCTCCCAGTGGGGTGAACACGGTGGTTTTCCATTCGTCCCCCTCCCTCATCCTGATCAAATTGTATGCTCCCCTGAGGTCTAGCTTGGTAAAAATTTTCCCCTGCCTCACCCGTGTTAAAATATCATCAATCCTGGGCATTGGGAAGGTGACGGGTTCTGATACAAGGTTCAAGGCCCTAAAATCTACGACTAATCTGGGCTGATTAGTATCCTTTTTGTCCACAAAGAACACCGGACTGCCCCCCACCGCCCTTGATTCTCTTATGAAACCTCTTTTCAGGTTCTTGTCAATAAATTCCCGCAACTCCTGCATCTCCCTGTCCGACATGGCATACAGTTTACCCACTGGCAACTGAGCCCCTGGGAGTAGGTTGATTTGGCAGTCAAAGGGCCTATGGGGTGGTAGTCTATCCGCCTCCTTCTCGCTGAAGACCTCCTGCAGGTCTGCATATTGGGGTGGCGGTGTGATGGCCTGGGATTCCGATTCTGAGACTGAACCGGAGGAATCCCAGCTGGCACAGGAGTCCCCGCCTCCAGGGCCGACTGAACTGGGGCAGGGCCTTGATTCTGAGGAGCCTGCACCTGGGCCGGATCCTCAGGAGCAGGCACCAGGTGAATCCATTCTGGCCCCAGAGGTGGTTGAGAACTCAGTGCCTGCAGGTGAGTCTCCCCCTGGGCCCAGTAACCCTTCAGCCTCTCCTGAACTGCAGAGGCTTAGGGCAGAGAGGCGAAAGGAACTAGTTTCTCCCAGGAGGAGTGCTCGCCTTAAGGCCAGGGGAGGCGGGGCTCCTGGGGGCCGGGACCGCCCCTGGCCTCAGAGAAGATAAAGGCCAGTCAGCCGGGTCCCAGGTTGCGGGAACAGTGTCGTCATTGAAGAGCTGTTTCGGCCAGCGTCGTCATTGAAGAGCTGTTTCGGCCAGCATCCAGTCCTGTTCCTCCAGTGTTCCTGTTCCCTGCCTGGCTTCCTGCTTCTGATCTTTGAGTGTTCCTGTCCCCGCCCGGCTCCCTGCTTCGGACCTCGCCTCACACCTTGTGGACTAATTCCAGGCTAGTGACTCAGGACTGAACTTTGACTACGGTAACAGTAACCTTCCCCCCGGGACCAGCACAGGTACCTTCCCTTTTGGCTCCACAGCCATTCCAGCCACCCTGGCCACTGTCATCCTTGGGGTTTCCCCCCCCCATGCAGTGTTCCAAGCAGTAAGCTGACCCAAAGGTGACTGACCGCTGATGCCATGCCACTACTGGATCATGCAGTGCCAGCCAGCTCATTCCCAGTATTATTGGGGGTCCTGACAGTGTGGCTACGTGAAAGGCAATGGTCTCTGTGTGCCTGGACACCCTCATTCTCATTGGTGGGGTCTGGTGCGTCACCTCCCCTCCCAGAATTTCCCTGCCGTCGATGGTTGTCACTTGCAAGGGAAAATCCAGAGGCAGCAGGTGGAGTTGGTGTTCCAGAGCGAAGCTCTTGCTGAAGAAATTGCAGGAACTGCCTGAATCCAGCAGCCCCTTCACCTTGACTGGGTGCCCATTTGGGAGTTCTAGCACCACTTCTATGGCTATGGCTGCCCTGAGAGGGTCTGGTTGGGGCACTTCTATTGGTTGTTGGCTTGGCTGCTGCCCCCGCTGATTGGCAGCCAAGCTTGGCCGTTTCCCTGGGCCTGATCCATTTCCCCCTTCCCCTCACAGCCAGCAGCCCCCACCATCCCTTGCCAGGCCTTTCTTTGAGGGCAGACCCTGGCAAAATGTCCTGGCCGTTGGCAGAGGAAACACCTCTTGTGGGTTTTCCAATCCTTTCCCTCCCTCTTGCGCCCTTCAGTGGTGTTTGAAACCTCGCGTGCGCACGCCATCTATTTCCATTGGCTCAGCCGGCTGGGAAGGCTGCCTCGGTATTTCAGGAATGCGGTAGTCATGGTAACGTTCCCCTCTCCCTTCGCTCTTCTCCTGAGCCCGAGCTTCCTGTCTTGCTCCAATCGCAAGCACAGCCTTGGTCAGCTGGTCCATCGACTGCGGGTGGGGCACGCGGTAAAGCTCATCCTTGACCGTTGGGGACAACCCCTCCTCAAACAACATCTGAATGGGTTCAGCGTCCAGATCCCACCCAAGCCGGTGGATTAACATCGCAAAGCGCGACCAGTACTCTCTAACAGATTGGCTCCCCTGCTTGCACCCCATCAATTGCCGTCGAAGCACATTTTGCTCCACTTCGCTTGAAAACATTGCATTCATTGCCTGAAAAAAGTTCCTGACGTCTTTCAAGGCGGCATTTTGCGTTGCCATTAGGGGCCTCATCCATTCCCGCGCCCCATCCTCCACATGCCCCACAATGTAGACCACCCTCTCCCCATCATCCGCAAAGTCATCATGCTGCAGTTCCAAAGCGTACTCTATTTTCGTTCGGAACGCGTTGTAGTCCTGGGGCTTCCCCCCAAACTTGTGCACCTTCCTTGCGATGGGGGTGGGTCTGACCTTGGCATCCTGAGCCCTCCGTTCTTCCAGCCTCGCCGTCAGCAGAGCCACATGCTGTTCTAAATCTCGGTTCCTCTCCACCAGATTCTGCACTCCAGCTGCTTGCTCCGTGGCGCCAGCTTCTCCGGTTTGACTCATTATGCTCCCCTGCCTGTCACTGCGCACAAGCAACTTCAGGGACTGACGGATTGCTGTAATGGCTTTAGGGGTTGCTTGTGCGTAATTTACCGCCTCTGTGGGCTAGGTTGCCTGGTTAAACCATTTCTCGCTGGACAGCCATCCAGTCCGTGGCTGTTCAATCGCTGGCAGAATCCGTCAGTGGGCGTTTCTTGAACCTCTTCCAGCAAATAAGCTCTTTGACGCCAAGTCACCGCCTACTTTCCCTGCGTGGAAGTCTTCTGCGCAGGGTGGGTGTGGGCAGCAGAGGACCTGTGCTCTCCTCGCTGGTCTCCTGCGAAGAGTCCTGGAGCCTCCTCTCTGCTTCCCCCATCGGCCCCCCTCTATCCCTGGTGTAGCGCTGATTATCTTCCCCAGCCGGAGACCTGCCTCTCTCCCTGCTTGGCCCCTCTCCAGCATCACTGTGGAGCCTCGCCTCCTCCGCTAGTTGCGATGGCAGTTCCCTGACAGAGGGCAACTTCATAAAAGGTATAAAGGCGATCTACTCTAACCAAACACCTAAATTAATTGTTAACAACAATTTGACAGACACATTCAACATTATGAAGGGAACAAGACAAGGTTACCCTCTCTCTCCTTTACTATTCATAATGGTATTAGAGGTCATAGCAAACAAGGTGAGATCTATGCCAGAGATACGAGGAATTAAAGTTGGTACTAAGGAATATAAGCTAAAAGCTTATGCGGATGACCTAATGTTATCATTAGAAGAACCACAAACAAGCGTCGGTAAAGTTTTGAAACAATTAGATGAATTCGGCAAAGTATCAGGTTTCAAACTAAATAAAACAAAGATTAAAATGTTGGTGAAAAATATAGATAGGAATACAAAAGAGAACATAGAACAGGAATGTGGAATTAAAGTCACAAAAAAGTCAAATATCTAGATATCTGGTTAACCTCAAAAAATATTAATTTAATTAGCGACAATTATACACCTATGTGGAAAGAGATTAAAAAAGATATGGATATATGGAATAGGTTAAAACTTTCATGGTCCGGAAGGATGGCGGCAATCAAGATGAATATCCTCCCGAAAATGCTGTTCTTGTTTCAAACTATTCTGGTAATTAGGGGATCCTCGATTTTTAAGGAATGGCAAAAAAGTCTTTCAAAATTTATATGGCAAGAAAGAGGCCGAGAATTAAGTTCCAAATATTAACAGATAGAAGAGAAAGAGGGGGCTTTGCTGTGCCAAACCTAAGACTATATTATGAGGCATCCAGCTTGTGTTGGCTTAAAGAATGGATTACTCTGGAGAACTTGGATTTGTTAGATTTAGAAGGCTTTAACAATAGATATGGTTGGCATGCTTACTTGTGGCTCAACAAAGGAAAGGTCCATAAAGGATTTTCCAATCAAATTTTCAGAGGAGCATTGCTTGAAATTTGGGGGGGAAATAAGAAACTTTTAGAAAAAAATACTCCTTGGTGGTTATCTCCGACAGATATCATAACGATAAAAAAGTGAATATGGAAGCGAAAAGGTTAACATATGAAGACATACTGATTAAAGCGGAAAAAGGTTGTAAGATTGAATCATATGACGAACTGAAAGATAGATTGACAGGTTGGCTGCAATATCATCAGATAAATGCACTTTGGAATGAGGATAAAAAATTGGGGATGAATGAGAAAAAATCGAGATACCAGATAGAAGTGTTAGAAGGGAAAACTAAACTTTTAGCCAAGATGTATAACTTGTTGTTAGAATGGGACACAAAAGAGGAATTGGTAAAGGAGGTAATGATAAAATGGGCCATGGACATTGGACACAACATAGAGTATGACAAGTGGGAGAGGTTATGGAACAGAGGAATGAAATTTACAGTATGTGTCACGCTAAGAGAAAATTTGGAGAAAATGATGTATCGTTGGTACATCACACCGGTAAAATTGGATAAAATGTATAAAAGTGGAGATGTAAGCAGAAGGAAGGGGATTTTTACCATATGTGGTGGGCGTGTGACAAAATTAAAAAAAATTGGGAGCTCATATATAATGAACTAAAAAAAAAATCTTTAGGTTGACCTTCTTAAAAAGACCAGAGGCATTCCTCTTAGGAATAATTGGGGATGAAATTAAAAGAGAAGACCAGAATTTATTTCAGTATGCGACAACGGCAGCCAGGATATTGATAGCTCAAAATTGGAAATCAGCAGAGACCCCCACGATTATGGATTGGCAAACAAAATTATTTGAATATGCAGAATTAGCAAGAATGACAAACAAAATTAGACATCAAAAAGAAACAAAGTTTATTGAAGAATGGAGTAAATTTGTGGTGTACATTGAAAGTAACTGTAACAATTTAAAAACTACAGTAGGTCTAACATAAACCTTGTTATGCGTAAATCACAGATTTAGAAACTGCAGGAGAAGAAAAAAATGTAAGAAAACCGTAACAGGATAGGAAGGAGGTCAGGACGTGTGTTAACGCTGTGTAAATAAGTGGATGATACTTAACATTGACTAATAAGAGTGTTATCTTTTTTTTGTTTGTTATTTTTTTGTTTGTATGTTTTCTGTTTTTTGTGGAAATTTCAATAAAAAGCAATAAAAAAAAGAGAACAGTTTCAGGTTAAGAACGGACCTCCGGAACGAATTAAGTACGTAACCAGAGGTATCACTGTATGGTATTTGAGTTGAAAGGTACATCTTACTGAACAGGTACACCAATTCTTAAGGCAGGAGGGAAGCTTGCATAATGAAATGCTCCTGGGTGCAAAAAGAAATCATTGCAATTAAAAACTAGCATGCCAGTGAAAGGAAGATGC
Source organism: Podarcis gaigeae (assembly GCF_964106915.1). NCBI lineage: Eukaryota > Metazoa > Chordata > Lepidosauria > Squamata > Lacertidae > Podarcis > Podarcis gaigeae. The sequence goes on along the minus strand of NC_139695.1, from coordinate 15,669,798 downwards.
TAGAACATTCTCCACAACAGGCCAGTTTTACTATGTGCAGAGTAAATCTTTTTGACATGGAAGCACATTTCATCATGTTCACTGCATGTCAAGGCCCCACACCCCCTCCTTTGGTGAATAAAGACACGTGGACACCAGCCTCTGCAGCTCAGGAGAGGCTGGAGGGTTACTGGACCCAGGGGGAGGCTCACCTTCCCCTGACAGGGCTGGGAGAGGCGCACCTGTAGGCAATAGGTCGTCAATCACCTCCGGAGCCAGAGTGGATTCATCTGGTGTCTGCTTCTGAGGATCCGGCACAGGTGCAGGCCCTTCAGATTCAAGGCCCTGCCCCGGCTCAGCCGGCCCTGGAGGCGGGGACTCCTGTGCAGGCTGGGACTCCTCAGGTTCAGATTCTGAATCAGATTCCCAGGCCATCACACCAGGTGATTTCGAACATCTCCTCTCCGCAGACGCTGAAGAATATCGCCCTCTTCTTGGCATCTTCTTCATTGGTGACCCCTTTGGCTTCTAGGAGGAAGGTGAAACGGGAGGCCTACGCTTCCCAGTCTCTGGATGCTGGGTTGAACAGTGAGAAGCTGCTGTCGGTTGCCATTCTGAGTTTCTTGGGTCCCGAAGCTGAAGCCTGGATACATGGTGCGAGGCAGCGGTGCGGCAGGCGGTGGTGCTGCGGTGCTGTGTGTGGCGGTCAGCTCAGCGGGATCCCATCCTCGTCGCCAGTGAAATATACTCAGAGTCGAGTGTGGATTTCATGCTCTTTATTCAGCTCATAGTAGTGAGGAATGAAAGTTCCCCTAAAATATCTGCTTTATGTACATTATTTACACAATGGGCCGCACGTGATTGGCTAATTCCTGGATTCTCCTGTAGGCCAATCAGGTTGCGGATTCACTTCCACCTGGAGCTGGATTGGGTGGCTCCTGCTGACCAATCATACTGCTGCATTGTTCTAGGACCAATCAGACTGCTACATTTGGATCCTATTCAACTCAGTACATAACACAGCCAGATTGGCTGGCTGCGACCGTGACGTGAGGCCAGGACTCCCCAATGGCACAGGGGCAAGACACACCCCCGCTAAGCATGGGCGCCAGCCTGCAACCCCGCCCTCCTGTGAAGGAGAGTGGCTTCCTCACCCACTGAAGTAGTATAGCTCAGCCACAGGTTCACCCCCTGAGTAAAAATAAAACCTGGGAGCCCAGCCTTAGATGGAGGCATCACAATGATAAAGAAAAGGGAGACCACTCATTTTCCATCTTGCACAAGACTAAATTCTGTCTGTCTCCATTTCCAGCATGGAAATGGAGGAAACCGCTGCCCCACCACCATGACCTGGTTTCATTGATATTTTAAGAAAAATCTGCACAAATCCTTTAAAAAACCTGCATATAACTTAATTGTTCGGTTTTTACTTTAAAAGAATATAACAGTTACAAGGTGATCTAAGGGATGCCCCCCCCACTTGTCTCTGCCCAGATCCTTCAGGGCCCCAGACCTCTCCAAAGCCCCATGAGCCTGTTAGGATATAGTTCCGTTCCACCTTAAATGGTCAGGCATGATTGTTGTGTGTCACATGCCTGTTTACTCCCAGCACCGTGTCGCTGGGAACTTCCGTTTTGTATATAGCTTTTGTTCCTGCTGTTTTCCTGGACATGGATGCAAGCAGTCATGTTTTTCCTTTGTTCTGATCTACGTTGAATAAAGCTGTAAATATGCTCTCCTGGCTGAATCTTCTGTTGTGGAAACTCTGCAGAAAGGGCGTGCACGGGTCTTGGAATGTGTCTGAGGCTCGTGTTGCTAATTGACTGATGCTGTTCTCCGGGAGACCGGAGATCATCCGGAGACAACGTGGAGGCCTGCCTGATGCCTCCGTCTCTCTGGAAGTATCCCAACAACAGGTTTCGGGCCCAGATTCACAGTGCTTACAGGAGAGTAAGACTGCTGAAGACTGCGAGTGGTATGTGGAAAAGGGAGGCTTTTCTGATGCCTCGGCGGAGACTTTGAAGTCCGGCAGACTAATTAGGCTGGCAGAGAAATGCAAGCAGGCCTCGTAATTTATGACCTGCCGAGGTAAGGAGTCTTTGAAGGGAATAAGGCTCACGGCTTGTAATGATTATAGGGGTTGCTCGTGCGTAAGTTGCCACCACTCCTGGCTAGGTTGCCTGGTTAAACCTTTTCTGTCTGGACAGCCCTTCACTTCGTGGCTGTTCAGTCGCTAGCAGAATCTGTTAGTGGGCATTTCTTGAACCTCTTCCAGCAAAGAAGTTCTTTGACGCCAAGTCTCCGCCTACTCTCCCTGCGCGGAAGTCTTCTGCGCAGGGTGGGTGTGGGCAGCGGAGGACCCGTGCTCTCCCCGCTGGTCTCTGGCGAGGAGTCATGGAGCCACCTCGCCGATTCCCCCATCTGCCCCCCTTTATCCTTGGTGTTACGCTGATTTCCTTCCCCAGCCGATGAGCTGCCTCTCTCCCTGCTGGGCCCTTCTCCAGCATTGCTTTGGAGCCTTGCCTCCGCCTCTAGCTCCGATGGCAGTTCCCTGACATCCACCTCCCCCCCAGGACCCCCTCCACCCCCGGCCCGACCTTTTGATCCAACTTCGTCCCTTTCCTCGGCCGACGATGCGGGGAATCCCCGGAAGGAGCTGCCGCCATCCTCTGAGGATTCAAAACCCGCTTCCCACCCACTCCGATCTCTTCCTGCGGGGTGGGCCTCCCAGTCTGATTCTTCTCCCTCTGATGCTTCTCCCTCCTCTTCAGAGGCAGGAAAACCCACAAAGTCCTCTTCGTCGTCTGTGGTTCCAAATTGCTCCTCCCAGAATCTCGCTAGTGGTTTTGGTTTATCTAGGAACAGGCTGCGGAACTCCTCCACAAGATACCCATCATTGATTGCCTCCACGGGAACCCACGTGCTTTCTGACCTGGGTTCTCCCTCCCAAGCTACCAAGTACTCCACCTTGCGCCCTCGCCACCTGGAATCGAGTATTTCCGTGGCTTGGTTGTGGTGTTCCCTCTCCTCTACCTGTGGGTGTGTGGTGACTTCTCCCTCCCGTCCCGGGAATTCCCGCCCCTCCCTGTACGGAGAGAGTAGGGACCTATGGAACACCGGGTGTAACTTCATGCTGTCAGGCAGCTTGAGCCTGAACGCCACGGGGTTCACCTGCTGAGTTACCTCAAAAGGTCCCAGGCGCCTCGGCTGCAACTTCTTGCACCCTCCCTTAAAGGGTAACCCTTGGGTTGACAACCACACCCGGTCTCCCACCCGTATGGTCTCCCCTTCCCGACGGTGCTTGTCTGCCTGCCTCTTGTAAATTTCCTTGGCCCGCTCCAAGTTCATCTTGAGTTGCTGGTGCCAAGGCCTCCATTTCTTCCAAAAACTGCTCTGCCGCAGGTACACTCCATCCTTCCTCCCCCCTCCCCGGGAAGGCCCTGGGGTGACACCCATAATTGGCCATGAACGGGCTCATTCCCGTGGACACATGTTCAGCGTTATTGTATGCAAATTCAGCCAGCGCTAGTTTCTCTACCCAATCGTTCTGTCTCTCGCTGACGTAGCAGCGTAGGTATTGCTGGAGTATACTGTTCGCTCTTTCTGCTTGCCCATTGGTTTCCGGGTGTCTCGCCGTCGAGAACCCCACCTCGACCTGCAGCAAGCTCATGAGCTTCCTCCAGAACCGGGAAGTAAATTGTTTCCCGCGATCTGAGATGACCCTCGAGGGAGCCCCATGCAGCCTGAAGATGTGATCCACAAACAACCTGGCTGCTTCCTCTGCCGTCACCGCATGTGAGCAAGCTATGAAATGGCACATTTTTGTCAGTAGATCGACTACTACTATGACTGCTGTCTTCCCCCTTGACTTGGGCAAATCTGTCATAAAATCGATGGACACCACCTCCCAGTGTCTTCCCGTCGTGGGTAAGGGTTCCAGTAACCCTGCGGGTGCAGCCCTCTCCCCCTTTGCCCTATGGCAGCGGTCGCACCCCCATACATATTCCCATTCATCTTCCCTTACCCTTGGCCACCAGAACTGCCTGGTGACAAGCAGCATGGTCTTGTGCTGACCAAAGTGCCCCGCTGTTGGGTTGTCGTGGAGTTGTTTGAGTACCCTTCCCCTCAAGGTCTCCCCCGGTACGTACAGTGCCCCCTTATAGTACAGTAGCCCTTCCTTTTCTTCAAACTCTCCATGGTTTTCCCTTCCTTCCCGTTGTTGTTGTTTAGTCGTTTAGTCGTGTCCGACTCTTCGTGACCCCATGGACCAGAGAACGCCAGGCACCTCTGTCCTCCACTGCCTCCCGCAGTTTGCTCAAACTCATGCTGGTAACCTCGAAAACACTATCCAACCATCTCGTCCTCTGCCGTCCCCTTCTCCTTGTGCCCTCCATCTTTCCCAACATCAGGGTCTTCTCCAGGGAGTCTTCTCTTCTCATGAGGTGGCCAAAGTACTGGAGCCTCAGCTTCACAATGTGTCCTTCCAGTGAGCACTCAGGGTTGATTTCCTTCAGTATGGAGAGGTTTGATCTTCTTGCAGTCCATGGGACTCTCAAGAGTCTCCTCCAGCACCATAATTCAAAAGCATCAATTCTTCGGCGATCAGCCTTCTTTATGGTCCAGCTCTCACTTCCATACATCACTACTGGGAAAACCATAGCTTTAACTATACGAACCTTTGTTGGCAAGGTGATGTCTCTACTTCTCAAGATGCTGTCTAGGCCTGTCATTGCCCTTCTCCCAAGAAGCAGGCGTCTTTTAATTTCGTGGCTGCTGTCACCATCTGCAGTGATCATTGAGCCCAAAAAAGTAAAATCTCTCACTACCTCCATTTCTTCCCCTTCTATTTGCCAGGAGGTGATGGGACCAGTGGCCATGATCTTCGTTTTTTTGATGTTGAGCTTCAGACCATATTTTGCGCTCTCCTCTTTCACCCTCATTAAAAGGTTCTTTAATTCCTCCTCACTTTCTGCCATCAAGGTTGTGTCATCTGCATATCTGAGGTTGTTGATATTTCTTCCGGCAATCTTAATTCCGGCTAGGGATTCATCCAGCCCAGCCTTTCGCATGATGAATTCTGCATATAAGTTAAATAAGCAGGGAGACAAAATACAGCCTTGTCGTACTCCTTTCCCAATTTTGAACCAATCAGTTGTTCCATATCCAGTTCTAACTGTAGCTTCTTGTCCCACATAGAGATTTCTCAGGAGACAGATGAGGTGATCTGGCACTCCCATTTCTTTAAGAACTTGCCATAGTTTGCCGTGGTCGACACAGTCAAAAGCTTTTGCATAGTCAATGAAGCAGAAGTAGATGTCTTTCTGGAACTCTCTAGCTTTCTCCATAATCCAGCGCATGTTTGCAATTTGGTCTCTGGTTCCTCTGCCTCTTCTAAATCCAGCTTGCACTTCTGGGAGTTCTCGGTCCACATACTGCTTGAGCCTTCCTTGTAGAATTTTAAGCATAACCTTGCTAGCGTGTGAAATGAGTGCAATTGTGCGGTAGTTGGAGCATTCTTTGGCACTGCCCTTCTTTGGGATTGGGATGTAGACTGATCTTCTCCAATCCTCTGGCCACTGCTGAGTTTTCCAAACTTGCTGGCATATTGAGTGTAGCACCTTAACAGCATCATCTTTTAAAAATTTAAATAGTTCAGCTGGAATGCCATCACTTCCACTGGCCTTGTTATTTGCAGTGCTTTCTAAGGCCCATTTGACTTCACTTTCCAGGATGTCTGGCTCAAGGTCAGCAACCACACTACCTGGGGTATACGAGACATCCATTTCTTTCTGGTATAATTCCTCTGTGTATTCTTGCCACCTCTTCTTGATGTCTTCTGCTTCTGTTAGGTCCTTTCCACTTTTGTCCTTTATTGTGGAAATCTTTGTACGAAATGTTCCTTTCATATCTCCAATTTTCTTGAACAGATCTCTGGTTCTTCCCATTCTATTGCTTTCCTCTATTTCTTTGCATTGCTCGTTTAAGAAGGTCTTCTTGTCTCTCCTTGCTATTCTTTGGAAATCTGCATTCAATTTCCTGTATCTTTCACCATCTCCCTCGCATTTTGCTTGCCTTCTCTCCCCCGCTATTTGTAAGGCCTCGTTGGACAGCCACTTTGCTTTCTTGCATTTCCTTTTCAATGGGATGGTTTTCGTTGCTGCCTCCTGTACAATGTTACGAGCCTCCATCCATAGTTCTTCAGGCATTCTGTCCACCAAATCTAAATCCTTAAACCTGTTCCTCACTTCCACTGTGTATTCATAAGGGATTTGACTTAGATTGTATCTTACCGGCCCAGTGGTTTTTCCTACTTTCTTCAGTTTAAGCTTGAATTTTGCTATAAGAAGCTGATGATCTGAGCCACAGTCAGCTCCAGGTCTTGTTTTTGCTGACTGTATAGAGCTTCTCCATCTTTGGCTGCAGAGAATATAATCAATCTGATTTCGATGCTGCCCATCTGGTGATGTCCATGTGTAGAGTCGTCTCTTGTGTTGTTGGAAAAGCGTGTTTGTGATGACCAGCTTGTTCTCTTGACAGAACTCTATTAGCCTTTGCCCTGCTTCGTTTTGATCTCCAAGGCCAAACTTGCCAGTTGTTCCTTTTATCTCTTGACTCCCTACTTTAGCATTCCAATCCCCTATAATGAGAAGAACATCCTTCTTTGGTGTCACTTCTATAAGGTCTTGTAAGTCTTCATAGAATTGGTCAATTTCAGTTTCTTCAGCACAAGTAGTTGGTGCATAAACTTGGATTACTGTGATGTTAAAAGGTCTGCCTTGGATTCGTATCGAGATCATTCTATCATTTTTGAGATTGCATCCCAGTACAGCTTTCGCCACTCTTTTGTTGACTATGAGGGCCACTCCATTTCTTTTATGGGTTTCTTGCCCACAGTAGTAGATATGATGGTCATCCGAACTGAATTCACCCATTCCCGTCCATTTTAGTTCACTGATGCCCAGGATGTCAA